>NC_136906.1:47406926-47429426 GCF_949606895.1 Notothenia rossii
GTGTGTGTGTGTGTCATTCACTGTCCCTCAGGTTGTGGCATGTGTACACATATTGGGCAGCAAGGTGTGCCTTGTCTCCTTCTCCTAGGAGTACTCTCAGTCTTGAGAGGTCATCAACCTCCTTGAAACCTGGGATTACAGAGTTCAACTTGTTCCAGTAAATGCTCCTTACTTGGTTGAATGTTTGGCACTTCAGGAGGAAGTGCATCTCTGTCTCAGTCTCACCTGTCGTACAGTGACCACATGTTCTGTTCTCTTTTGGTTGCCAGGATCTTTTGAGTCTTCCTGTTTCGATTGCCAGTTTGTGGTCACTGAGCCTGTACTTAGGATCTGTCTCTGCTTTCTATCTCTGACAGTAGAGAGATACTCTGCCAGCTCATACTCTCTGTTTAGAGCCAGGTAACATTCTAATCTACTTTGGGTTTTAGTTTCTTCTTCCCAATGTTGTAAATAGTTGTCTTTACATTGTGTTATAATGCGTTTGACTGTGATTGGTGTTTGGAGAGCAGTGTTGTTGAGAGACTGGTCAGAGTGGCTCTGAGAGGGGGCAGCTAGCCTCAGCACCAGCTGACATAGGGGACTCTTCTCTGGGGTTAGCTCTTGGCTTTGGAGGGCTTTGGAGTGGAGGGTGTCTCGGGGGCTGACCTAAGGTGGTTAAAGAATATTAGTGCTCTCTTTTGAGTGTTAATGATCAGTGGGTATCTGCCTAATTCTGCTCTACATGCATTTGTTGTGTTTTTCTCTGAACACATAAAATGTATCTGCAGAATTCTGCATGTAAAGACTCTGTTGGATGTTTGTCCCAGCGGGTATAGCTCTGGTGACTGAGTGGACCCCCTACTTCACTACCGTACAGCGCAATGGGCTGGATCACACTATCAAAGATTTTGAGCCAGATTTTAATTGGAATTTTGACATTATAAAATGTTCTCTTAATTGCATTTAGAGCTCTTCTGGCTTTTTCTTTGAGTGCATTCACTGCCATGTTGAAACTTCCTGATGCTGTTATGGTTAAACCGAGGTAGGTGTAACTCATACTATGTTCGATGATATGATTATTTATGGTAAACTGGTATTTGTTCTCCTGACATCTGGGGCGTTTTTGAAAACATGACATTAGTTTTCTTCATATTGACTGCCAGGGCCCAGTTCTTACAGTACTGTTCTACTATGTCCAGCTGTTGTTGTAGTCCTTGTTCAGTAGAGACAGCAGAACAAGGTGATCAGCATAAAGCAGACACTTCACCTCTCTCTCTAGGAGGGAGAGGCCAGGAGCAGCACAGTGATTCAACTGAACAGCAAGTTCATTTATATATATATTAAATAAAGTGGGACTTAAATTGCAACCCTGACGAATACCTCTTCTCTGGGTGAAGAATTCAGTTTGTTTGTTTGTCTCCAATTTTAACAGCACACTTATTCCCTAAATACATTGATTTAACCAGATCGTACATTTTGCCCCCTATACCACAATGTAGAAGTCTATAATAGAGCCCTTCGTGCCAAATAGAGTCGAAAGCTTTTTTGAAATCTATGAAACAAGTGAATATCTTACCATGTTTTGTTTGGTGTACATGTTTGTTAACTAAAGTGTGAAGGGTATATAATTCGGTGGTGCAGTGTTTTGGAAGGAAGCCAATTGGATTTTTACTCAAGATGGATTGTTGGTTAAGGAAATCTTGTACTCTTTTATTTAGAATACTACAGAATAATTTCCCAGACAGCTGCTGACACAGATGCCACGGTAGTTATTAGGGTCTGATTTGTCTCCACTCTTATGAATGGGGGAAATGAGCCCTTTGCACCAGATGTCAGGAAAACATGACTGCAATATGATATTGAACAGCTTTAACACTGTACCATGCATCTCTGGGGTGCTGCATCTGAGCATTTCGTTTTTAATGTTGTCTGGGCCACAAGCTTTCCTCGGCCGGAGAGATTGTATCTGTGTGGTCAATTCTTCCCAAGTCATTGGGAAATCAAGGGGGTTTTGGTTGTCTTTAATAGTTTCTTCTAATGTTTGGAGTTTCTCTTTTGTAATACATTGATCTGAATTACTTAGATTTATTGGTATGTCTTTGTACAAACTTTCAAAATGTTCTCTCCAGATGTCACCGTTTTGGATGGGTAATGCTTGTGGTTGTTTTGTGTTGAAGTTGCTCCACAGATCCCAGAATTGATTTTGATCAATGGCTTTCTCAATATCCTCAAGTTTCATGTGGGTATAATTTAGTTTTTTGTTCCTTATTGTACATTTATATTTGTTTAAAAGGTCATTGTATCTAATGCGTAAGGCTGGGTTGTTTGGTTGCCGATGTTTTTCATTTGCTATTTTTCTCAGGTCTTTTCTGATGGTCTTGCATTCCTGGTCAAACCATTTGTCAGCGTTTTGCTGACAGTTCAGTGTAACGGTACTATACAGGTTTTCAAAGTGTGTTTTCCAAATGTCCCCATTTTGAATAGCCAGTTCTTCCTTGTGTGGTTTGCTGAAAGAGTGCCATTTCTTCCAGAAATGATTTGAATCAATGGACTCTTCAATGATTTCAAGTTGGTGCTGCACATGTTGCTCCCTTTTAGTTCTGAGTGTTCTTCTGTATACTTTCAGTGTTTCCCAATATTGGAGGCGGAGCTCAGGATTGTCAGGTTGTCTTGTGTTTTTGATTTGATAAACTTCCTAGGGTTTTTCTCAGATGCCTGCAGTCTGTATCAAACCACTTTTCATTGGTTGACTTTTTTGATTTATGATATTGTGTTTTTTTCAGATTGGATACATCTGCCACATTGTCAAATATGCTGTTAATATCCCATACAGCCTGATTCAGGCAATCATTACTCTGGGGATACGGGGTGGATAGAAAATGGTCTAATTGGGATTGAATTGTTTGATGTCTGATTGCTTTCTGGTAGTCGTCCTTGCTATTGTTTGTCCATCTATAAGGTTGTTTGGTATAGTTCAGTTTACTGGGTTCTGCTGCGTGAGGGTCTGTTACTGTCTTCTTAATGTAGAGTGTCATTTTACTATGATCAGATAAGGGTGTTAGGGCGCTGACTGTGAATGCCCTAAGACAGAAGGGGTCGAGGTCTGTGATGCTATAATCTACTCAGCTATTGCCAAGAGGAGAGCTGTGTGTGTAGTGACCAAAGGAGTCCCCTCGAAGCCGACCGTTAACAATGTACAGGCCCTGCGTTCGGCACAGCTGCAGTAGTTGCTGCCCGCTTTTGTTGACAGTTTTGTCAAAGTTGTTCCTGTGGGGATGCGAAGGGAGGGGAATGCTGACTTGGCCAGGTATATGTTTGTCTCCCTGTGGGCTAATAGAATCTGGTTCTCTACCTGTCCTGGCATTAAGGTCCTCACAGATCAGTACACTTCCCTGGGCCTGGTACTGATTGATCTCATCTTCAAGAATGGAGAAACTATTTTCACTATAATAAAGGTGATTCTGATGGGGGGATATATGCTGTACACATGAAAATGTCTTTATCTATGGCGACCACCTCTCTTTTTATTTTGAGCCAAATTGAAAATTCGCCTTTTTTGATGAGTTCTATTGAGTGTACGAGTTTTTCCTTGTACCAAATCAGCATTCCTCCTGAATTCCTGCCCTGGGTCACTCCTTTGAGTTTGGTGGATGGGAACACTATCTCTCTATAGCCTAAGGGACAACCAGTGGACATGTCTCCTCTACTCCAGGTCTCCTGTAAAACCATCACATCTGCATCTCCCAACTCTTTGGTGAAGTCTGGGGTCCTGCTCTTAAGGCCAAAAGCAGAGGACCTCAGACCCTGGACATTCCAACATGAAATAATAAATGATCTAGATTGCATTAAACTTAAAACAGAGAAAGATTCAGAGCATTCAACATTAAAATAAGAAACTCCCAAATTGCTGGTTTTCAATAAATAGGTTGATTTAAAAACACATTAGATATATGGGATTTCAATATACGATAGATTTAACAATTTTACAGAACAGTTTTTTTTTTTTTTTTGTCTACTGTATAATGCAAGAAAACAAACAATGACTACTGATTGTCTACTGTGGTACCTGACCTATCAGGTGGGAGCAGAGCAGGCTGAGCATCTGCTGGATGTCTCTCAGCTCGTCGTGTGGGGGGGTGTGGGTGGGTTCAGGGACATGGGTGGTGGTGGTAAGGGTTGGGCCTGCTGTTCTTTTCACTGCCTGAGCATAACTCAGTGGGTCAGGGTGTAGCTTCCGTCGCTGTGGTTGGGGTAGGACCCCTGGGGACAGGAGTGGCTCTGGCCTTGCTTGAGGGTAATCATAGCTGCCCTGGTGGGATCTTAGTGGGGCAAGGTGTGGAAGAAGATGAGGATGATCTTGTCTCCATGGGTGTTGACTTGGTGGTGGTCCAGTGGGGTGCCTTTCTGGTCTAAGGGGGTTTTGGACCGGGCTGCTCCTTCTGCGGGGTGTGGATTGTTCTCTGTTGAGAGCGACGTCTTTCAGTGTCCGGGCAAAGATGGGGACTGTGTTTTTATACAGATGGACTTGGTCGTATAGACAGTTGATATCCAGGGTGGGGTGGTGGACCAGGTGGACGTTGGGCCTCAGGATACAGTCTCTGGACATGTTGCTGTTGATCCTGTGGATGGTGTCGGGGTGGAGGTCTTTCCTTGGTAGCAGGGTTGACATGACCACTCTGCTGTTGGGGAAGGTGGTGGAGGCTTTCTCTATCACTCCTCTGAGTGACTCTGACACTCTCTCTTGCTGGCTCCTCAGGTCGTTGGAGCCACTGTGGATGATGATGTGGCTTGGGGATCCCAGCTGCTCCTCTGACAGCAGGTCCATGGCATGTTGGGTGTTTGGACACCAGATTTTAGCCACTGTGTGGCTGGGAAAAAGTTTCTTTTCATCAATGAATTTGCCATTGGAGTCGATGAGGATGACAATGTCTGGCTTCCCTCTCTACTGTGCTGGTCTGGAAGGATGAGGGGTGGTGTTCATCTTTGTGATGGGGGGGAGATCTGGGAGTTGGGTTTGCATGTGAGCTAGAGATGGAGCTGGGGGTAGAGGGTGGCTGCTGAGTTGGAGGGTTCTGGCTGCTCTCAATGGGGGTCACAGGGTTCTGGTTGTGGTCTGGGTGTGAGTCCAGCTGCTCTTTCAGGGCCTGTGTAACTCTCTCTGTCTCCTGAAGCTCCTCAGATAGAGTAGTCAGTTCTCTCCTGTAGCTCTGTCCCTCCTCTCTCAGCTCCCTCACCTCCTCTGTCAGAGCGGCCAGCCGTGCCATGTGACTCTCTGTCCTGCTGCAGCTCTCGCACCTCAGTCCTCACGGTGGACAGCTCTCTCCTGTGGCTGTCTCTGTCCTGCCTCAGCTTGGTGAGGTCTGTGCTGATGGCAGACGAGTCCCCCTGGACCGTGGTGTCCTGGGTTGGCTGTTGGCTGATCAGCTCTCGCAACTGTACGAGCTCTCTCTCCAACTCTGTGAACTTCACCTTCAGGTCAGTGATGGTGTGGTTCAGCTGGGGGTCCTGGGCCTGTTCTGGGCCGGTGGGTTCTCTCTCCTCAGGGTCAGTAGTGGGGCAGCCAGAAGTGGGGGCGGTGTCGGTCTCTGGCAGGGTGTGGTTGTTCTCAGTGGAGGCAGATTTCTCCTGTTGGGCCCGTTCCTTTATAAGGAGAAAGTCCAGCTCAAATTGTGTGAGGTTCCCCTGCTCCATGACAGTCCCGTTCTTGTATATGTTGACTGTTGTCATGACAGTGTCTGGGTCTTCTACCTCTTTAATTTTGAGTTTCCAGCCATTGCAGATCCCCTCTTTCTTCACAGAAGGGTAGTGGGCACTTATGGCGGCGTGCCATGCTAAAGGCTGGTCTGTGAGAAAGATCAGATTGCTGACTTCTTCACTCTTGTACAGGTCAGCAAAGAGCGTCTCTGGTCTATGCTTCAACAGTTTTAGTTTGTATGCCTTCCTGGCACTGTCATTTTTGACCTCTTGTGGATATACAAGAGGAACAGCCTCTGTACAGGCTGTTGTTGAAGCCATGGGGCTCTGCTGCTGCCGAACTGCTGCTGTTGTTACTCCTGAATTCCTCTTCTTAGCTTGGTGTTAGTTAGCTAGCAGGACAGTTAGGCTAACCGTCAGTTTGGCAGTTGGTTACATTCTCTGCTGGGTTCTTCAGTTGAACAGTGTCGGTTAGCTAGCAGGACAGTTAGGCAAACCGTCAGTTTGGCAGTTGGTTGGCAGTTGGTTGGCAGTTGGTTGGCAGTTGGTTAGCTTCTCTGCTGGGTTCTTCAATTGAACCGTATTTTCCCAGGTTTCTTACCGTATCTCCTTCTTTTTTTGTTTCCAGGTAGGTCAATCCGTTCAACAAGTGTTTCTTCTTATAATTTTGTCAGAAAAGTTTAAGGCAGCTCTGTCTGACCTGCTGGGGTTTTCTGCTCAGGGTGCTCTGGTCCGATCCCGGTTTCAGAACATCGTGAAAATGGATGCTCCCTCTCACTTTTTCTTTGGTCTAGAGCGTAAGAATGGTCAGAGGAGGCTGATGCACTCCCTGCGATCCAATGCTGGGCAGCTGCTTCAGGAGTCCACCGACATTCGTCAGTGTGCTGTGGAGTTCTACAAAGAGCTCTACAAAACAGAGTTCCAGGCAGAGCCAGAGGTGGCGCAGTCGTTCTATGAGGGCCTTCCTAACGTCCCTGAAGAGGACCATGCTGAGCTGGAGGCGGAGCTCTCTGCCCAGGAGCTGCAGGAGGCCCTGCAGAGCATGCAGAGTGGGAAGGCTCCTGGCATAGACGGCCTGCCTGCAGACTTCTATAAGGCTCTCTGGCCGGTTATAGGTGACGACCTGCTGAGTGTGCTCAGAGACAGTCTAAGTAACGGGAGGTTGCCTCTGAGTTGCAGGAGAGCTGTGCTCACTCTCCTCCCTAAGAAAGGAGACCTGCAGGAGATTAAGAACTGGCGTCCTGTGTCTCTACTCTGTACCGACTACAAGCTGCTTTCCAAAGTGTTAGCGACGAGGCTGAGAAAAGTGATGGAGCATGTCATTCACGTAGACCAGACATACTGTGTACCCAGCAGGTTGATAACTGACAACGTGACTCTAATTCGAGATGTTTTGGACCTCTCCGGTTCATTGGGCTGTGAGCTTGGTCTGATTTCTCTAGACCAGGGGTGCTCAATACGTCGATCGCGATCTACCAGTCGATCCCAAAGGTATTATTGGTAGATCGCGTGACATTAAAAAAATTGACGTCAACCTATCATCCATCCCGTCTTTTGATTGATATACAGGGCAGCCAGTCAGATGACATCTGAATTTTGTCTGACACTTAGGTCACTGCGCATGAGCAAACAACTGCGCTAAGTGCTAACTAACTAGCAAGCTTGTCAGCGAGTTACGGCCAGTTTTCAGCCTTTGGTTTTTTCTCTCAAACCTATGAAAGGGTATAAAAATGAGTGAGGTAGCTGGACCAAGTAAGAAGAAAAAAACGTATAACTTTCATACGGAATGGGAGGAGGACTTTTTTTTCACGATGACATTTTCCAAGTGCGTTTGCCTCATCTGCCAGTCTACCATAGCAATACCAAAGAAGGGGAATGTGGAGCGGCATTTTCGGACTGTTCATGGAAAATACGACACCAACTTCCCGCCGAAAAGCGAGCTGAGAAAGAGAAAAGTGAAGGAACTGAAATCCCAGTTGTCCGGACAGCAGTCATTTTTCACGCAACAAACTTCAAAAGCGAAAGCCACCACCGAAGCATCGTTCCGGGTGAGTCACATCATCGTCAATAACAAGAAGTCCTTCCAAGACGGAGAGATGGTAAAAGAGGCATTCGTTGAAGCAGCTGACTCATTGTTCCGAGACTTTAAAAATAAGGCAGAAATATTATCTTCGATCAAAGCTCTCCAGCTGTCAAGAAGCACAGTTACACGGCGCTGTGAAGCCATGGCTGAGGATTTAACCCAGCAACTTTGGAAGGACATTGGAGATTGCGAGTGTTTCTCACTGCAGTTGGACGAATCAACGGACGTGAGTGACACAGCCCAGATGTGCATTTTCATTCGTATGGTGTTTAGTGATATCACTACAAAAGAAGAGCTATTAACAGTACTGCCCATGAAAGAACAGACGCGAGGAGAGGACATATTTCAGTTGTTTAAAAACTTTATCGCGAAAACTCAGCTCCCAGTGTACAAATTGATGTCTATCACCACGGATGGAGCACCCGCAATGGTTGGCCGCTTGAATGGATTTATTGCAAAGTGCAGGCAGGACGATGCTTTCCCGGACTTCCTAAATTACCATTGCATAATCCACCAACAAGCGTTATGCGCTAAAATGCTCAACATGAAAGAGATCATGGATGTTGCAACGAAGATCGCCTGTTCTATTCGCGCCAGATCTCTTCAAAGAAGGCTATTCCGTGCACATCTGGAGAATGCTGACTGCGACCACTCTGAGTTGTTGCTACACACTGACGTGAGATGGCTTAGTCGAGGGAAATTCCTGCAAAGATTTCGAGAGCTCTGTCCGGAGATTAAGGAGTTTTTCCGTGTAGCTGGACATGCAGAATACACGCAACTAAATGACGGTCAGTGGCTGTTAGACTTGGCATTTTTAACCGATCTGACCAACATGTTGAATGACCTTAATCTACAGCTGCAAGGAAAAGACAAAACAGTGATCAATATGATCAGCTCGGTTAATGCTTTCAAACGAAAGATGCAACATCTCTCCTCAAAGCTGCAGCGCCATGATTTGGCAAACTTCCAGAACCTGCCGTCAGAGCTGGAGATGCAAAGGAAGGCCTGTGTGCAACTTGACACTGCACGCTACACAGAGCAGATTGACAAATGTCTGTCAGAGTTTGACAAACGCTTTCAAGACTTTTCTTTGCTCGAGCCAGTCGCTACATTCATGTGCTATCCTTTTCGGGAAGATGCTGAGGTTGATTCACTCGCATCAAAAATTGCAACACTGTTTCACCTGAACTCTTCTGTAGTGGAAGATGAGATTTTGACACTACAAGCTGACATTGAGCTGAAGTCCAGAGCTCATGGACAGTTCTGGAACTTACTCACAGAGGTAAAGTACCCCAACATGAGGAAATGTGCTACCTCCTTGACAGCATTATTCGGCTCCACTTATTTATGTGAGTCAGCCTTTTCCCACATGAAGATCATCAAGTCCAAGTACCGTTCCACCATGACTGATGAACATTTGGAAGTGTGCTTGAGGCTGGCTGTCAGCAGTTACCGTCCGGACTATGCATCCCTGGCTGATTCAATTCAGTGCAAGTCATCAGAGTAAACTCGGGTAATGACAAAAAATGTACATAGTTAATTGTGTTGTGTTGTGCAATATTGGCTCATGCGATATAAAGAATCCTCAATATATTTATAAATAAATATATGTTTTGCATTTTTTGTAGTAGGTAGATCATTTTGACTTGATCATTTTATAAGTAGCTCTCATGCTGAAAAAGTGTGAGCACCCCTGCTCTAGACCAAGAAAAGGCTTTTGACCGAGTTGAACACCAGTACTTGTGGCAGACGCTGGAAGCTTTTGGGTTCAGCTCTGGTCTCATAGCCAAGATCCAGGTCTTGTACAGGGACATTGAGAGTGTACTGAAGATAAACGGTAGTTTGTGTGCTCCTTTTGAAGCTCAGAGAGGAGTCCGACAGGGCTGCTCTTTGTCCGGGATGCTCTACTCCCTGGCCATAGAGCCCTTTTTACACCGGTTAAGGCCAAAGTTACAGGGTTTCTCTTTTCCTGGCTGTAGGGATGTTTTTAAATTGTCTGCGTATGCAGATGACATAATGGTCTTTGTTAAAAAACAAGATGACATCAATGTTTTAACTGAAACTGTGAGCAAGTTTTGCAAAATCTCAGCTGCTCGAGTCAACTGGGGGAAAAGTGAGGCCATAGCAGTAGGAGAGGGCAGTATTGACAGCTTGTTGTTACCTGGGGGCCTTGGTTGGAAAAGGGCAGGGGTAAAGTACCTGGGTATTTATCTTGGTGATGACACGTTTTGTTTGAAAAACTGGGACGGGCTTATAGAGAAAGTGGAAGGCCGGTTAAAGAAGTGGAAGTGGATCCTGCCCAAACTTTCTTTTAAAGGGCGTATCCTTATTTTAAACAACCTTGTTTCCTCCATGCTGGCTCACCGGCTGGCATGCACCGACCCACCCGTAAACCTGCTGTCCATGGTGCAGGCTCTCATGGTGGACTTCTTCTGGGACCGCATGCACTGGGTCCCTCAGAGCGTCCTGTTCCTGCCAAAGGAGGAGGGGGGACATGGCCTGGTTCACATGGCAAGCAGAGGGGCTGCTTTCAGGCTCCGGTTCGTCCAAAGGTTCCTGACTGGACCTGCTGACCTGGTCTGAAGACCCGTAGCTCGGGCCTTATTGGAACGCTGTGGTGGGCTGGGTCTGGCTGAGTCGCTGTTCCTAATGGACCTAAAAGGATTACGCCTGAACAATCTCTCTGGTTTCTATGGAGGTCTCTTCAAGGTGTGGGGACTGCTCAAAAAAGAGAGACCAGAGTGCTGTGGCTCACTGTTCTGGCTCCTCAGAGAGCCGGTGGTCCGTGGATCTCGGTTTGTGTGTGGAGTAGGGCCTTCTCTACAACAGAGACTCTGCAAGGAGAGGATCCTCACGCTGGGCCAGGTGGTGGAGGTGTGTGGCCTCCGTCTGGACAACGCTGCAGGCCTGGCCTCACGTCTGAGCCTCAGGTCAGTCCGGGTGGTCAGCCTCCTGCTGCAGAGCTGGAAATAGCAGCTCAGCCAATCAGAGCTGGCGCTGATCGCTGCTCACTCTAACGGACTGAAGTCTCCAAATGACAATGACTCTTTTCCAGAGATGCAATGTTTTCCTGACCTCAGTCGTGAGACAAAGGTGGTGACAAAGGTGCTGAATCAGAGCAGACTCCAGGAGCGAGTAGACACCCGGTGGAGAGCCAATCTGGGCCTGACTGAGGCTCAGAGGCCTGAGTGGAGAGCGCTCTACAAGCCTCCGCTGACTAAGAGGGGTGGGGACCTCCAGTGGAGGATTCTCCACGCTGCGGTAGCTGTAAATGCGTTTGTTTCAGTCATCAACCCTACAGTGTCTGACGCCTGTCCTTTCTGTGAACAGAGGGAAACCATTTTTCATTGCTTTACGGAATGTGGTCGACTCCTTTGTCTTTTTCAGTTACTCACTCAGATGTTGATTTTGTTTAATGTGGTTTTTTCGAAGACAATGTTCATTTTGGGTTGTAGGTACAGTCAGAAGCAAAAGTGCAAAAGTCAGCTTTTGAATTTTTTGTTGGGGCAGGCTAAAATGGCCATTTACCTCAGCAGGAGGAATAAAGTTGCGGAATCGTTGGATACCGATGCAGTTTCGATTTTCAAGCGGATGGTTAAAGCAAGACTGAAAGCGGACTACGGTTACTTTTGCTTAACAAAAAATGTGGGAGAATTTGAGGCCATCTGGTGCTTTAAAAATGCTTTGTGTTCTGTGGAGAATGAGGATCTTATTTTCAGTTGTCTCTCTCTCTCAATTCAATTCAATTCAAAGGGGCTTTATTGGCATGAAAGTTAAATCAAGCAATGTTGCCAAAGCATCACAATACAAAATAATTAACAACATTAACATACATTTCAAATGTTTACATATTATTGATGATATATATATACAGTGATACAATTACATTTCAACACGTGTGTGTGTGTGTGTGTGTGTCATTCACTGTCCCTCAGGTTGTGGCATGTGTACACATATTGGGCAGCAAGGTGTGCCTTGTCTCCTTCTCCTAGGAGTACTCTCACTCTTGAGAGGTCATCAACCTCCTTGAAACCTGGGATTACAGAGTTCAACTTGTTCCAGTAAATGCTCCTTACTTGGTTGAATGTTTGGCACTTCAGGAGGAAGTGCATCTCTGTCTCAGTCTCACCTGTCGTACAGTGACCACATGTTCTGTTCTCTTTTGGTTGCCAGGATCTTTTGAGTCTTCCTGTTTCGATTGCCAGTTTGTGGTCACTGAGCCTGTACTTGGGATCTGTCTCTGCTTTCTATCTCTGACAGTAGAGAGATACTCTGCCAGCTCATACTCTCTGTTTAGAGCCAGGTAACATTCTAATCTACTTTGGGTTTTAGTTTCTTCTTCCCAATGTTGTAAATAGTTGTCTTTACATTGTGTTATAATGCGTTTGACTGTGATTGGTGTTTGGAGAGCAGTGTTGTTGAGAGACTGGTCAGAGTGGCTCTGAGAGGGGGCAGCTAGCCTCAGCACCAGCTGACATAGGGGACTCTTCTCTGGGGTTAGCTCTTGGCTTTGGAGGGCTTTGGAGTGGAGGGTGTCTCGGGGGCTGGATCTAAGGTGGTTAAAGAATGTCAGTGCTCTCTTTTGAGTGTTAATGATCAGTGGGTATCTGCCTAATTCTGCTCTACATGCATTTGTTGGTGTTTTTCTCTGAACACGTAAAATGTATCTGCAGAATTCTGCATGTAAAGATTCTGTTGGATGTTTGTCCCAGCGGGTATAGCTCTGGTGACTGAGTGGACCCCCTACTTCACTACCGTACAGCGCAATGGGCTGGATCACACTATCAAAGATTTTGAGCCAGATTTTAATTGGAATTTTGACATTATAAAATGTTCTCTTAATTGCATTTAGAGCTCTTCTGGCTTTTTCTTTGAGTGCATTCACTGCCATGTTGAAACTTCCTGATGCTGTTATGGTTAAACCGAGGTAGGTGTAACTCATACTATGTTCGATGATATGATTATTTATGGTAAACTGGTATTTGTTCTCCTGACATCTGGGGCGTTTTTGGAAAACCATGACATTAGTTTTCTTCATATTGACTGCCAGGGCCCAGTTCTTACAGTACTGTTCTACTATGTCCAGCTGTTGTTGTAGTCCTTGTTCAGTAGGAGACAGCAGAACAAGGTGATCAGCATAAAGCAGACACTTCACCTCTCTCTCTAGGAGGGAGAGGCCAGGAGCAGCACAGTGATTCAACTGAACAGCAAGTTCATTTATATATATATTAAATAAAGTGGGACTTAAATTGCAACCCTGACGAACACCTCTTCTCTGGGTGAAGAATTCAGTTTGTTTGTTTGTCTCCAATTTTAACAGCACACTTATTCCCTAAATACATTGATTTTTACCAGATCGTACATTTTGCCCCCTATACCACAATGTAGAAGTCTATAATAGAGCCCTTCGTGCCAAATAGAGTCGAAAGCTTTTTTGAAATCTATGAAACAAGTGAATATCTTACCATGTTTTGTTTGGTGTACATGTTTGTTAACTAAAGTGTGAAGGGTATATACATCGGTGGTGCGGTGTTTTGGAAGGAAGCCAATTGGATTTTTACTCAAGATGGATTGTTGGTTAAGGAAATCTTGTACTCTTTTATTTAGAATACTACAGAATAATTTCCCCAGACAGCTGCTGACACAGATGCCACGGTAGTTATTAGGGTCTGATTTGTCTCCACTCTTATGAATGGGGGAAATGATTCCTTTGCACCAGATGTCAGGAAAACATGACTGCAATATGATATTGAACAGCTTTAACACTGTACCATGCATCTCTGGGGTGCTGCATCTGAGCATTTTGTTTTTAATGTTGTCTGGGCCACAAGCTTTCCTTGGCCGGAGAGATTGTATCTGTGTGGTCAATTCATCCCAAGTCATTGGGAAATCAAGGGGGTTTTGGTTGTCTTTAATAGTTTCTTCTAATGTTTGGAGTTTCTCTTTTGTAATACATTGATCTGAATTACTTAGATTTATTGGTATGTCTTTGTACAAACTTTCAAAATGTTCTCTCCAGATGTCACCGTTTTGGATGGGTAATGCTTGTGGTTGTTTTGTGTTGAAGTTGCTCCACAGATCCCAAATTGATTTTTTGATTTTGGGTTGTAGGTACAGTCAGAAGCAAAAGTGCAAAAGTCAGCTTTTGAATTTTTTGTCGGGGCAGTCTAAAATGGCCATTTACCTCAGCAGGAGGACTAAAGTTGCGGAATCGTTGGATACCGATGCAGTTTCGATTTTCAAGCGGATGGTTAAAGCAAGACTGAAAGCGGACTACGGTTACTTTTGCTTAACAAAAAATGTGGGAGAATTTGAGGCCATCTGGTGCTTTAAAAATGCTTTGTGTTCTGTGGAGAATGAGGATCTTATTTTCAGTTGTCTCTCTCTCTCAATTCAATTCAAAGGGGCTTTATTGGCATGAAAGTTAAATCAAGCAATGTTGCCAAAGCATCACAATACAAAATAATTAACAACATTAACATACATTTCAAATGTTTACATATTATTGATGATATATATATACAGTGATACAATTACATTTCAACACGTGTGTGTCTCATTCACTGTCCCTCAGGTTGTGGCATGTGTACACATATTGGGCAGCAAGGTGTGCCTTGTCTCCTTCTCCTAGGAGTACTCTCAGTCTTGAGAGGTCATCAACCTCCTTGAAACCTGGGATTACAGAGTTCAACTTGTTCCAGTAAATGCTCCTTACTTGGTTGAATGTTTGGCACTTCAGGAGGAAGTGCATCTCTGTCTCAGTCTCACCTGTCGTACAGTGACCACATGTTCTGTTCTCTTTTGGTTGCAAGGATCTTTTGAGTCTTCCTGTTTCGATTGCCAGTTTGTGGTCAATGAGCCTGTGGTCGGTCGGTCGGTCGGTCGGTCGGTCGGTCTCTCTCTCTCTCTCTCTCTCTCTCTCTCTCTCTCTCCTCTCTCTCTCCCTCTCTCTCTCCCTCTCTCTCTCTCCCTCTCCCTCTCCCTCTCT
Source organism: Notothenia rossii (assembly GCF_949606895.1). NCBI lineage: Eukaryota > Metazoa > Chordata > Actinopteri > Perciformes > Nototheniidae > Notothenia > Notothenia rossii. The sequence continues at coordinate 47,421,671 of NC_136906.1, forward strand.
CTCTCTCTCCCTCTCTCTCTCTCTCCCTCTCTCCAACACTGATCCTCCCTGCCATGTTCAGGCCTGACTCTCTGTGATGGCCTCCAATCAGCCTCCCCCATCAGTGTCAGTACTGTGCTGAGGGACTGTAATCTGTGAAAGTGGAGGGAGCTCACCAGAGGCCTCAGGTCACCCCGCTGTTAGAGCATCTTTAAGTGCAGGTTGACACTGAATTCCTCAAGAGCTTTCTCCACGTGGCCGGGGAACAGAGGGGGCATTGAGCAGAGAGGGGGTGTGTGTGTGTGGGGGGGGGGTGTTGACTAGTGCTGCTGTAGGTGAACTTAGGTTCCCCTCTGCATGATCTGTACCATCCTTCCTTCTTATGTGAATAATACGTTGAATTAAAGTCAGTGTACATTTCATTCCTCTGAAATCAGTCCCTGCCACTGGAACAGACATGGCACTGAATGTGTATTTTTCAGATAAAGTGTCGTTGTTAATTAATGAAGGTATGAAAGTACCTCTTCTACTTACGGAGTGAACATGGAAAGTTCAGATGCATTGTTTCCACATTTCAGGAAATTACAAATTCATCAGAGTAACCATATCCTTTGCTCCAGCTCAGACTTGAAAAAAAGAAATAGCTTTTGGGAAGTTGGGAAATAATCTTTTCTATCATCTTCCTCTGACTACAAACAATTTTTTTCCGGAGGGTTCTATGGGTGTGATGGTGGCAGCTTCCTGGGTGTGAGTCTCTCTACGGCTCAGTACCCTCAATATTGAACAACATGGAGTCTTTTTAACAGAGCACATTGTGTGTGGATTCATCTTGCGCCCTCATTTCCTATCATCTCTTTAACACTGCCATCTACAACAAGCATAATATGCCACCAAAAAATAATCATCATAATCATTAATCATCATAAAGAAATTGCTGTAATAAACGCTGGTTGCCTTGCCGTGACTCAGTTTTGTGTTTTTGAATATATAATGAGCATTGGGCCTCTGACAGAACTAGAACTAACTCATGTGTATCACTCACTGATGGCTGACCTTAGACATGATGTCATTGGTGGGACCAGACTGTATGCTTCTTGAAACATATTACAAATCTGAACTCACATGAGATTTAACAGACACAATTTGGTATTTGTATATGTAATTATTCATTAGTGCTGTCAATTGATGAAAAAATGTAATTTCTGTAATCGCAATAATTATCTGTAATTAATGATAAAGTTGAATACTATTTATTTGTATTTTGGGGGAAATAAAACACATGAATGTGTAGTGTTGCTTTAAAGAAATGCATGACAAACTGTTAAGAGAAATCGTGAGTTTTTTTAACTTTATTATAACCTGATTTCTGAAGTCCAACAATTTTCCGAACGTATCCACTGTCCCAGAGAACCGCTGTGATTCCCCTCTGTATAGTGTGTGCTACACAGAGCAGATTCTCTCATCATATCATACTGCAGCTCTATCTGACCAAAGTGGAGACCCTGCTGTCTCCTGAGTAACTTGTAGGGATGGTTCTGTCTGATGTCCAGTGGTCTAAAGTTAGTTTCCCTGCTTCTTTGTCTTTTCCTTGTCATGCAATCTATGTATACATCCATGCTGGAACTAGGGGAGGAAGGTGGGGTCAACATTTTTAATGTGATTCATTTGCGTATATATTTTTTTAACCCTGTAAGGTTTCCAGATGAATCGCAAGTGTTAACATGTTGACAGCCCTACTCTCTCTTCTTTTTTACATGGAATTTACACACACACACACACACACACACACACACACACACACACACACACACACACACACACACACACACACACACACACACACACACACACACACACACACACACACACACACACACACACACACACACACACACACACACACACACACACACACACACACACACACACACACACACACACACACACACACACAGTTTGTTGTGTGTCCTGCCATCTGTCCTCAGTAGCAATGGATACATACTTGCCTGAAATATCAGAGGCCAACTCAGTGGACATTTTTAAATGACAGCTAAAGACACATCTACTTAGATTGGCTTTTCATTAGCGACACCCACCTTTCGATTGGTCTTTTAATCTTTATTATTCATATTATTTATTTCTATATTGTTTAACGGATTTAATCATTCTATAGGTTTTATAGGTTGTTATTTATTTTTGTTTTATTAGCGATATCCATTTTTAAACCTTTTTATTATTTATTTCTTAAAGGGGACCTATCATGTAAAATGCACTTTGTGATGTCTTTTATACATAAACATGTGTGTCTGGTGCGTCGGGGAACTCGCGCAGCGTCAGAAAATAAAACCCTCTCTCTTTCCTCCGTACCCAAATCTTTTAAAAACGGGGTACAACGAGCGGATACAGATTCCATCTGATCTGACGTCAAATCGGCGGTGGACCCACAGAAAGTTGCTATCAGAAACAATGCCTGACGTGTTTTGGACGTAATCGCGTCTTTGTTTACATTAGCAAGCCTCGCTCACACTCAGAGCTAACCTGTACTGTAGAGCAGGGGTTCCCATCCTTTATTGTGCCAAGGACCGGCAGATACGTTAAAAAAAATTGCGGACCGGTTTTCAATTTTAACTGATTTGAATATTTACTCACCAGCAGGTGGCAACAGAGGCTAATTGTATTTAACAGCCTGAAGAAATACCAATATGCATCCAGAACATATTAACACAGTTTAAAACCAGGATACAATTAAAACAAATTCGGACCACTGTACACATATTGATATAACTGAAATCTGTCAGTGCTTGTTTGCCAGCAATAATAACGTCATACCGGGGCGTTCGTTCCGGTGCACTCCGACAGCATTTAGCACTACATCGAGATTAAGATTAAACTAACTTCTTTTGGGAACACCCACATACCTATGGAGCTGGCCAGATGTGTGTAAATGACCGTTCTTGGTCCTTTGAAAACATAGCCGTTGTTGGACACACACAACCACACCGAACATACACACACACACAGCGGAGCTGAGCAGAGCACATACACACACAAATATTTTGTTGTATTTATTCATTTTGTATTGTGTCTACCTTTATTTTACAGAGAGGGATCAATATGTATTAGATTGTATCTTCTTTACATGATCATACCTTGACTGACTGTGTCCCTTATAGTGTATTATTATGTTATTCTGCTGCATGTGTGAAGAAAGGTTTTAATGTTGGACCGGAAGTGAATTTCTTATTTTTTGTTTTAATTTGTCTGCCTTATTGTTAACGCACTTTGAGCTGCACCTGGTGTAACAATAGCGCTATACAAATAAAGCTTTATTATGATTATTGTTATTATTATTTGTCTGGAAGTAGGAATAGCATGGTATATAATGTAAATGTAGCAAAGCTTTTAGAAATCTAAGTTATCTACCATACCTGGTAAGAAATAAATCTTTTTGTCCCTAAGAATGGGCTGCTTTGTAAGAAGTATGGGGGGAGTGGTTCCATCAGTGCACTCCCAGCATGCTAGCAGGCAGCAGGCCTGTCAGCAGTCCTGCCAAGGGCCACGTTCCCCCCCTCCATCACCCCCGTGTGAATCCTCCTCAACTGATTTATCGTGAAGCCCTCATCTCTTTCAGCCTCTGCCAAAAACCAGAGTTGGAGTCAACATCAAAGCGAGCCTGGGATGTTGTTCAGTCCGAGATCTGGCTGCTCTCCTGCTACAAACTGGAGGGGGGGGGGGGGTGTCCAGCCTACCTTGGGCTCAGGTTTGCCCGTCATGGTCTTCAGCAGCTCGTGGAGGTGCGGCGAGTTTCCCTGGGAGTACCAGCCGGGTTTATCCAGCGACGGCAGCCCCTCGCTCTCCTCCACATCGTTCACTGGGAGAGAGAACCAGACACCACAGTTAGAGCCGCAGCCAGCTGCTACATGACTACACAGCCTTGACTCCGCCTGCACCCCATCCCACCCCACCACAGCACCACAGCACCCAGCACCACAGCACATATCACCACAGAACCCAGCTTCCAGCAGAACAGCAGTGTGAATTTGAAGACTGTAAGCCAGGAAAGCAGTGTTTCTCAACCTGGGGTCAGCACTTCTCTAGTGTTAAATCTCTGGGATTGTGATGATTAACACAATATAAAAAGGTGTATAAACAGTGTCTTTGTTTCCTCACATCATTGCTTTACCATGTGAAGCAGTTTAAATAGCTGCTTTTATGTACATTGGTACAACAGTGGCAAAAAAGTAAATGGGCTTTGTTAATATAGCGTTTAATCAAGTCGGCATTCACTCATTCACACACATTCATACAGAGGCAGAGGTGCACCTTCCAAAGGTCTGAGGCCTTCTCATGTCTCAAATTACAAAGTGAAAAGACATCTAAAACTAGACCAGAGTTTCCAGATTTGTGGGTAGAAACACTGCAGACCACTGATAATTCAGAGAGGATCATCACTAGAGCTTCATGGGACATCCTGCACAAACCCTGCGCATTGAAACAAATTGAACGAGGCAAAGCTATGGTGTCATATCGGCCAAGAATTGAGGAATCGCAGATGAAGTGTCACCATGTTAGGGTCTCTACAGATGCAGTGTCACCATGTTAGGGTCTCTACAGATGCAGTGCGATTATCTGTGAACGGCCGTAAAGATGGGGTGCTGCCTCATGTGTATTATATGTGTTTGACTGTAGCCCATCCGTGACAGATATGACCCACAAAAACCTTTAACACCTAAAGTGTCTGTTCTCAGGAACCTTGAAATGGTCTGAAAGAACATTAGTTTAGTGTTTTGAGTCTTTTTATTTTTTAAAGAGTATTTTTAAGGATATTTTAAACCATTACCTAATTAAATATACAGACCGATTATAATAATACATTATTTATTATGTTAAAAGTCATTATAATGACTTCCGGTGACGTCATGAGAGAAGCAGCAGCTTAGAAGTGGAGCTCCGCCAGACTATACACAAAAATAGAGACAACTAGTAATATAAGATGTTTTAAAAAAATAAGAAAGAGCACTCCTGCATGATGAGCTCGTCAACCAGAAACAAAGCCCCCAACAAACAAGATATCTCAAAGGAAAAAAACGATAAACAACGGAGACAGGCCAGCCCAGCTAGCGCTAGCTTGACAACAGATAGCAACATGTGCGAGTCGGACCGTGAAGTTACGTTGATGGGTGAGCTGGGGAAACTGCAAGGGAAATCAAGAGGGGCATAATCAAACAAAAATGTCTCTGGATCGACTGGAACAGCCTGTGCTAGATATAAAAGTTAAAATGGGCGAACATGAAGGGAGGATTGATTGATTGATTGATCAGGATTACTCTCCCGAGTTACACAAGAAGCGGGCAAAGGTGCACAAAGTCATCAAGCAGCTAAAAAAGAAGGACATACTGGCGAGGTGTGTATACCCAGCGCACTGTCCAGCGCAGCAAAGGTGCTGAAAGGCCTGGGAGTCGACGTGCGCTGCGGACAAAGAGAACACACGGAGGATGAGTTAAAGGACGGATGGAGGAGCAGCGTGAAGAAAAAAAGAGACACGGTACTGTCAGCATCGGATCTCAGGACATTCCTGCAAGAAGAAGCTTAAATTGTCTCCCGATGCCGTTTAAAAACCCAAAGTGACTGAAACAGGTTGGGAGTCGGCTCTACCGCGGTGAATTTGGTTTTAGGTTGGATATTCGACGGACATTCGCGGAACCGCCAGCAGCGTCAGTTTCCCGGACCCGTCAGCAGCGTCAGTTTCCCGGACCCGCCAGCAGCGTCAGTTTAACGGGGAGATCTTCTCTGCAAAACGAGGCTTCATTTAGGGACCATCAACAAATGACTTTTACAATTACACAAGAAAAATGTTATTTTTAATAAATCGACAGCTTCTCGATCATGATGCGAATATGAAGCAAATTCACTCCAGAGCATACAGTTATTGAATACACATTTTAATACTTTAAATACGTTTTATTAATAGTTTTGATGGAAACATTTGCTTATTTCTTCAATAACTTCCAGGTCATGTGACCTAATCACTCAAAATCAATGTTGGGTCAAAGAACTACATTGGCTAAATAAGACACACCTCTTTTTATTGCATTTTAATACTTACAATATTTTAATATTAATATTTTAATGCGAAAATGAGCTTATTTCTTCAATACCTTCCAGGTCATGTGACCGATTCACTCAAAATCAATGTTGGGTCAAAGAACTACACCGGCTGAATAGGACACACCTCTTTTTATTCCATTTTAACCCTCTAAATATTTTATATTAATATTTTGATGGAAAAATGAGCTTATTTCTTCAATACCTTCCAGGTCATGTGACCTAATCACTCAAAATCAATGCTGGGCCAAAGAACTACACTGGCTGAATAGGACACACCTCTTTTTATTGCATTTTAATACTTAAATAATTTGTATATTAATATTTTGATGCAAAAATTAGCTTATTTCTTCAATACCTTCCAGGTCATGTGACCGATTCACTCAAAATCAATGTTGGGTCAAAGAACGACACTGGTTGAATAGGACACACCTCTTTTTATTCCATTTTAACCTTCTAAATATTTTATATTAATATTTTGATGGAAAAATTAGCTTATTTCTTCAATACCTTCCTGGTCATGGGACCGATTCACTCAAAATCAATGTTGGGTCAAATAACTACACTGGCTGAATAGGACACACCTCTTTTTATTGCATTTTAATACTTAAATAATTTGTATATTCATATTTTGATGCAAAAATGAGCTTATTTCTTCAATACCTTCCAGGTCATGTGACAGATTCACTCAAAATCAATGTTGGGTCAAAGAACTACACCGGCTGAATAGGACACACCTCTTTTTATTCAATTTTAACCCTCTAAATATTTTATATTAATATTTTGATGGAAAAATGAGCTTATTTCTTCAATACCTTCCTGGTCATGTGACCGATCCACTCAAAATCAATGTTGTGTCAAAGAACTACACTGGCTGAATAGGACACACCTCTTTTTATTGCATTTTAATACTTGCATAATTTGTATATTAATACTTTGATGCAAAAATGTGCTTATTTCTTCAATACCTTCCAGGTCATGTGACCGATCCACTCAAAATCAATGTTGTGTCAAAGAACTACACTGGCTAAATAGGACACACCTCTTTTTATTGCATTTTAATACTTAAAATATTTTTATATTAATATTTGAATGCGAAATTGAGCTTATTTCTTCAATACCTTCCAGGTCATGTGACCGATTCACTCAAAATCAATGCTGGGGCAAAGAACTACACTGGCTGAATAGGACACACCTCTTTTTATTGCATTTTAATACTTAAATAATTTGTATATTAATACTTTGATGCAAAAATTAGCTTATTTCTTCAATACCTTCCAGGTCATGTGACCTAATCACTCAAAATCAATGTTGGGTCAAAGAACTACACTGGCCGCATAGGACACACCTCTTTTTATTGCATTTTAACACTCTAAATATTTTTTATTAATATTTTGATGGAAAAATGAGCTTATTTCTTCAATACCTTCCAGGTCATGTGACCGATTCACTCAAAATCAGTGCTGGGTCAAAGAACTACACTGGCTGCATAGGACACACCTCTTTTTATTGCATTTTAACACTCTAAATATTTTATATTAATATTTTAATGGAAAAATTACCTTATTTCTTCAATACCTTCCAGGTCATGTGACCTAATCACTCAAAATCAATGTTGGGTCAAAGAACTACACTGGCTGCATAGGACACACCTCTTTTTATTGCATTTTAA
>NC_136906.1:47434426-47510084 GCF_949606895.1 Notothenia rossii
AAAGTCATTGATGACCTGATCATAGGAGATCTGGCTGCCAATCTGGTGGTTTATGCTGATTATTGCCATTCCACTCAGGCGATCCTGGGCCATGGAGGACCTCAAGTATGTTTTTATCAGTTTGAGCTTCGAGAAGCATCTCTCTGCGGACGCCACTGTCACTGGAAGGGTACAGGCTATTCTCAGCGCTATCCAAAGATTTGGATAGATCTCACACAGCTCGTTTTCATTTAAGAAGGTGAGCATCTCCAATGTGGTCATATCTTCTTTGGGAAGCTCTGGAAGGCTTTGCATCTCCATGGCTAGCTCTCTCCAGTCAACGTCTGCCTCTTCGCCACAGGTCAATGTTTTTCCCAGCAGGGCACATTGGTCTGTAAGTGACTCATCATCCAGATTATGGAAGTTGTGAAGCACTCCAAACTTGTCTCTTACTTCCCCCAGGGACTTGAATCTGTCCTCCAAAGACTGGATGCCACAGTCCACCACAACATTAAAGAATCCTGTTTCCAGTCTCGTCATGGCATCAGCCACTGCCTCGTCAGCTGCCTCGTAGGCAAAATGCCTCTTTTTGCTCCGCAGCCTCTTTTCTTTCAGCACTGCCTCAACATTCATATTTCCACAGAGCTCTTTTGCTGTGGCCTGAGCATCTGTGAACCCAGTGGCCCTGTAGGTTACCAGCGATGCTTTGGTTTTGTCTAAGAGACTGACCGCAACATCCAGCTGCATGTTGACAGACTGAAGGAGCTTGCTAACTGTATTGATCTTTGACAGAATATCATACCAGACAACAGTGCAGATTTGGAATCTAAATGATCCAATTTCTTCTGCCAGGGATTGGGCCTCAATTCTGACCATGAGATCATTTGCGTTTTCCCTCACCTCTAGCAAAGCCTCCCTGACCTTATTCGTTTGGTAGCGCAACGGCTCGATGCTATTCACTCTGCTCTCCCACCGCGTCTCACTCCAGGACTTGAGAGTGATGTACACATGTTTTTTTAGGATGGTCCACCTCTGGGGAGAACCTGAAAACAAGGTGTACAGCTTCTGAACATTACCAAAGAAGCAAGTAGCATCTATTGATCCTTTGGCTGAATCCGCCACCATCAAATTCAGTGTGTGGGCTGCACAAGGAACATACAGAGCTCGAGGATTCTTCTCCAACAGCCTGGCCTGCACCCCTTTATTTCTGCCCTTCATGTTTGTACCATTGTCATAGGATTGTCCTCTGCAGTCCTCAAAGGGGATCTTCAGCTCCTCCAGCCTGTTCAAAATGAGTGTAGACAAACCAAGCCCTGTGGATGCAGGGGCTATGATGAACCCCAGAAAGTGCTCCCTGATCTCAGTCCTTTTCTTCACACTCACTGTTCGAATCACAACAGTTATCTGCTCCTGGTGGCTGACGTCTGGGGTGCAATCCAAAATGATGGCAAAATACTTGGACTCTTTGATTTCAGCCACCATTGCTGCAAGTATTGTGTCACTGATACAGGACATGAGTTCATTTTGGATTGTTTTACCCAAGTATGTAGTGTAATTTCCTCCACTGTCAATGCGTCTGATGTGTTCTTTCAGAACAGAGTCAAACTTGGCAATTAGCTCAACTTCTTTGAGGAAATTCCCGTTGTTGTGGTTATGCAGGGTGTCAACAGTCCCTCTAAGTCCCAGGTTCCTCTCTGCTAGAGATTGGATGATGGAAACCAACCGAATGAGCACCTCTCTCCACCTCTTCTTCTCTGCCTCCAGGAGGTACAACTCTGTTTTGTCTATTGTCTTCCCTTTTCTAAGACGGAGCTCTAGTTCCTTCCAAGTCAACACACTTTTCACATGATCTGGGCTGTTGTCGTCTAGCTTCAGTAATGCGCCAATATTCACCCAGTCCTGTTGTCCCTCTGTTATGAGCTTTAATGATTTCTTGGAAAACAACTTGCAGCAAAAGCAGTAGACTGAATCATTGTTCTTGGAGTATATTAACCAGCTTCGCTTAACTTTCTCACCATTTACAAGTGTTCTAAACATGTAATGATAATGAAAGCTTCTGTTGTTTGGTGTTTTCGGGAATACAAAATCTCTGTCCACCTGTACTGGCCCCCTAATCACCAGATCTGTACGTACGTGATCGTTAAGTACTGATGGCCACCCAGTTGGATCCATTGGTGAACCAGAGAGAAAAGGAGTAGAAGTTACAGAGGTAGGTGTAGTAGGCGTAATGGTACTGCTCTCAACTTCAATGGGTACAGAAATACCTATAGGGAAATTAATTTTAAAAAATAAGTTTTTGTTACTTGACATGTTTACAAGTTGATGTTCCTGGCAATGAACAACACAGTTGAATGATTGAACACAATAGTAATAATAATATTCATAATAATAATAATAATAATAATAATAATAATAATAATAATAATACCATGATTGATTGGACATATAGTGCTTTGCTTTTCTTGACAAACAAAGTTAAGGTCTCTTTGATGTAGGCCTAAACTTACCAGCATTGTCAGAGGTGGTTTCTTCAGTGATGGAAGTTGATGGAACTGCTATGGAATAAAGAAGTATATCATTGTTTAATATATGACTATAGGACTGTCTCTAGATCAGCTGTCTTTTCACCACTATGGCGCTGCTTTTGAGATAGCTCCAAAGTGCTGATCCAGAATCAGTCCTTAAAAACAGGTATCATCAAACTCCTGCCCCATGCATGACAGATATTTATTATAAGCAATGAACAGCGAGCTTGCTCAATAGAACTTCGACAAATGGCAATTGTAGCTAGCTCTATGGGCTTAATCTATACACTTAACACATCATTTACCAGCATTGTCTGAGGCGGTTTCTTGGATGACATCGGAGTCACTGGTGCCAACAGCTGACCTTGTGGTTTCACATTCACCAACAGCAGCGGTGGAGGTTGATTGACCTGCTATGGAATAAAGAAATATATGATTCGTAATGTAATGACTTAATATTCCAAATTCAGAAAGCTCTCACTTTGGGCCCATTTGAACTCACCAACAGTGTCCTCAGTGGACGTTGTGGTGTGTGCTGGCACCTGCTGTGGGCTTCCAAAGTACTTCAGAAGTGCTCCTGAGGAGAGTATGTTACAGAGTTAAGCTTTATGGAAACAGACTTGAAATGGAACATCAAATGGAACATACTAGCTTTATATAGCTAATTCAATATTCAGCCAATGAATACTTGCATTTACATGAACTTAGAACCCACACAATGATGTTTGGATAGTTCGATAGATAGATAGATAGATAGATAGATAGATAGATAGATAGATAGTACTTTATTAATCCCAGGGGAAATTGGTTTACTTGGTCAAAATATGAAACAAGCACATATACCTAGCTAACATTAGCTACGAGTGTGACTTGCTGCCTGAGCTAAATTTTTCTAAAGTAAATTAATCAGTAACGTTAATAGCATCGCATTATTCTACAGAAAGGCTGAGATAATAATGATAACTTGGCTAGTTAGCTAGCTGTAACATTAGCTAGAAAGTAAGTAGTAGTAGTAAGTAAGTTAGAATACTCCCAAATCCAAGTTATCCAACTATTGTTAGTGGGACACAGGACAGGAGACAGAGCCATAATATGAAGTTACATACCTTTATTGTCTTGCCTTTTTTCTTCATTAAGTTTTCTATTTTTTCGTTTTTGATCACCAGAGGCGTATGTCCTTTTTTTGCCAGACATCATGCAAACTGAAGGCACCACAGTTGAGCGCTCAGCTTTGCCTGCCTGCTCGCTCAAGTTGTCACAGCGTTACAAATGTGCCACAAAACCAACCAATCGGAGAACTCGAGAAGGTCAATTCTGATTGGCTGGTCGTCTCCAATCATATCTTCTATCTGAGATAGATGAGAGTAACACCTACGCCACGACGATTGTTTTTGTACTCCAAATATTAAGCAAAATATGTCACATTATATAATGACTGTTACAGAGTCATCATTTTGAGAAAAAGGCCTTCAAAGTTTCCTCTTCTCTGGATCGATCTGATTGATTATTAGCAGAGCAAATTATCAAAATAGTACGGAGGGAAGATATTTTCGTTTGGATTATTGGTCTGGGGGAAGCCCGCGAGTGTGTGTGTGTGTGTGTGTGTGTGTGTGTGTGTGTGTGTGTGTGTGTGTGTTTTTGTATTTTTGCATTTGTGTGTATTGTGGGAAAACACTCGAGAAACACCGGCTGTTGTTATGCCTGCTGTGACGTCAAGTTACTCCGTTCTCCGCTTTTAATTATGCCGTTACAAGCTTCAAAGTTGTATTTATCATCTGAATTTGCCAAAACAAGTTTAATATTCTGAAAGCCAATACTTTGTTTATTTGAAATCAGATGAAAACAAACTGTAACGGACCCTGCCGTGTTATCTATGATTACTATACACCTTACATTCATAATTTCAGCGGAGGGAGGGGAAGCGGCGCTGCGGAACAGCAGAGTGGCGAGTGAGAGCTGTCATCCTCCCTTTACAAGCTTCAAATGCCTGTAGCTAATGAGATTGAATCAGTGTTCGAATTACCCATTTGCTTTCGGGGGAGCCCTATTTATTTATTTTATTGCTAATCATATAGGCAGACCTGAAAGATCTATATGTTTCCTGCATTAGGTCAACATTGATCGCCAATAGCTTGTTTGGTAGGACATCTTTTTTTCTCCTCTCCGAAATCTCGATCGCTTTTTCGTTTGCCTGGCCCTTATGGTGATTATAAATCTTTTTCCGCAGGTTATTCTTTTAATCACTGCTGACTTTTCCCTGAATCCTTTCTTGTGAAAGGTGCACTCCGGTGGATTTTTCTGCGAGCGGCAGAGAGATCAATATACGAGTGAGTGGAATGAAAAGCCATGGATAGCTTTCATTCCACTCACTCCATCTTTTCTGTGTCCAGTTAAAAGGCAGGTCATGGGCATCGTCAGGTTTGCTAGTGCAGGTGGCGCCGGCGGCTGTGGCCGTTGTTGAAGCCTCTTCAGGCTCCGCATCGGCAAGCCTCTCCCTCGGTGTGGAGCTGTCAAACGCGACCCTAACGCCGCTTACAGCCGGCTAGCTAAAAGTTGTTCCGTTCACGTTGTCATTTTTAGAATCCTTCGCTTCTTTGCTTGTGAATCCAAAAGCTGCGAGGCTTGGCTGATTTCGTTTCGCCATATTTTTTATGAACATTTCAAATACGCCGCCGGCATCGCCGCCGTAACCATAGCAACGTAAGTAGCGTAAAGAATGCAGCGCCGCCACGTACAGATGGCAACACCCAGAAATATTCACAAATATAAAACAAATATTCAGAAACTGTAATGAACAATGACTATTATTTATTTCAAGAACTTTTATTTACAGAAACTCAACATTTCTAATCTGTGTGACACAAATATGCAGCTCCCCCTATTTATCTCAAAGTCGGCCTTCAGGGGAGCTCCCTCCCTCTTCGGGGGAGCCAAGCTCCCCCTTGGCTCCCCCCCATTTCGAACACTGGATTGAATATAACAATCAAAAATAACAAAATATACACAGCTAGATCAGATCGCGTTTTAGAAGCGACTTTAGAGTAGAGCAACGGTGTACTGAGATAAAAAAAAAAAATTAAAAAAAATTAAAAAATTTTTTTTGCTAGGGGGCCCCTCAGTGGCTGCGGGGCCCTAAGCGGCCGCTTATGTCGCTTAATGGGTTGGGCCGGCCCTGACCTGGTGCCTCAAGGATTTCGAGAGCCAGTTCTCTCCTCTCCTGTGTCATGTATTTCTTTGAACACTCGAAATTCACATTCGGGATCAGAGGGAAGGATTCCATGACTGCCTTTGCCATCTAAACAAACAACACTTATGTTATGGAGGGTTTTTCTTCTTTATTGTATAGTAATACAGATACAGACAAAAACATGAGACACATTATAGAAAACATCCACCCTTGACTAGAATGCCTCCCAAAACCTTTGATTATTGATATAGACCGGTCCTATTATTGGAATTTTGAGATATTCAGAAGCAAAGTTTTGTCAATTAAACTTTCTGTGTTCAAGTGAATACTAATTTAAGTTCAACAATGTTGTGTCATAATCCAATTGTTGTCAGTTGTGAAAAATACAATAAACAACAACATGATATCGGCATTATACTATATATTGTCCATTGGCCAACCTGCCTGCTAAATATTATGGGGATCAGCATCGGCCTTTAAAAAACCTTTATCGGTCAACCACTACTTTTGACAGCTTTTTTAAATCCGTCCTTGCATTAAACTGTCTTTCACATTAAAAACTCTGCTTGTTAACTGGATGAAAACAGAATCTCTTCAACTCACCTTCACAACAACGACACCACAGCTACATCCATCCTTTTGAAGTGGGTGACCCATAACGCCTCCCTTCCACTTAACATCCACCCAGTCTGTTATGCTGTGGCGTGTCCTCCTCATCCTGAAGTACTCCCTGAGAAAGGATAATGTCAACACACTTTACATTTCTAATTATGTGGCTCCTAAAGATAATGTAACAGAAATTCATACTGTTTGTATTCACCATATGACCATTTATTTGTATAAGGGGCAGCCACAGGTCAGCTATAGATATCACTGTCTGAACAAAGACTGTATCAGACTGTTTAAAATGCTTTCAATGCTGTCTGTGAGTATGAATGTAACTAAATGTGACACATTTTTTACGTTTAAATATAGTTTTTCCTTGAATTTTCTAATATCTATTGAATTTTGATTTACTGTATTCTTTTGGCAGCATGTTCGGAGTCATCAAGCTCTTCGATGCTTTGAGCTGGATCCACCAGGAATACGGTGCTGGTTTTGGCATGAATGTACTGTGAAAAAGTAAAAGCACTTTTCATCAAAAAAGATTTTTGGTTTCACCATGTAAGTCTTGTGCTTTAACAGAAATAATACAATAACAAAAATAATTACAAACCAGCAACTTCCAGTGGTTGTTGTTGACAAGTACAAAGGACAGGACAGCTTCATAGTTGTCAAATTTTACCTATAATGCCATCAAATAAAGGATTAAAACAAACTTGAAGGCTAAGGTAAAAATAACAACAACATTAGTCTGACAATTTTGTTCTTGTGCCATTCATTTGTCGTGCTTAAAACAAGTGTTGGTATGGAAATTCAAAAGTAAGTAGATTTATCAGGTGATTTAACTAATGACTATAGTTTCAGAGAGGATACAGTAAAATAATCTCAGTTAATTTCCTATTTAAGATCTCAGCCAATGCTTCACTCCATGTACCTAATGGGTGAGTGTGAGCCCACAAATCAAATCCACACCTACTTCCCCCTAAAGTATCACCATGCACAAACACAACACACCACACACATAAACATACACAGACCACACACATTACCTTTGGTAAACTGTGAGATGTTAGCTGAGTTCTGTCCCCGAACAAAATGACACCTGCTGTGTAGTGATTTAGCAAGTACATTTTGTTCACAACGCCGAATTTGTCGGCAGCAACATGAAACACGCCTTCAATTACCTGGCAAAAAAAATCATAACAATTTGCCAATTAATGCATATTCCCAGTTATACTGAACTTTCATTCCCTGCAACTTTGAGAATCTTGTGACTGACAAAAGTATCTAGACATTTTTTTCAGATACTTTTTGGGCAGAAATCGTTAAATGCTAGATAAAGAAAATGACACAGTGTAGAGTGAAACTTCAGACACTTGAAACATGTAGTAACGTACCTCCCCTGTCAACCACTGGTGGGGTCGAAGTGAGCATAGCTCACAGTGGCGGATAAGTAAGATGCGTCCTTTCATCTGTGAGGGGAGCACTGCCACGACCACCTCGGTGTCCTTTTTTTTCCACAGCCAGGTCAACTAAGTCAAGATTGAGGGGAAATAGATGCATTCTGTTTAATATGGACACTTGAGGAATCTTTTAACCCTCCGGTATCACTCTGGACATTTTTGTCCCGAATGACTAATTAGGGTAGTGCATTTGAATGATACCAGAGGGTTAAAAATCTTGAATGTTTGGGTGGAGGCCTTGTTTTTGTATATGCACCATCAAAGCTACATACACAAAATATAATTAAACTGTCCATGTGTATGCATTTAACTTCAGTCCCTTTTAGAGTTTTCACTAAATGACATTAAACAGGCTGCTCAGGAACAGAAACTGTAATTGCAGTTTAAAGTCTGATTTAGAAATCTAGTTTCTGTTATAAGTTTGTATGCTGTATTTACATTTTTCATCTTCATATTCTCCCCCTACAACATGCACCTAATCATGTTGGGTTATAATACTTCATGTCCTTTGTCCTTCACCTCACTCACCAATTTAGTCCATGCTTTACTTTCTGACAATATTTACTTATTCCATTGTTACAATTAAAATGCTGGAGAACAATTTACACACTCTGAACATAGTAAGTCTTAGAGAAACTCACATTTCCCTGTGCATATTTTTCCTGTTGGTCCACTTTTCTTTTCTTCACCTTTGTGGCAGGTGGGCTCTTGGGGTTGGGTAGTGTTTTTGGTGGATTGAAGTACTTGGACTTGGGCTTGGTGTGACCAGCAGAACTTTCCCGCTTGTTCCACTGTTCCTCGTGGTCATCATCTGGCCTGCTAGGATGTCCAAAGTTTTTGTCCAGAATATGCATTGGCAGATTGTGTTGCTCAATGTGCTCTATATATCTTCCTTGTATTGAGGCATACATTTTGGAGACAAACTCAGCTGGTCTCAGGTACTTTTTTTTTAAAAGGATGGAGTGTTTGACCAACCCAAACCAGAGCTCAACATGGCAGTTGGTATCCCTGGTTTTATGACTTCCATCTTTTTTAGAGGTACCTTTTCTATGTCGCGACAGATCCCCAAGCAACAAACCACTCCACAATGGGAAGATCCCCATGTAGTTTTTTAACAGTGCATCAATGGCACCAGGACAGAGGTAGTGGTTTTTTACATGAACAGCATCGTCAGAGAGAATGTCACACTCTGCTTGGTCCCGTCTGATTTGAAAAGCTTGTGTAAAAGGGGACTTTCCAATAATGTTATGAGCATTTTTTTCCATTTTGCTTTCCTCCTCTCCCATTACATGTCCACTTTCCTTCAGTTTCACGTCCCGAGTTTGCAAAATGCACTTGTCGAGGTACATTTTGCTCTGTTTCACCAAATTAGTGTACTCCTCTGCATCAAAAAGCACACACATATGATAAAAAACATCAAAGGCTTCCTGCATACTTGTGCAGTTCAGGATGTACGCGAAACAGAATGTTGCATATTCCTGTGTGCCTCTGTCTACAGTTTTTTTTCCAAATGCTTGTGACACAGCCTTCATGATATGAGCAGAGCACAGATGCAGCACAGTGAAGTTAGGAATCAGTTCAGTTTGTCCAGACACTATCTCAAATGCTCTGTCAAGGTACACTGACATATTTTCCCTGTTAAAAGACAGAAGCACACTGTTTATCAGAGCCCAACTATAATCTGTCTCAACCTGTGCTATCTTTCTTTTTGTTGTGTAAGACAACTTTCTCTTAAATTCCATGAGCCAATGGGAAATAGATGGAATGGAATGGCTATTGGTGATCAGTTCTGTGACAGGCAAGGGAGGCTTATCCTTACCCATTCCGGGCAAAACCAAAGCATAATACAAGACCCGCTTATTTTGATCAGGAATTTTCTGTATCACGCTGCCTGTGGCATCAAGGTAGAGGGCCGTAGGTGTTGGCTTTTTCAAGTGCTCAGTCAATATCTTTATTCCAGCATCTGTGTATAAATGCACAGCAAACGGATCAATTTGTAGGTGCTGAAGATAGCCTTTTGATGATGCATGACTGCTGCTCTCTTTGATTATTTTTGAGTCAACATGAGTTCAAGCATCATGTCATCGTGGAGCCTTGCACTTTTCTTCACTTCAGAGGATATTTTCTTTAATACGTCTTTGGTGAGGCTTCTGCTTATGTTACCAGCCATTATTTCCTCTACTGGTGTCTGTCTCAACATAGTGTAATAATAATTGCTGACACCACTGGTTAAGGCTTTGG
Source organism: Notothenia rossii (assembly GCF_949606895.1). Lineage (NCBI taxonomy): Eukaryota > Metazoa > Chordata > Actinopteri > Perciformes > Nototheniidae > Notothenia > Notothenia rossii. The sequence goes on from NC_136906.1 coordinate 47,444,425, forward strand.
AAATTGTTCCTCTTCTCGTGTATTTTGCTGGTCTAAATCGCCTTTGATTTTTATGGTGTATAACTTCACCAATGCGCATGACTTTAAAAAAATATTTTTTTATCCGTTGATTTTGGCCTGTTCTTTTTTGAGAAACTGTAGACAGCGTTGCATCCATTAAATGTGCATTTTGCAGAGGCACAGAAAAATGGCGAATTCTTTTTACGGCTATCATTTGTCTTAACATGCTGGTATTTGAAAGCAAGTGTGCAGCATGGATTATTTTTCAAAAATTCCTGATAAAATGTATCAGTCCAGGGGGGACGGAGTTTTTTTTTGCAATGTTTAGGTTTAATTTTGTTCCATTGTTTTCTTGTCATGGCAATTTTGAACTTTTTTTGGCCCTGCTTTGCACTTTCTGTTCATTTTTGTTGTCATTTTGGCGGCTGTCTCTGTACTTTGTTGGTCTGACTCTTCTGTGTCTATCTCAGACTGTGGCTGTGCGTTACTTATTTCCCTGTCATCCTGACTTGTGTCCTTGTCTTTCTCACCTGTAGGTGCGCTGTAAGACTGTTTTTCTTCATTGTTCTTATCTTCATCTTTCCCCACAGGCTCTGTCCCTGTTTTTCGTTTGTTTCTTTTTCTTTTTTTATCCTTTTCTGGCCCTTTCTTGTCCTTGCCTGTTTTTCCCTTTCTGTTCATTGTTGTTGTCATTTTGGTGGCTGTCTCTGTACTTTGTTGGTCTGACTCTTCTGTGTCTATCTCAGACTGTGGCTGTGCGTTACTTATTTCCCTGTCATCCTGACTTGTGTCCTCGTCTTTCTCACCTGTAGGTGCGCTGTAAGACTGTTTTTCTTCATCGTTCTTATCTTCATCTTTCCCCACAGGCTCTGTCCCTGTTTTTCGTTTGTTTCTTTTTCTTTTTTTATCCTTTTCTGGCCCTTTCTTGTCCTTGCCTGTTTGTCCCTTTCTGTTCATTGTTGTTGTCGTTTTGGTGTCTGTCTCTGTACTTTGTTGGTCTGACTCTTCTGTGTCTATCTCAGACTGTGGCTGTGCGTTACTTATTTCCCTTTCATCCTGACTTGTGTCCTCGTCTTCCTCACCCGTAGGTGCGCTGTAAGACTGTTTCTTGATACTGTGCTGTCCATCTCTCCCTCTTTCACTGACATATTTTCCTAAATACAAACATTACAAAAGTAAAAAATCTCATTTAACTACTGTATCTCTTATTGCAAGACTACAATGCAACTTTAAGCAATCTGCCATCCTTGGGTCAATTACAGTAAATTATGTTAACATCCTACTGTGATGGCTGTAGTATTTAATTAAATAAGAACATTAACCCTTATGCCTCCCTAATGAAATGTATTATCCAGGCTACTGTTTAATTTTGCGAGCATTCTGATTGTGTTAAGAATATGACACGGCATTTGGTAAAGATGTTAGTGTTTTGGAAACATGTTCTTAATAATGTGTAATCAAAATAGTGACTTTCAAATCCCTAGCGAAAAAAATAAAAGTGAATGAACATTTGATAATTATGATCAGCACTGAATTGGGTTAAAAAATGTAAGTAATTGAAAGTGGAACAACATTATTAACATAGCCTATAATATCTTTATTACAGTATTTTTAGATGCAGACATTTTTGTCGTTAGTGTTTTCAGAGTAATGTTTTTAAAAAGGGATTCACAAGGGTTAAGCTTCAACTTAAAAGCCTCTGGGGCAGAGTCCTGCATGGGTCCAGTTTTGCAAATCTGCAACCACCCGAACCCTCGCAGCTCAGTAGCAACTGCGAACCGACCCGTTACACGCAATTATCTTCAAGTCAAATCTGGACCCGACCTGTTGATATAAGACCCACGACCCGACCCGTTGTGAATTTTTGGGGGGGCTAGTGGAGTACTTCGTGACCACAGAGCGTGAACGTTGTGATCAGCTGTTTTAGCGCAGTTCTCCAGTGAGTCTCCCTCCGCAGCCGGTTGGCGTAGTTTTTGGCACAATTCCGTTGTACAGACCGACGTTAACATTAGCCCCGTCTGTGCACACGGAGACCGACTCTGTCGTCCGGTGATCGAACCGCCTTCTGGAAAAGCTTCACAAGTACCACGGTACGCAAATGCACTTTGTGACACAAGTGACGGTACGCAATTCAGATTGTTTCCGCGCATGCGTACCTGCGTACCAGTTATGTGCACCCCTGGATATGGGCCTACGTGTATGTTTTGCCCGTTACCAGACCCGGCGTCATGGGCGAGCCCCATGGGGCCGGGCCCGCCCATCCAGGATTTGGGCCCGCCCATCCAGGATTTGGGCCCGCAGTTTTAATCAGGGCTGAATACAACATTGTAATTGTTTTATTATTATGTTTATGGTTGTTATTTGTAGGGCTCTGTCCTAATATTTATTTTTGTTTTAAACTATGTTGAAAGATTAGTTTAATATCATTTTTTTATTTTGCTATGAAATTCTCAATGAAATTCTGAATGAAAGGCTGCGCGCGAGACTGGTTTTTCGCTGGGTTGAGTCATGTGGGTGTTTGAGTGAGATGCGGCACAGCAGCCTGACAGTATACTCTTGCTAGGTTAGTTTGTCTATTATCATTTATATTTATCTGCAACAATGGATATCAGGAAGTGGTTCATGAAAGGAATATGGCAACTCAGAGAAATTGACTCTCAAGCCGGCTCTCTCACAAACTCCGGTTCTGTGCGCAAACAGACCGCTGCACACGCTATCTGCCCCTCGCTCAATCTCTCTCTCTCTCTCTCTCTCCCCCTTTCTCTTTATCGCTCAACCTCACTCCACCCTGTGTACGCTCCTCAAGTTTGCCTGCGTGCTTGCCCAAGTCCCCACCCCCGTTGACAATTCAGATTTCCCGGGAAATGTAAGTTTCGGGGTGGCCCGCCCTGGCAAATCAAATGCCCGCCCAGAGACGTATGTCTGCCGCCGGGTCTGCCCGTTACACAACTATTTTGCGGGTTATCCGCCGGGTATCCGAGGCGGGACTCTGCTCTGGGGCTCATCAAAATTATTTTTTAACAGTACCTGCTTGAAGCACCTCAGTCCGGACTCCACGTCGGTCTTCACCCCAGATGACCCTCAACCACTTAAGATGCTCTTTCTTATTACCTTTAAACACTGTAAGTGTAACTGAGGACCACTGCTCAGTTGTAACATTAACTTCACTAAAACCATGAGAAATTAAAGACCTGGTGATGAAATCTCTACCTCCTGCTTGTTGCCACAGGTCTAAAGCTTTCTTTGTCTTGCCTTTTTTGAAGCGCACCATTTTTAGATCAAACAATGTGATCTGGTTTCTAAAATGTCTTCTTCGTGTTCTTCTTCTTCTTCTTCTTCTTCTCTCGATGTTTGGCGTATTGCAAACAACTTTAAAGGTGCATACCGCCACCTGTACATGAGTGTGAATCATCATATCATGTCTTAACCATGGTCTTAACTCATGGACGTATCTATGATCTAATCAAAAAATCTATATAAATAAATCAACAAAAATGATATGATACATTATTTGTTCAACCTCACACTCAATGGCGTTGGCTAATTTTCTGTGAAGAACTTATATCAGAACACATTTAAAATGACCACCCACTGTACTACACATTTATATTACAAACAGGAGGTTCGGGGCTAACACGAATGTGGAAATTGTGTGTGTGTGTGTGTGTGTGTGTGTGTGTGTGTGTGTGTGTGTGTGTGTGTGTGTGTGTGTGTGTGTGTGTGTGTGTGTGTTTGTGTGTGTGTGTCTTATCACAACTGATCAAGATGGCCAAATTATGCTCTGCTCAGAGGGCCTTGCAAATGATTTTGGAAGAGAGAGAACCATTTGACGATGATGTAGAGGAAGGGGAAGGTGTATCAGAATGTGTGGGTCACATTTCTGAGAATTCTGAGTCCGACAGTGACTTTGAAGAACAGGATTAGATTGAGCATCAGCTAGTTACAAAAAAAAGACGAGCAACAGGACCAGCCGGTCAGCGGGCAAAACAACAACAGTGTTTCCCCTAGGATGGAGTCATAGCAGCGGTGCTAAGGCACGCGGGCCCAGCAAAATGTGAGCGCGGCGCGCGTGGACATTTTAAGTGTGTGCGCGTGCGAAGTGCTTCCCGCCATTATGTTTCTATTTGTCTGCCAGCACAAGAAAGACACATACATCATTAAAGGCTTCAAATGTATTCAGTATTGTATGAACATAATTGGTGGTTGGACATCACATCCTCTAGGGGGGTCCGGGGGTATGCCCCCCCGGGAAGATTTGTTTTTACATTTTAATATAAAATGCTTCAATCTGGTGCACTTTGAGCACACAATGACTAGAGACTAGATCTAACTCTAAACACCCATATGAAAAAGATCGTTTTACATTTTAATAATCAAATAATTGAACATACCAATAAACTACCATAGCCAATAACACATATGTAACTTATTTTATTTTTGTTGTTCATTTACATCACTTTCATCAGGCAATTTTTTAGTTTAATATCAGGTGTCAAAAGAGCATGGCACCTAGTAATGAATGTGCCAAATGTCTCCACTTCGTTCCACTGCCCCAGTGACTTGAATATCTTGGGTTCTGCCACCCTTCATGCAGATCTAGATCCCTCCGCTTCGCGTCGGGATCCTGATCAGCCTGTCGGGTGTTCTTTTCCCCATAATGACCGCGTCGCTGCACGTTATCCCTTACAAACTAACTAAGTTAGCTAGATGTAATTCATTCTTAACTGTAGGCTTTTATCAAAGTATTAATTTACTTAATCTAAATGTAACAACATTTTAAATTATAATAACTTACATTTATGGCGTTATGACCTTCTTCTTGAGGTGATTGTGTCCAAATAAAGTTATGTCTGCTTCAACTTGCTGTTGTCTGTCTTGTCAGGCAGTTTTCCTTCAGCTCTGAAAATGACAGCTTTCCCGCGTATCGGTGGCTCGAAGTTGCCGCGAGCGCTAGGGGGCAGCACTTATAATTATTTTAATAAAAAAAAAAAAAAAATTTTTTTTTTTTTCTATCTGCTTGGGGGCTTGCGCCCCCTAGCAGCGGCGCGCATATTTCAGCAGCGGCGCAGCGCCGCTGCTGAAAACATATAGGGGAAACACTGAACAAGTAGCACTTTAATTCATGAATCAAGGTTCAAGGTTTTTATTTGTCATACGAACATAGCTACAGTGTGGTTATGACGATGAACATCTTAGGTCAAAGGATCCTCCATTGAAGCAATAAGCTAATTTTTCCATCAAAATATTAATATAAAAATATTTAAAGTATTAAAATGCAATAAAAAGAGGTGTGCCCGATGCAGCCAGTGTAGTTCTTTGACCCAACATTGATTTTGAGTGATTAGGTCACATGACCTGGAAGGTCTTGAAGAAATAAGCTAATTTTTCCATCAAAATACTAATATAAAAATATTTAGACTATTAAAATGCAATAAAAAGAGGTGTGTCCTATGCAGCCAGTGTAGTTCTTTGACCCAGCACTGATTTTGAGTGAATCGGTCACATGACCTGGAAGGTATTGAAGAAATAAGCTCATTTTTCCATCAAAATATTAATAAAAAATATTTAGAGTGTTAAAATGCAATAAAAAGAGGTGTGTCCTATGCAGCCAGTGTAGTTCTTTGACCCAACATTGATTTTGAGTGATTAGGTCACATGACCTGGAAGGTATTGAAGAAATAAGGTAATTTTTCCATTAAAATATTAATATAAAATATTTAGAGTGTTAAAATGCAATAAAAAGAGGTGTGTCCTATGCAGCCAGTGTAGTTCTTTGACCCAACATTGATTTTCAGTGATTAGGTCACATGACCTGGAAGGTATTGAAGAAATAAGCTCATTTTCCCATCAAAATACTAATATAAAAATATTTAGACTATTAAAATGCAATAAAAAGAGGTGTGTCCTATGCAGCCAGTGTAGTTCTTTGACCCAGCACTGATTTTGAGTGAATCGGTCATATGACCTGGAAGGTATTGAAGAAATAAGCTAATTTTTGCATCAAAGTATTAATATCCAAATTATTTAAGTATTAAAATGCAATAAAAAGAGGTGTGTCCTATTCAGCCAGTGTAGTTCTTTGGCCCAGCATTGATTTTGAGTGATTAGGTCACATGACCTGGAAGGTATTGAAGAAATAAGCTCAATTTTGCATTCAAATATTAATATAAAAATATTTTAAGTATTAAAATGGAATAAAAAGAGGTGTGTCCTATTCAGCCAGTGTAGTTCTTTGACCCAACATTGATTTTGAGTGAATCGGTCACATGACCTGGAAGGTATTGAAGAAATAAGCAAATTTTTGCATCAAAATATTAATATACAAATTATTTAAGTATTTAAAATGCAATAAAAAGAGGTGTGTCCTATTCAGCCAGTGTAGTTCTTTGGCCCAGCATTGATTTTGAGTGATTAGGTCACATGACCTGGAAGGTATTGAAGAAATAAGCTCAATTTCGCATTAAAATATTAATATAAAAATATTTTAAGTATTAAAATGCAATAAAAAGAGGTGTGTCCTATTTAGCCAGTGTAGTTCTTTGACACAACATTGATTTTGAGTGGATCGGTCACATGACCAGGAAGGTATTGAAGAAATAAGCTAATTTGTCCATCAAAATATTAATATAAAATATTTAGAGTGTTAAAATGCAATAAAAAGAGGTGTGTCCTATGCAGCCAGTGTAGTTCTTTGACCCAACATTGATTTTCAGTGATTAGGTCACATGACCTGGAAGGTATTGAAGAAATAAGCTAATTTTTCCATCAAAATACTAATATAAAAATATTTAGACTATTAAAATGCAATAAAAAGAGGTGTGTCCTATGCAGCCAGTGTAGTTCTTTGACCCAGCACTGATTTTGAGTGAATCGGTCACATGACCTGGAAGGTATTGAAGAAATAAGGTAATTTTTTCCATTAAAATATTAATATAAAATATTTAGAGTGTTAAAATGCAATAAAAAGAGGTGTGTCCTATGCAGCCAGTGTAGTTCTTTGACCCAACATTGATTTTCAGTGATTAGGTCACATGACCTGGAAGGTATTGAAGAAATAAGCTCATTTTCCCATCAAAATACTAATATAAAAATATTTAGACTATTAAAATGCAATAAAAAGAGGTGTGTCCTATGCAGCCAGTGTAGTTCTTTGACCCAGCACTGATTTTGAGTGAATCGGTCACATGACCTGGAAGGTATTGAAGAAATAAGCTCATTTTTCCATCAAAATATTAATAAAAAATATTTAGAGTGTTAAAATGCAATAAAAAGAGGTGTGTCCTATGCGGCCAGTGTAGTTCTTTGACCCAACATTGATTTTGAGTGATTAGGTCACATGACCTGGAAGGTATTGAAGAAATAAGGTAATTTTTCCATTAAAATATTAATATAAAATATTTAGAGTGTTAAAATGCAATAAAAAGAGGTGTGTCCTATGCAACCAGTGTAGTTCTTTGACCCAACATTGATTTTGAGTGATTAGGTCACATGACCTGGAAGGTATTGAAGAAATAAGCTCATTTTCCCATCAAAATACTAATATAAAAATATTTAGACTATTAAAATGCAATAAAAAGAGGTGTGTCCTATGCAGCCAGTGTAGTTCTTTGACCCAGCACTGATTTTGAGTGAATCGGTCACATGACCTGGAAGGTATTGAAGAAATAAGCTAATTTTTCCATCAAAATATTAATAAAAAATATTTAGAGTGTTAAAATGCAATAAAAAGAGGTGTGTCCTATGCGGCCAGTGTAGTTCTTTGACCCAGCATTGATTTTGAGTGATTAGTTCACATGACCTGGAAGGTATTGAAGAAATAAGCTAATTTTTCCATAAAAATATTAATATAAAAATATTTAGACTATTAAAATGCAATAAAAAGAGGTGTGTCCTATGCAGCCAGTGTAGTTCTTTGCCCCAGCACTGATTTTGAGTGAATCGGTCACATGACCTGGAAGTTATTGAAGAAATAAGCAAATGTTTCCATCAAAAATATTAATAAAACCTATTTAAAGTATTAAAATGCAATAAAAAGAGGTTTGTTCAATAAATGTATGCACTAGGGTGAATTTGCTTCACATTCACACGATCGAGAAGCTGTCGATTTATTAAAAAGAACATTTTTCTTGTGTAATTGTAAATGTCATTTGTTGATGGTCCCTAAGTGAAAGCCTCGTTTCGCGGAGAAGATCTCCCCGTTAAACTGACGCTGCCGGCGGGTCCGGGAAACTGACGCTGCTGGCGGGTCCTCGAATGTCCGTCGAATATCCAACCTAAAACTAAATTCACCGCGGTGTCGGCTCTGTTCTGCACACATTAACGCTAACACATTGACAGTGGAAATAAGTTATATACAGGGTTCCCGCGGGGTCTTAAAAAGTCTTACATTTGATAATCTGAATTTAGGGCCTTAAAAAGGTGTTAAATATGACCAAAAAAAATAAGAAAGGTCTTAAATATGACCTAGAAGGTCTTAAAAATGATCTGATTTGAAAGGTACTTCTGTGTTGCGATCGCATCTAAAATGTGTTTTGGGGAAAATGTCCGGGCTGCAAAGTAACCAGTACGGTAATAGCCTTTCAGTTCCCCCCAACAATTTTTATTGAAATAAATCAACATGGAACCAGTAAAAAACAACTTTGTTTCCCCCGGCCCCTTATCGGAGAACACCCAGCTAGTAACCTAGCAACCAAGCTTCAGCTAGCGGCAGTCAGAAACTCATGTCTCTTCGAATCTACTTACAATACAAATTAATATGGGGAAGTGTAAGTTCAACCGTATTTGGTTGGAAAACATCTAATTTACTGCTTTGTTGAAACCAGTGGATGGGAACGTGTTTGAAGCCTGCTGCACCTTTTGCAAAATAAATCAGCGTTTGTTTTGCTAATGTAGCGTTAGCTAGTTTAGCGTTAGCTAGTGCAGCAGCTCCCGCAACAACACCGGGGGTATGGAGGTTATTCCCTATCTTTATTCAAGAGCGTGGTATTTAAATTTGAGAGCATACTTTATTGATTTCTTTCCCTCAAACCCTGTCCTCACACTCAAATAGTGCCTGCTTGCACTTAGATTTGCTCTGCTTCTGCTCAAACTGTACGCTTGCGCTCAGATATATTGCTGCTTAAAGATTTGTTCTGCTCTCAGATTTATTCTGTGCGCGCTCAAAACTTTTGTGCAACAATCCTATCAAAATCCCTCAACCAATAGGAGGCCAAGTGTCCTTGCGGGTGCGTTCGCTTTACGTATTACAAAATCATAATCACGATTCCTTTTGGTCAATAATTGATATCGCGATTATTAAATACGATTATTCATTGACTTTGAAAACATCCATTTATTGAACTTTAAAACAAATAATAATTTGAACATTATCTTTTTAACTGTTGATTACCCTGAACGTATAATTCAATTGAAAAAGCAATACAAAAAATCATTAAAAAACCGATATATTTAAATAAATAATATCAAAATAATAAATACCAATAAACAAGACCAACAAATATTTTGGAGCGCACTTCCACAAGCTACTAAACATATATAAATATGATAAATAAATATAAATTAGACTCAAATTAATTAGATTAAATATGTTGTCACTGTCACAACCTAGCAAAGCTAAATAATTGTTTTTTTCGATGATGTTGTTTTTGTAATTGTGGCAGGCCAAAATCGTAGTTGCGATTAAAATACGATTAATTGCACAGCCCGAACACACACACAAGCACACAGACACATACACACTTTTTGGCTAACACAGTTCTGTGCTGTTATGTTCAGTCATTGTTCTTATGTTGAACATGAATACATTTACTTTGTAAGTAATTATGGGACGTATTTCTTCTTTCATAGCAATTTGCCTTCATACTTTCTAGCCGTGAAATAGGTCTTAAATTCTATTCAAAGTGGTCTTAAAAAGGTCTTAAAAAGTCTTAAATTTGAGTTGGCGAAACCTGCAGGAACCCTGTATATAAAGTGGTTGTTACTTGTGCAAATACTACAAATTAGTTGTTCTCATTAGTTATTCTAATGTTTTATTTACCAATTCTAGGCTCTGGCGGAGCTTGTTTTCTTAGTTCGGAATGAGTGAATTACACTCAGTTAGACCTTTTTTACATGTTAGTGTATTATTGGTCAGGTTAGCACTCTGTGCTTTTTCCCCACAGAGAGGGCTGGTCACACCTCTCTGCCCCAGCGCCAGTGGGTATCTGTCACAGCTAGTTCGTTTGCTGTGGCTGATTGGACAGGTGGAAGTTCAGTTCTATGTTTTAAATGTTTTTTGTATGTTTCTCCTGACATATGTTGCGTTCTAAAACAGTTTGTTTATGCGATTTAGGAAACGTTTTTTCATGTGTCTTCAAGCAGGCAGGGCTATTTACTCTAATGCTAAACAGAGATTATGGCTTACTTAAATATTGTTAGCTATAATGTAAGGGGAATTAACAACCCGATTAAAAGGAAAAAGATTCTGGGACAATTAAAGAAACTCGAATGCTCGGTAGCTCTGATTCAAGAAACTCACTTATCTGAAATAGAACATTTAAAATTAAAGAGATAATGGGTGGATCAAATCTATAATGCATCATGTGGGAAGAGTAAAAACCGAGGAGTAGCTATTTTAATTAACAAATCAGTATACTATAACAATGAGAAAGTCCTCCAGGATATTGAGGGTCGTTATGCTATGGTAATTGGAACAATAGCTGGCCTAGAAATAACTATCTTAAATGTGTATGCACCAAATGAAGACTGCGATTTATTTTTTTAAAAGACTGCAGCCCTTGTGGCAGATGATGGAAAGGGAATAATAATCATAGGGGGGACTTCAATTGCACACTGAACAACAAAATGGATAGATTACCGTTACAATAAGAACCCTGCCTAAAATGTCCAGAAATGTCTTAAACATGATGAAGGAGCTGGGATAAGTTGATATCTGGCGACACCTACACCCAAGTGACAAAGACTTCACGTTCATGTCCCATGTACATGGAAGTTATTCAAGAATAGATTACTTTTTGGTGCCGAAAAAGGATACATACCGGATAAAAGATAGTGTTATTGAACCAATAACAATCTCAGACCACAGTCTTGTCTCTAGGAAAATCAATCCGGGGTTAGATAAATGGTTTAAGTACTGGAGATTTAACGTCTCACTATTGACAGATAACCGGATAAAGCAGGAAATACGTTCTGCAATATCTGAATACTTTGCCTTGAATGATAATGGTGAGGTCTCCCCCTCGGTGCTATGGGATGCTGGTAAGGCCACGATTAGGGGCAAAATTATTTCTATAGGATCTAAATTAAAGAAACAAAGACTGGCGAAACAGCAAGAATTGGAAACAGAAATTTCAACATTAGAGAGGGAACATACTGTAAGACATCTAGAAAAGAGGAAGTACTCAAAAAGTTGAAGGAAGTTAGAATTAAGCTAGATGCAGAATTAACTTACAAAGCAGAGGGAGCCCTCAGGTTCATAAATAGAAAATATTACGAAATGGGAAATAAGGCTAGCAGATTATTGGCATTTCAACTTAGAAAAGCCCAGTCCAGCAGCATAATCTCCAAAATTAAACATCCTGAAAGTAACCAGACAGAAACAGATCCTAGGAAAATATCAGATGCTTTTGCAAAATATTATGCGCAACTGTATAAAAGCGAAGATCAGGAATTTAAGGAAGAAAGAATTAGTGAATTTGTAAAGCCCCTCAATATGAATAAACTGACAAAGCATCTAAGTTAGTAGAGCCTATCAGAGGAGGAAATTAAGGAAACCATTACTAAACTAAAAAACAACAAATCACCGGGAATAGATGGGTTTGCACGTGAATATTATAGAGCCTTCATAAATTATCTTTCCCCTATATTATGTAGAGTATATAATTATGTATTAAATACAGGAGACCCCCCAAAATCGTGGTCAGTAGCTATCATCACAGTCCTGCATAAAGAGGGAAAGGACCCCATACAGTGCACTAGTTATCACCCCATAAGTCTAACTTTATGCGTTGATTACAAAATACTAACTTCAATCTTAGCAACCAGAGTACAACATCATTTAAAGAAGTTGATAAAAGCGGACCAGACAGGATTTATTTCAGGTCGTCAAGGGACAAATAATGTAAAGAGAACTTTAAACCTTCAGTCAATGCGGGAAAAGATAAACAACCTTCAATGCTTCTCGGCCTAGATGCTGAGAAAGCATTTGATAGAGTTGACTGGCTATTTCTTAAACAAACATTATTGGAAATGGGTTTTGGAGAAAAATGTACTACATGGATTAGTTTACTTTATAAGGATCCTAAATCAATAATAAGAGTCAATGGGCATTGTTCGGATTTTTTCAAAGTAGAGAGGGGGGTGAGGCAGGGCGACTCAATAGCCGCGTTCACACCGCAGTACTTTTCCCACTTTAGTAAAAAATAGTAAAATTAGTTAATCAGAACCTTTTTACCCCCTTTTCCGTTCCTGCTAGAGAGCAGGGACTTTCGTGGGAGAAAAAGGTTCCTATTTCTGATTGGCTGGATTGCAAACCACGCCCCGTAAAACTCAAAAAAAGTTTTGTGAAGCCGTCATTTTATTATCCTAGCATTAGCATTATTAGCATTAGCCCAGCACAGAAACGCAGAGAGACTAACTTATGGCAACACAAAATAAAACATGGGAGCGGTGGAGATGAGGAGGTGTCGGCGTTCTGGAGATTTACTCTGAAGGCTTCAGTAGAAGCTGCTGGTTCTGAACTACTACTGCTGCTCCTCCCACCTCTTCTTTTTGCACTCAGTATTGAACCCTTAGCGGAGGCTATACACCAAAATAACCAGATTCAAGGAATAGTGGACGAGGGAGGGTCAATACATAAAATATCTTTATTTGCAGATGACATTTTACTCTTTATAAAACACCCCCTATCTTCAATTCCAGCTCTTATGCAGTGCTTGTCTAAGTATGGGGCAATTTCGGGATACAAAATTAATCCAATTAAATCAGAAGCAATGATGATAACAGGGAGTTGGCCTACACAATTAAACAAGGATGTTTCTTACGGCTGGTCCAAGCAGGGGTTTAGATATCTAAGGATTATCCTTACTCACCACCCTATCCATTTATTTGAGGCTAACTATAATACATTAATAAAGCAAATAAAGAACGACATGATACGTTGGGAAATTCTCCCCCTCTCGCTATTCGGAAGGGTAGAGACTGTAAGAATGAACCTACTCCCTCGATTACTCTTCCTATTTCAATCCCTCCCCGTGGGAATTCCAGCCTCCATCTTCAACATGTTAAATGGACTTATCTCTAAGTTTATTAGGCACAATAAGAGAACCAGAGTAAGACTTAAAACTGTTTTTCTGCCAAAAGATAAGGGAGGCTTAGGCCTGCCAAATTAGAAATATTATTATTGGGCTGCTCAGTTAACGGCAATAGTGGCTTGGATTAGAAAGGACGAGGAAACAGGATGGGCACAGATTGAGCAGAGTGCAACTAGGGGTGTGTCGTTATCAGTTTTGCCTTTTATTGATATAAAATCTGTCAAGAAGGTTAAGATTGAGAACGAATGGATAAAGCATACCCTGAAGTTGTGGACGGCAGTTAAAAAATGTTTCAGGAGCCCAGAATCACTATCAAGAGCCATGCCAATTATAGGCAATATAGAGTTTCCTCCATCTGTAAGGGATGGAGGTTTTAAAAGATGGGCTGATAAAGGTCTTATCAAAATTAACCAAATGTTTGATGGAACAGGTGCCAAATCCTTCTCCCAACTTCAAGAACAATATGGGCTCCCGTCAAATGATTTGTATCTACTGTACCAGATAAGACACTATATTACAAGCCACAAAGAAAGAGAAGCAGTCTAAAAAAATCCAAACATTATAGAAGAATATTTTATTAGTATTGCAGAAAAATGCTTGACAAATAAGAAACATGTCTCTCACTTATGTAAGAGGCTTATGACAGACGACTCCCAAAATACCTGGAATGTTAGAGATAAATGGGAATTGGAACTAAACATTATAATCGAAGATGCAGTCTGGGAAAGCTTATGTGTTGGCAGCCATAAAGGAGTTAATAGCCAGTTATGGAAAGAGTTTGATTGGAAGCGGAAAATCTGATTTTTTTAACACTCCTTTTTTAATTTCTAAATATGTAAAAGGACCATCGGTCGCATTATTTTGGAGGAAATGGGGAAAAAAAGGGGATCATACACACATCTTTTGGGATTGCCCAGTAATTGAAGGATTTTGGAAATCTGTTAAAGAGGAGATTAAAAACATCCTGGAAATGACTGTTCCTCTGGAGCCCATGTTGTTCTTGCTCGGGGTTATACCTACCGACATTTACGATTCCGACCAGAGGTACATATTACGGATACTGTTATTAATTGCCAAAAAGATTATAACTCTGAACTGGAAAAATGCAAAATCTCCGACAATCATTCAGTGGATGCACAGACTTAAACAAGTCTACACGATGGAAATAATGACGGGGAGCCTGCAGATAAAAATGGACTCTTTCACCCAAAGATGGAACTGTGTTAAAATATATCTGGATGTATCGCTGGTTGAAGAGGGCTGTTGAAACTGAACCGAACTTTAGATGAATACTAGGGAAAAAGTCCCTGTGTAACTGATCCTGCTGTGCCAAAGATGTTAGTCCCTGTGTAAAATGCTTTCATTAATATTTATTTGATTTTACTTTATTTATTTTTATATCCCAGTTTGTATTTATTTATACTATTTACTTCATTATTTCAATTTATACTGGATTTGCTTTATTTCAATATTAACTATACTTTGTCATGTAATTATCTGTCATTTGAATGAAAACGTCCTATGTCAGGATAAGTCTTGTCTTGTTTTGTTAGAAGGAAAATAAACAGTTCAAAAAAAAAAAAGTAATTATAATGAGTAAAAGTGTCACTTTTCCATGGGTAGGACCACATATCCACATATCTATTCGATATACTGTACAGTAGCTGCTGATGTGGATCTGGATGTAGGAGTCTTTTTCCCAGGATGCATTGAGCCAGTGTATTACAGGAATAACATACAGGTAGATTAATCACCTATTCACCTGACCTAATGTGTTTGGACTGTGGGAGGAAACCCGCTCTAATCATTTATGAGCTGATTAACAAAATGATTGGAACATGTCTAATCATCAGTCCTCAAGTCACACACTTGATGTGTTGGTCAAGTGGTCACACATAATAAACTTGATTAGCTAATCAATAAAAAAACTGTTAAGAGTGTAGAATAATAAGAGATGTCCCAACTGAAAAGGAGTAGCCAGTTTGTGAGGAGGCCAGAGGACGAACAAACGCAGGTTTTCTTTCCAACGTGGCAGAACACAGGGAGAGAAAGGGAGAGGGGAGAGAGAGAACATATTTCCCTGAGTGGATCATCCTGTCTTCACACATAATGCATCCCCACTGTTATTGCTGGCAGGAAGACTGGCTGCCCTGCCACTGCACTGCTTCTACCTGAGCGTCAGATCACAGGCAGGGAGGAGGGATGTGGACTCTTGAGGAATTGTGGGTAAATGATATGAATCTGGCTAACACAACTAGCAGCTCTTTGAAATCCTCAGAGATGACAGCTGGACTGATTCCCTATACTTAGGAATTATATGAGATCTGATCTGTGTTTGGTGTGTGTGCATTGAACAAATCAATGACTGGATGTGTCAGGACTTTCTTTTATTAATTAAACAAAGATAAATCTGAGGTAATGGTTTTTGGAGCCAAGGCAGAACGTATAAAAGTTAGCGCTGAGCTTCAGTCTGCAATGTTCAAAACAACAGATAAAGCCAGAAATCTAGGTGTAGTCATGGACTCTGACCTGAGTTTCAACAGTCACATTAAGACAGTTACTAAATCAGCCTACTATCACCTAAAGAATATATAACATATGGAGGATTAAAAGACTAATGTCACAGCAGGATTTAGAAAAACGTGTCCATGCTTTTATCTTCAGTAGACAGGACTACTGTAATGGTGTCTTCACAGGTCTCACTAAAAAATCTATTAGAAAGCTGCAGCTAATTCAGAACGCTGCTGCTCGAGTCCTCACTGAAACTAAGAAAGTGGATCACATCACTCCTGTTCTGAAGTCTTTTCACTGGCTTTCCCAGAAAGCAGAAGCAGGGTTCAGTTATTATGCTCCAAACATCTGGAACCATCTGCAAGAATCCTGCAGGTCCGCTACAACTCATACTACTTTTAAATCCAGGCCAGACTTTTCTTTTTAACTTTTATCCAGCCCACTCTTAGGCAGGAAGCAAGTGTTCACACAATTTTGAAACTATGACTTCTGACAACTGTGACATTCTCCACTTAAAGAAAGTTCCCATCATCAGGTCATGTGGGGTTCTTGGAACTTGTGATTTGTATGAGCTATTTGTTAACATTTAAGAGACATAACGATGTATCAAAGGAAAATAATGAAATGTACGCAGCAGGCCGGGACTCACCAAGGGTCCTGAAGGGCCTCTGCTCGGGCACCAAGGAGAAGAAGCCTGGCTTGAGAGCGTTGGTGATGATGACCTCAAACAGCTCCTCGAAATCCTTCCTGCAACAGCCAGAGAAACAACATGAACCTCTGCGCTGCAACTGTGTGAAGGACAATGTCTGGATCCAAATACACTTAGTAAAGTTACACAAGCACAAATATCTCAGTGGGGCCAAACCGTGTGTACACACAGGCTTGGGGAGAAACGGATTACATGTAACAGGATCGAGTAATCAGGATACCAAAAAAAAGTACCTGTACAGTATTCCCTTACAGTTACATTAAGAAAAGACAATCAGATAACTGTTACATTTGAAAAAAACAATGTATTATAAAGATCAGTATATATTATAGCTAGACATACTGCCTGAATCTTTTTTGGTTTTCAATTTGGCCTTCAGTCTTCTTTTTTTAATGCTGTTTATGTCAGGGTGCATTGGAAAGGTAGGACCCAAAAGCAGTATCAACAAAAAGCGAGCTTTAATTTACAAAAAAAGCCGATGACAAAAGAAAACAAGAGACAAAGTTAGCATTACCAAAAACAGGGGAGCAGGAGTAAATAATCCAGGACCAAAACTTCAAGGACAAACATGGAGCGTGACATGAAGGGAAAGACAAACAATGAACAGACACCGAACACAGGAAGAGACAAGACTAAATACAGGGAGGGGTAATCACAAGACGAGAAACAGCCGGGCAGGGGAGGAGAAACACAAGGGCCACAGGTGAACACAATCAGACAATTAGACACACCAGGGAAACTAACGACAGGAGGAAAAACACAGGGAAAAGGACCAGACAATAAACCAGGAGGAAAACATGACAGGGAGAACAGCAAAACACCCAAACCTAGACATAAAAACGTGACATAACATGAATATCGTGACAGTGTAGGTGGACTAATTAAAGGTCCCCTATTATACTCTTTGTCAACAATATATTATAGGTCTCAGATATATACAAAACATGTCTCTGAAGGGTTTGGCTGATAACAGGTCATTGTAGCATCCCATAGTCCCCTCTGTTTCAGCCCTGTTTCAGAAGTGCTGATTCTGTGCCTGTAGCTTTAAATGCAAATGAGCTGCTGCTGGCCACGCCCCTCTGAGAAGTGATCTGCTAAAAAAAACACAAAGCTGCTCTAGGAGGAGATTCAGGTGATAAGGTGGTGGGGGGGGGGGGGGTTACCTTGGTTGGTGATCGGCTAAATCCTAAAGTGACATCATAAAGTGGTCAAATCTGATCAGCTCAGACAGGTTTTTATATAAATGGATCAGGACAAAAAGAGACTTTTTTTATCCCAAATATCTTGGTGTCTTATTTTCTAAGGTCACATTGTTCTGTTGTCTTACATAATGCACTGAAGTAAAAAATATCTTATTCATATTTATTTTCTCTTTTATTTACTTGCATTGCGTTTGATGTTGAGGTAATCAAAAAATTACGGAAAGTAATCAGATTACATCACTTTTATATTTTGCTATTTTTGGGTTACTGATTGCATTTGTACAGGTAACTAGTACATTCTAATTTGTAATAGTAACCCTCCCAACCCTGTGTACACTTGACGGAAAACATGGAGCAATCAACAGTGTACACATGGAGGGAATACTTACTGTACATCAATACATGAAACACTCCCACAGAGCTACAAAAGGAAGTGAGCATGCTGAGGGCTCTCCAAAGAGACCCTCAGCACAGTAAGGACTATGAGCTAGTATGTGCACTAAGGATAATATTGATATAATCTTCCATATATGGTTAGAAAGCATTATGAAACCATAACAAACTATTATTAACCCAGCTTTCCCAAATTTCTTTCTTTTTGGTGTCTATATACACCGGGATCCGGAGTCATGGCTGATCCTGTTGCTGTCAGTAGCGTGGTGTGGGGAAAAAATGAGGGGAAGCCAATAATACGTCCTTTCTTTTGGGGTGGTCAATGTAATAACGTAACCAGATGAGTGATTACAGCGCCCGGTATCATTTTACACACATTTGTATCATACAGATGCAGGACTTACACACGCCTGTTATCTGACCGACAGGTCCGTCCGCACGCACTCTCCAGCCGAAACTCTAATAAGCGTTCATTCACAAACTAAATCAGGAGACCTTTAACGTTTTACGTCCGATTCGCTCCTTTGTTCCTCGCTGTACACAGCTCCAGTTTGGGCATTGGCCTGTCATCAGATTGTATTTGTTGTTGCTGCTGCAGCGGAAGTTTAGTACAATTATTTTTGATTAAATACTCCGAATCTCTACCCTCCAGAATTGCACTTGCTTCAGTTGCTTGCTACTTTCTAACGGCGGTGAGAGTGGTGCAGTGACGCTATTTTTTCTATATTAGATTTATTATTCGAAAATTATAAAAGTAGGGTAGACATGTGGATATTATCCGACTGAACAAAACGTGCATTTACCTAACAGGTTCGTTTTCCACTGACCTTTTTTCGAGCTATTTTCCAAAATCCTATGGAGAAATCCGATTGCTATTTTGTCGAGGGAAACCGAGCGCAGCTTACTTCCGCTTTTTGGGACGCGTCGCTGCACCACTAAGTTGATGCGATTTGATTGGATGTGAGGCAAGGGAAGCCAGCCGCCTCTGGCTTCCCTTGGCATGGCCCTGACCAATCACAGGTTGGCAGGGGCATGACGTGAGCCTCATCTGATTGGTCAATCCCTCCATTTTTTTCACCAAGGGAAGCAAATTTCGGCTGGCCTCCTCTCCCAACAGAGAGTGCAATCTACTGTTTCACCATAACATCTAGAGGGGCGCTGTTTCACTCTTTGTAAAATACTCAATGAGAATGGGGGAGAGACGGGCCGGCAGCAACACACAAAGAATTTCCGAAACTAAACGAAGTGTTTTTATTTATTTATTAAAATTATAACTACAATCCGAAAAAACAGGGGAAGCCTGGCCTCCAGGAGAAAACTTCACTGGTTGCTGTGGTCCAGTGTCCTGGATCGCGAGCCCTGGATCTTGAGTCGTGGCTGTGGTCCTGGATCATAAGTCCTGGATGGATATCCTCTTGGATTCATCTTCCTATTATACACACATGCATTTCCAAAGATTTGGACTACCTATGTTGCAAATGTATTATCTTTTCAATTTACACACGGCATCTATTGCACGTCTGTCCGCCCTAGGAGAGGGATCCCTCCCCTGTTGCTTTCCCTGAGGTTTCTCCCATGTTCCCTTTTTAAACTGTGGGTTTTCTCTGGAAGTTTTTCCTTGTACGATGTGAGGGTCTAAGGACAGAGGGTGTCATATTGTCATACTGATATTCTGTACAAACTGTGAAGTCCACTGAGACCAATGTAACATTTGTGATATTGGGCTATATAAATAAACATTGATTGATTGATTAATTATGAAACAGGAAGGATATGTAAACCGCTCAATCAATTTGGTGCATGAAAATATGTTTGTGCATGCAGTGAAGCTACATTTCACCCTCTGTTTGTTTGATGGATGTTATGTATACCGCCTAACCTACTGATACATCAACAAATTGTAAAGCGTTTAAAGTATTTTAATAGCTAGGCACCACAACATTTACAAATCATAGCATAACTGTATACTAGGCATAGTCAACATTAATACTTGTGCATTTAGGCCTATTATAATGGCTATAGTTTATAAGAGACTAAAGTCAGAACCATTGCTTTTAAATCATTAGCATTCTAAACCCCTTCAGTGCAAGAGCACTCTTTCTAAACAGAATACAATCAAATGAGACACAAAACACATGTTCTGTTCAGGTTTTTAAAATGTGCACATTGTTCTTAAAGGTCACCTATTATGCTATATTAGAACAATATATTATAGGGCCATACCTATACAAAACATGTCTCTGAAGTGTTCTGTTCAAAGTACCAAACAGACCACCCATTGGAGCATGCCTCAGCTATGTGCTTTGAGGGCAAACACTGAAGGTTTATTTGGAGTTACGGCCAGAGAATTGACAAGACAGGCGGTGTGTCACGAGTTGACACAGCGGTTGCCAAACCAATTCTGAAGAACTCTTTCTGTAGCTCGATGTTTTAGCTAGTTCGGAGTGTAATAATCAACATTCTTTATCAGTGAGACTAAACAATTATGTTCCCCGAATCTAACTAGAGCTCTCGTCCATAGAAAAGAATGTGCGCCAGGGAACCTACGTCCCTGAACAGTAAACTACCTCATGGCGGCTTGTGCTCTGTCATAGACTGGCAACAACAATGCGCCCAAGCTGCTCCTCCTTAAGAGAGATAGCAGCAATACCCAAGGCCGTAGACCTATGCCATGGGAAAGGAGACAGTAAAGAGAGGAGAAAATGATGAACTGGGTCAAAGGTTGAATACCTAAGCAAATGATTCCCTAACATGAAACAGAACAGCAGCAGCTGTACAGTGTTGACTGTGGGCCAGCAGCCGTGTTGTGCTACTTATGACAGCCCACTGTCCCTGGCCTGTAGCCCCCTGACAGCCCTCTGACAGTCCCCTGTCCCTGGCCTGTAGCCCCCTGACAGCCCCCTGTCCCTGGCCTGTAGCCCCCCTGACAGCTCCCTGTCCCTGGCCTGTAGCCCCCTGACAGCACACTGTCATTGGCCTGTAGCCCCCTGACAGCCTCCTGTCCCTGGCCTGTAGCCCCCTGACAGCCCACTGTCCCTAGCCTGTAGCCCCCTGACAGCCCCCTGTCCCTGGCCTGTAGCCCCCTCTCTGAGTGGATGCAGTCAAAGCCAATCTGAGTCTGATTCAGAGGGTTGCCTGTCAGTTCCGTTGCCTGTCAGTTCCGTTGCCTGTCAGTTCCGTTGCTATGGTTCCATTGTTATGTGTACTGAAACGAGAGCCGGTATAATTCCACGCGCGAAAACAGAATAAAAATTGGAATACGTTATTTTAGTGTCTTAAAAGTAGACTGAGGTATGGAGGGTTAAAGTTACATCTTAGGATACTTTTTAGTCATGTTCTGTATACATACTAACATATAAGGGTATACTTAGTGTGGTTACTCCATGTTTACTAGCTATAACATTAACGTTACATCACTCTTTTTCACTTC
The DNA here is from genome assembly GCF_949606895.1 of Notothenia rossii. NCBI lineage: Eukaryota > Metazoa > Chordata > Actinopteri > Perciformes > Nototheniidae > Notothenia > Notothenia rossii. Next base: position 47,465,980 of record NC_136906.1, read on the forward strand.
TTACTCAAATAGCCAGAGTGCAGATATCACCATTAGATTCACAAACCTGAAACATCATCCATTTCTTCACTGCTGGTGATGACATTGTTGTCAGCTGCTGATACTGTTGCTGCTGAAGCTTGTGGCGCCTGCTTCGATGAAAATAACTTTCTAATATCCATAACTTTCTAATATCCATAACTTTATAGGATATTAGCTTAAAAGTCGTCAGGGACTAGGAAGGATCACTTCTTCTTCAGGGCAGGGAAGGCTACGCAGTACGTAGTCTAATGTCCGGCTGCGGCTGCCTCTCTGGTGGACTCCGGTACTGCACATTACTCCCGAGACGTTTTCAACAAAACATTTTTATTTTATTTTTAAGTGAAACATCCGGGGCTTTTCAGAAAACATCCTGGGCTTGAGCCCAAGTAGCCATCCCCTAGCGCCGCGGGTACCCGACGGGTGAACCGCACAAAAAATGATTCGTGGGTGGTATTTTTACAAACGCTTTTTTCCGGGTTCGGTTCTGGGTAAAACAAAGATGATGCGGGTCCGGTCGTGGGTGTTGCATAATAAATATATTAAAATAATAATGATTTAGTTTAAGGTTTAAATCCTCAGACCTCTCCCCCGCGGGACCGCGAATAATCATAACCTCTGCAGCGCATCAATCTGCTGCTGAGCGCACCACATTTGAAATGGCTGAGGTGAAGCTCTCTAGCGGAGAATACAGCATTTTCAATAACACTTCCTCAAGAGCGAAATCCAACGTCTGGGAGGCTTTTGGTGTCATCCTAGATGGAGAAAATAACCAACATCCCACGCTTTTTGAAACAAATATGCAATATGCGTGTGTTAATAATTGCACGTTTTCACTGCTCATATATATGCGGGTTTGGGTCGGGTTGCGGATCTTGTGCTGACGGGTCGGGTCGTGGAACTAATTGGCAATATGTGCGGGTAGCGGGTTCGGTTCGGTATTGCACGTCGCAGGTGCGGGGCGGGAGCGGGTCTTGAAAATCAGACCCGTGCAGGACTCTGGTCTGGGGTAGAGATCTTCAGAATTGGTTTGGCATCCGCTGTGTCAACTCGTGGCACAGCACGTCTTGTGAATTCTCCGGCCGAATCTCCAAATAAACCGTCAGTGTTTGCCATCAAAGTTCCTGCTCTCCCCGTGTCTCTCTGAGTTTCGTCTCCATTGCTGCACAAGTTTCCATTACAATAAGGGGAAATAGGAAGGGTGTATTTCAAGCTGGTTATGCAATTAAGTTATTGCCAAACAGAACGTCTTTGCCTCCACATGCTTTTTGCCTCTGCTGGACTACAGATCAGCTGTTAGCATTAAAGTGAGACACAAAAGAGCAATGTTCAATTAAATAAACTTGCATTTGATATTTTAGTTTTCCTTTCTTTTTTTAATCTAATATATTTTCACTGTGACCTTACATGCAACCATTTTTGGATTTTGAGTTGCCAAATATGACATTGCTGATAGCATAGTCTTCAGACTGAATGTTTGAGTGATGAAAAAGCCTTTTTGAGGAATGCCTATACTTTTAACAGACAAAAGAAGAAATATAAACACAAATGACCTAATGTGCAGACTTGGCTGCTGGAAGATATGCGAGTGTTGCATATAGTGCCATGATGACGGCGTGACTGAAGCAATGACTGACACATGAGGGAGCTGTGAGGAATGTGGTGAGCTGAGGGAACATCAGAAAGTACCAGCTTGTACTGAGCAGGCTTCGGGTCATAAATCCTGAGGGGGTGTTATGGTTAGCAGTCTTACCCCAGGATGTGTTCACAGATCAGCCTGCAGTAGTCACTGTGGGAGCTGGTGATGAGGAGGAGGACCTTCCCGGCGCTTTTCATGCTGCGCAGCCAGGTCTTGACGGAGTCTGAGCAGGGCTGCAGGTACCGGCCCGGGTCCCTCTTCATACTGGGGAAGTACGTCCCAGCATCCTCTGCACAGAGACACACAGTCACACACCACCCTTGATCTGAAGCACACAACATGGACGGTCTGCGTAACATGTATATAATGAATGCTATGGTGTTCGGAGCCACCATCAACCCAGTAGAACTATGGGATATCTTGGACCAATGTGTGACAACGGTCTGCACCACTATCATCAAATCACCAAATGAGAGAATATTCTTGTCAATTAAAATGTCTACAAACACAAGATGTATTTTTATCCCACTTTTTGAGTTTCTAAAAAAAATATTATGGTAATTTCATTCCAGCTTTTACAACTACAAATGTAATATCAATTCATCCATCTAAATCGGACAGATCTGCAGTAAAGGATCTTCTAGTTGGGTGGACTTCACTTCAACACTAGCTTGCTTCTTTCCATAGCTACAGTGTGGTTTTGCTATAGCTACAGGCTACTTACTTTGAGGAGAAATGTGTAGCTTTACCAAAAGTTTAGCCGACTGTTACCAAACTACCTAGCTTGCTTGGTAGCATGGGCTACTGTGCAACCCAGTCTCACGGCATTTCGTGTTATAGTCACGAAATGTAATCTATTGATTCGTGTTCACCAACACGATTTTAGAAGCAATGTATTTCTATTGGTAGTATGTTTCGTGCCTGCACCAAATAATAACAAATTAGAAGGAAAGGCTAAGCCCCATTTATTTTCCTCGGGGACGGCAAAGAAATTTCAGACATTATACGATTTAAAATAAAAACAATAATCGTGGCTTGATATTGAGTAAGAACATGTTTTTATGAACCCCACAGCTTCCGGTCTTCCAAGACCCGACCGGACAAAAAGACGTGGTGCATGCACGAAACATACTACCAATAGAAATACATTGCTTTGAAAATCGTTCTGTGTGACACGAAAAAAAAGGGGAAAATCGTGTTGGGGAATATATTACATTTATTTCGTGACTATAACACGAAATGCCGTGAGACTGGGTTGCATTGTGGCATCCACTGCTAGCATTTTAGCCGCTAACTCACATTCTAGCTTGGAGAGCTATTTTGACTGACTGGTTAAATTGCTACCAGTTAGCTTGCCAGCTAAAGTCCTTTGCTAGCTATGAGCTCCACCTAATTCATCAGGATATACAGATGAAAGATGTTCCACTTTATTTTGTAGAACCCCTTTACATCCATTTAATTATTATTTATGAATTAAATAAAGACGCTTAGGAAGGAACTAAACAATTAAAAAAAATCTGCATTGCATTTATCAGAGGAAAACAATCAATAGAAGTACATGGTTGCAAATGTTGGCGCAAAACCATTTTGATATTACCACTATTAACAAATGCACATTTAGGAGCTTCACAATTAGATGGGTATAATAATCCAATAACAATAGATTAGCTTTTTCCCATAATCCAGTAAATGCTTACCTAATAAATTGGCTTTTTTAAGGAGAAACACATTGAAATACAAAGAGGTAAATGGAGCTCAGGGTCGTGCACTCTCCACCTCTGAGGCACCGTCAATGGGCTTTCCTTACTTTGAATTTTTACACAATCCAGTCTATCACAGACCTAATGTTGATCTAATGTTTCCAGCAAAGTCCAATGAATAAATCATTAACTGAGGACTCTGATTGACAACATCTATAATGCTTCCATATATCTAGACTACTTTAAAAAACGCGCAGGTATAAACATGATAAATCATATAATATTATGAAGAACAGAACTGGACTTCAACCTTCAGACAGGAAAAGGAGGCAAGCTGTACAGTGTATTTGCTCTCCAGCTGAAGAGGGTAACCAACAAGTGAGAAGTGATGTTGCTTCTTTCACAAGCAGGAGAAAAGAGGGCTTATGAAAAGAGGGCTTATGAAAACAGGGCGGAGTGTGTATGAGTTCAGTGTATTCACCTCAGGTGTTTACCCTGGCAGAGAGCATCACACACACACAGTCTGAGACCCTTTGAACTCTGTGACCTAAAGCAGTGGTTCCCAACCTTTTTTGTCTCGTGAACCCCTTGAGCTGGTTGCCATTCTATAAGTACCCCCTCACTCATCTGTGATGATTGGCCTAAATATGTTCTTATATTAAACCCTTTGTAATCATATTCAACCGAACTGCTCTTTAAATGAAAATCCCTTGTATAACTCACCCTTAATACAAATGCATTTAAACTTGACCTTAACACTTATTGTCAGTGAAAAATTATAAGACTCACTTCTAGCTGTTTCAACATATGTTGTTAAGACTGGAGCTTTGAATGACACACTTGAGCTTGCTTGTCTTTCATAAGCTTTGACAGTTCTGGGGGCAGGACACCTGGCTTATGAGAATTGATTTTAAATAGTCTTTTGTTTGGGATTTATATTGCAATCCCTAATCTTTCTACTTACCCCCTGCATCCCTTCAAGTACCCTTAGGGGTCCCCATACCCCCGGTTAGGAACCACTGACCTAAAGTGTCCACGTTCTGTTTTTTGTCGGACATATGTTCTGATGTTGTCTTACATCTAAAAGCTGCACTGAGTTACATTCTTGAGGTAAACCAACATATTTGAACCAATGATAAGGGCCAATCAAAGCTGTGGTGTGAATTTGGCACAATGCGAAAGGTCATTGCGTTACTAAAATCAAAAGGCTGTTTGAAACTGTCAATTACAGAATTTCCTCTGTGCACTGTCACATCTTTTTGACATGTTAACTTAGGAGTGGTGCAAGATGAAACCTTACAGTGTGTCCAAAATGACACGGGATTATCCTTATGGGACCACCAATGAGCTCAGTAAATCCCATGGTAATATGACTAATCAAAATGTCCCAATATCCCTCATGAAACATCCTCTAGACACCATGAATACCACATTTCAGAGCAGCCTGGCCAACTACTTTCAGAAATATGTTATGATGTGAACAAAGTGAGCAGCATTGTTTTCATACCTGGAATCGGCTGCCAGTACAAAAACAACATCAGAGCCTGAGGCACATGATCAACATATCAGGACATTCTAACAAGAACTGTTGTAAAATAGTTCTTCTTTGATATTGCTAGAATTACAACTTCTTAGTTATTGTGAATGAGCCTTAATTGTGTGTGATGGGTTCCAACACCTCATATAAATACTGCTGAGGGTGCAAAAAATGTGTATGTGCTGCCCCTTTGTGGTAGAACACAGGAATAGCTTCTAGGAAAATAGATTAGATTTACGAAGGCAGTTGATGGTTCTAATCAGAAGGTGACGACAAACACCAACCAGCAGAACCCAAACAGGAGGCCTTAATTAAAAAGGTCTGAGATAAGATTTGCTTCTGATTTTTACCAAATGTCTTCAGAAGTGTTCCTCGTCTCCACAGGTGAACAGGAAAAGCAGGTCGGCTCATCAACGTATTAGCGTTTTGCTCTCAGTCAGCATGGCTGTTCTGCCTCATTACCACAGCCAGGGAGGGGGGGTGCACAGAGCTCTCCCAGCAAAATCCCATGTCGCACTTATGTGTGAGAGAGGATAAACAACTGACCATGCCACCATATTTTGTGTTACTTTTAATCAAATACACTGCTCCAGAGATCAGAGGAAGATGTTTACTCCACAGGGACCTGAACTGTACCACCCAAGCACCCGGCTGAAAGAGTCCATGTCAAAGCATGTCGCACTGCATCAGCTGGATGTGGATTTACTATAGAAAATACTGTACATCAACAAAGAATACAAGCAGCATAAAGGTGGCACAATAAAAGGAGCAAAGGCTGTGGTGTTTTTTGTAGGTGTTGCAATTTTGTTTTAGTAAATTTGATAGACCCTCGTCAGTTTTAAAACACAATCTCCCTTCATTTAGTACTTGCAGTGTATTATTCAGATGTTCTAACTTGTGTCTTTCTGGTGGCCAAAGTCAGGTATTTATAGGTTGCTCAGATGACTTCTTCTAAAGAGTACTAAATATCTCAAAGATATATCAGTGTTGTAGCAGTTACAATATTCCATGCTGGAAAACCCTCTTGCTAACTGTATTGTTGTCACTGCTAGATCTCTGTGAAATAGTGACACATATTCCTGCAGTTTTTTTATGTATGAAAAGTCTACATAATCTAGTAAACAGCATCTAGACAGGAAGTGACATCAGGACAGAGTTCAGATATTCCTGGTCCAGGGACTGCTTATGTATGGAGGTAAGAGGTAAACCTGGATCCATTTCTTTTTTACTAATTGTCAAACATCTATGAAACATTAGTGAACTAAAAATTCTACTTTACTTCAGCTGGGTCAACAGCTTCAGTGTGTTTGGTGGCAGTGACTCAGTGTATGATCCCAAAGACAACTTCCTGTGTACATAAACGTTGTCCTGTCTTGCATTATTACACAGAGAGAAGAGCTCAGGATAATAGTGTAGCACTTTGGGACAGAGCTACACATCTTCACTCTACAAGTCCTCAGTGGTGGCAAAGTACTCAGATCATGTACTTAAGTAAAAGTAGAAGTACCAGAGTGTAGGAATACTCTGTTACAGTAAAAGACCTGCATTCAAAATGTTACTCAAGTAAAAGTACAAAAGTATTCTCATCAAAATATAGTTAAAGTAGTGACAGTAAAAGTAGTCATTGTGCAGATTGGTCCATTTCAGAATAATATATATGATGTGTTTTATAATAATTGATCATGAAAGTGTTCTCAAAGTTGGTAAAGGTGCAGCTAGTTTGAATGACTTTGTATACTGCAGGGTAGCTTGTGAATTTACTCCAGGTGGAAATAAAGTCTGATTTAACACTTGATTATATTTAACATCATTCATCCACATCTGTGAAGTAACTAAAGGGATTAAATACATGTAGTGGAGGAAAAGTACACCATGTACCTCAAATTTAAATACTCAAGTAAAGTACATGTCTCTCAAAATGGTACTTAAGCACAGCATTGAGGTAAATGTACTTCATTACTTTGCACCACTGCAAGTCCTGCAGGAAAAAAAACATTAAAAACTCTGCCTGGGCACCTGTGTGTGTGTGTGTGTGTGTGTGTGTGTGTGTGTGTGTGTGTGTGTGTGTGTGTGTGTGTGTGTGTGTGTGTGTGTGTGTGTGTGTGTGTGTGTGTGTGTGTGTGTGTGTGTGTGTGTGTGTGTGTGTGTGTGTGTGTGTGTGTGTGTGTGTGTGTGTGTGTGTGTGTGTGTGTGTGTGTGTGTGTGTGTGTGTGTGTGTGTGTGTGTGTGTGTGCGCGTGTGTGTGTGTGTGTGTGTGTGTGTGTGTGTGTGTGTGTGTGTGTGTGTGTGTGTCCACTGTGTGGCTCTGGCTGTGACTGTGGGACTGAAGTGCCTTGGGTCCCTGAGGCCTGTGGCTGGGCAGTGGGCCCCTGGTAGCTGCCCAGCGACAGAGAGAGAACCACAGAGGAGTGTGTCACACTTCAAAGGAGCTGACAGCATACACAAATCAACAGCAGCAGTGCAAATTAGAGCGGAGCACAGCAGCAGCACAAACAGCCAAACCAACAGTGAGAGGGCACCAATCTGAAGGCATGCCAGTTGTCTTTATCGCCATGGTAATGAGCAAGGAAGATAAATGCTATCAAAACAAATGTGAAAAGGATACATTCATCCATTTCCTCATTATACTTGAGGAGCATCAAGCTGTGTATAGAGTATATAGCAAACGGAAAGGACCTCAAAGGGAAGCTATAATCTCAGTGTTTTCTCTTAAAAAAGCATCCAGACAAGCAGTGTTTTCCAGCACCTGTTGGAACCACGTGCAGGGCCGGCCCTTGACATAGGCAGTATAGGTGAATGCTAAGGGCGCATAAACCCATCGGGGGCGCCAAAAATTGGGGAGAAAAAAAAGAGAAAAAAAAGTTAGAAATAAAAATGCTTTTTTAAATTTCATAACAACACAATTTCCCGATTTTGGATCAACAAAGTACATCTTATTATCTTATACTAACAGAACTACGCATATATTGCGTACAACGCCCATAGACTATGGCGCACCCCCGCCCCCCCCCCAAATCAAGTTGAACCGCCCAAGCCCCAGTAAAAACCAGAGTTTTATGTGAAATAGTTCTTTTTTTGAAATAATGGTTTTAGTGCGCAATTATAGGTTTTAATTTTGTATTTGTGTTAATACAGTTTGAAAAGGGAGTGATTTGTAAAATATCCATAAAGAAAAAGAAAATCTGTTTAAAGTTCTGTTTCATATGGGTGTTGAGAGATGTATCCATAGATCTGTTCATGTTGCTCTCAAAGTGCACCAGATTGATGCTGTTAACTTCAATATTTAAAAACATTATCTTCCCGGGGGAGCATGCCCCCTGACCCCCGTAGAGGAGGTTAGTCATACATCCGCGAGTCATAGTGAGTGTCTGCATGGGGGGGGGGGGGGGGCGCCAGCTAAAATCTTGCCTAGGGCAGCAAATTGGTCAGGGCCGGCCCTGACCACGTGGAAAACCGTGGCCCGGCCATTCTGTCTGTGGACGTTCCATTTTTAGCAGACCGACCGCAAATTGCTGCATCATTTCCCTCGTGGTGCACACTGTTTTCTTTTTTATTCGGTCTGTGACAGAGGAGAATCTTGAAATTATTTTTAAAAAATGCAATAAAACAAAAATGAAACCCTGACCAAAGTAAAGGTGTGTTATATAATATATACAAAGTACAGCATTCTCATGGGTACATACTGATTATGAACTTTGTCTGTGTATATCGTACGCAGGATTTATGCGCTACAGATATAAAAATATATGAAATGTTCAGAGCTGATATCACTTAAAAGCCTCTTACACCTGCTCAACAAGTGACTCTTCAAATGTTTCTATTGCAAAGTTTTGTCAAATTATTTATAATTCCAAAGGTTATTTGTATGTGAAGAAATGCTCCTGCAGAGCAAAGAAGTGACAAAAAGAACAAAAGGCAGCTGAGAAAAACAGGCGGCGGTCTTTGGACATCTGTATGCAGAACACTGTGGGGGACAGTGACGCCAGTCCTTCAGCCACTCTCCCTCAGATTAAAACGTGAAATCTGTCATTACACCAAACCACAGCTATATTTAGACAGAGCTATCTAAAGAAAACCGTGAGCATTCATACTCTAAGGCACATGTGTCAAACTCAAGGCCCGGGGGGCAAATCAGGCCCTTGGTGGATTTAATTTCGGCCCGCAGGATAATTTCTAATTACTATTAGAACCGGCCCGCCGGTATATTGCACGCACACCTTCACTCCATCCTGAGGGTCTCCTCAGCTCAGAGCCTGAGCCCAAACATTGATGAACTTGCACCCAAGATGAGATGCCAAGTGTCTGGCTTGAACTAGCATCACAGAGCAGCACACTGAGTTTAATGGATGTTGCCTTCTGCACTTTTTCTCTCACGACAACAGGGCATGTTTGGTTTTCTCTTTGAGGGAAATCGTTTTTTTGAAGCTGTTGTTGGCCTGTGGAAAATGTAATCATAAGAAATGACTCGGGAAAAGCTGCAGATAGAGCCATAAGAAATGAATGCAACTGATTATTTAATGTTTAATGTTTTTATAGGCAATAATTTAAGCTTTGTTAGTTCCAGGTTTAATATGTGCAATAAGTTCATTTCAATAAGTTTTGCAATAAACATTGAACTAGTCTGGCCCTCGAGTAGTACCCATTTTTTTAATTTTGGCCCACTGTGTATTTGAGTTTGACACCCCTGCCCTAAGGTTTGGTCTTAGGAGGATCAGATGTTGAGTCCTCACATAACATTAAACCCTCACTTCTGCACTTCAATATGTGCCTTATTGCCAGTGGTGGGAGAAGTACTCAGATCTTGTGCTATATTAAAAGAAGAAGTACCAGAGTGTAGGAATACTCTATTACAAGTCCTGCATTCAAAAATGTTTCTCAAGTAAAAGTAGAAAAGTATTCTCATCAAAATATAGTGAAAGTAGCAACAGTAAAAGTAGTCATTGTGCAGATTGGTCCATTTCAGAATAATATATATGATATGTTTTATAATGATTGATCATGAAAGTGTTCTCAAAGCTGGTAAAGGTGCAGCTAGTCTGAATGACTTTGTATACTGCAGGGTAGCTTGTGAATTTACTCCAGGTGGAACTAAAGTCGGATTTAAGACTAGGGCTGTGCAATTAATCGTATTTTAATCGCAATTACGATTTTGGCCTGCCACAATTACGAAATTCAACATAATCGAAAAAAACGATTATTTGGCTTTGCTAGGTTGTGACAGTGCACTACAACATATTTGATCTCATTTATTTTCGTCTAATTTATTTATTAATAATTTATAATATGAATATATGTTTAGTAGCTTGTGGATGTGCACTCCAAAATATGTGTTGATTTTGTTTATTGGTATGCATTATTTATTTAAATATAAATGTATCATTTATTTTTGTATTGGTTTTTCAGTACAGTTAAAAAGATACTGTTTGTTTTAAAGTTCAATAAATTTATGTTTTCAAAGTCAATGAATAATCGTATTTAATAATCGTGATATCAATTATTGACCAAAATAATCATGATTATGATTTTTGCCATAATCGAGCACTTTATTTAACACTTAATAATAATATAATAATAATAATACATTTAATTTATATAGCGCTTCGCATCTGCCAATACAAATATTGAAGAGCTTCACAGCAAAGGACACTGATACAATTTGAAAGATTACAAAATAAATAAATAAAAATAAAAAATAAAATAAAAGTCGGAGATAGCGATACAGAATGGCAATACTCCAGGTGTACCATGCTCAAAGTTTATTGGAAGGCCTGCCGAAAGAAGAGGGTCTTAAGGCAGGTTTTGAAGACCTCGGTGGAAGGGGCAGATCTCAGCTGATCTGGGAGGGAGTTCCAGAGGCGCGGGGCGAATGAGTAGAAGGCTCGGTCTCCCATTGTTCTGAGACGAGTGCGGGGGATGTAAAGAAGAGGAGCGTGGCTGGAGCGTAGAGAGCGGGTAGATGTCTGGGTACGGATGAGGTCACAGAGGTATTTTGGGCTTTGTCCATTCAGGGCTTTGTAAGTGAGGAGCAGAACCTTAAACTGGATCCTGTAGTGGACTGGGAGCCAGTGTAGTTGTGCAAGTATGGGGGTTATGTGTGCAGACCTTTTTGTACCGGTGAGAACTGTGGCTGTACTGTTCTGGACAAGTTGCAGGCGGTTGATGTATTTGGCTGAGAGACCGGATAGGAGTGCATTGCAGTTATCTAGTCTTGAGAAGACGAGTGCATGAACCAGTTTTTTGGTGTCATCAGTTGAGAGTGAGGGTTTCAGTCGGGACATGTTTTTCAGGTGAAAGAAGGAGGTCTTGGTGATGTGTTTGATATGGGCTTGGAAAGAAAGAGTGGGGTCAAACCTTACACCGAGGTTGGTGACAACGGAGGAGAGAGAAATTAGCTGACCATCAAGGTAGGGGCTGATGTTGGCGGACTTGGCAAGCTGGTCGGTGGTGCCTATCAGGATTGCCTCCGTCTTGCTGCTGTTGAGCTGGAGGTAGTTGGTGGTCATCCAGGAGCAGATGTCTTCCAGGAAGGTGTTTAGTGTTTGGATAGTATTGGTGGTATTGGGTTGTGTTTTGATATAGACCTGGGTGTCGTCAGCATAGCAGTGGAAGTTGATGTTATGTTGTCTGATGATATGACCCAGAGGTAATAGATAGATTAAAAACAGGATCGGCCCCAGCACTGAGCCCTGTGGGACCCCGCATGTCACTGCGGTGTCATCAGACCTGGAACCCCCCAGAGACACGTGGTACTTCCGGTTGGTGAGGTAGCAGGAGAACCACTTCAGAGCTGTGTCCGTCACCCCGGTGTACGTCTCGAGGCGGTGGAGGAGGATGGTATGGTCCACTGTGTCGAAAGCTGCACTCAGGTCAAGTAGGACCAGGATGCTGGGTGACCCGGAGTCGGCTGCCATCAGCAGGTCGTTGGCTACTTTTATTAGGGCTGTTTCTGTGCTGTGTGCAGGGCGGAAACCTGATTGGAAGGTCTCATACATTTTATTGTCAGACAGATGAAACTGGAGCTGTGCGGCCACGACCTTCTCAAGTACTTTGGCAAGGAACGGGAGGTTGGAGATAGGTCTATAGTTGGAGAGGAGTTCTCGGTCGATATTTGTTTTTTTCAAAAGTGGGGTGACAACTGCTGTTTTGAAATGGACAGGCACCTCACCAGTCTGTAGTGACTTGTTGATGAGTGTTGTCAGGAAATTAACCAAGGTTGGCGAACAGGTTTTTAGCAGCGGGGTGGGATGGGGTCGAGGGAGCAGCTGGTAGGCTTCGATTTGCCTCTGATGGCTAGCAGTGTAGATGACGTCACCTCGTTGAAGCTACAGAGGCTGATGCCGTTGATGAAGGGAGAGCAGGTGGCTGGGGTCCGAGCTACTGTTGAGGTAATGGTTGCTCTGATATCTTCGATCTTGGTCTTAAAGAAAGCAGAGAAGTTATTGCAGAGTTCTGGAGAGGCAGCTGGGGGGGCTGTGTTGGTGGAGTTGAGAAGGCGGTTGATAGTGGAGAATAAGGTTCTAGGATTGCTTTTTATTGACGAGTAGTATGAAGAGAGCAGTAGCATAGGCACTTTGGTGTTCTCTGAAGGCCAGTAGGTGGACGGCGAGAGCCTGCTTCCTCCATAGTCTCTCCAGCTGTCGACCGCAGGTTTTCATGCGGCGGAGGTCGTCCGTGAACCAGGGGGAGGATCGCTGGAAAGTGGCTTTCCTCCTTTTTTCCGGAGCCAGGATGTTGAGCGTGGTGGTCATGGTGTCGTTGTAGAGCTCAATCATGTCGTCGGGAGAGATCAGTTGAAAGGTTTGGTGTTATGGATTTGAGAAAAAGTGGAGTGTCCAGATTATGGATGTTTCGGTACTTCATGACTCTCTCAGTGGGGGGTGGCTGGTTGGAGGATGGGATTGTTAGCGTTAGGGAGATAGCCTTACGGCCCGTCTACACTACAGGCATGAACAAATCTTGGAGCTGGGCGTGTCTGAAGCTTGGCGATTTTTTGCGAGCAACCAATCACATGAATCTCCCGCCCCTTACATACAAAGCAATAGCAATGTTAAAACGAAGTAAACTGGATATAAACTCTCCAAACAGGCGAAAAAACGACCAGTTTCACCCACTGTCTCTGCCACCTCCCTCCATGCCTGGTTCCTCCGGTTTGTATCCCGGTAAATAGTTCCGGTCGTAAAGAACCGGGTGATTTGCTACCGTAATATCTTGTTTGGAATATGAGGAAATGAACTGCGGTCTGGCTCTCCCAGCTTGCACGCGGTTTGATTGGCTGCGCTTGCACTGGCGGGATTTGCATAAACGGGATTTGATTGGCTGATGCCAAGCATCAAGCCTCAAAAGTTGAACATTGTTCAACTTTTGATGCCGATAGATGCTCGTGATGCTTGCAAAGCCATGCCATGCTCCCCACAATGCAGTTCGGCGAAGATTCAAAATCTTCTACGTCACCCCATTCAAGTGAATGGGCGAAGCGTTGAAAGCATTTTTTGATGCCTGTAGTGTAGACGTACCGTTATGGTCAGACACTCCAAAATCAGAGATGCTTAGGTCTGATGCAGGTATGTTTCCGGTGATGATGAGGTCAAGTGTGTGACCATGATTGTGGGTGTACCCATGTACATGTTGTGTCAGATTTAGTGAGTCGAGGTAGGATAGGAAGTCTGCAGCCATGGAGCATTTGGGGGAGTGTATATTAAAATCGCCTAGTATCACAATGTTGGAGAGAGTGGGACATACTGAGGTGATGAAGTTGAAAAATTCTGGGATGAAGGATGAGTTGGATTTTGGAGGACGGTAGACTAGTACAACTGTCAGTGATTTGGGTGGAAAACATTTAAAAGCAAGGCACTCAAAGGACTGAGTATGGGGAATAATAGATTTGTTGTGCAGAACAGCAATGCCGCCACCGTTGCCATGAGCACGGGCTTTTTCAATGTAGTTGTATCCAGGAGGGGATGCTTCATTTAGTTGGAAGAAAACACCCTGTTTATGCCAGGTTTCAGTTAAAAACATCAAGTCTGAGCCATTGTCGTTGACAAAATCATGCATCAGAGCAGATTTCTTAGAGAGAGACTGTGTATTAAAAAGTACAATGTGTACAGGGGTTGTAGAGGCAGAGGCTACCACACGTTTTTGCAGAGGACGGAGTAAACGATCGTTTATGGAAGATTTTCCACAGCGCGAAGCAGATGGTGACATTGCACTACAAGTCCCATGAGCGGCAGCGTTCCGATGACGCACCCGAGATGCGCCAGTGCTTCCCTCAGTCACGAGCGACGGGATGCTGCCGGTGCTCCCGTAGTAAACAAACTTTCGCCGTGAGCTTCTGTGGATGTAACGCGGGCGAGATATAAAATCATGTCTTTTTTTGGCAACAGAATGTCCAGGGAATTCATGGCAGTTGTAGGTGAGGAGTTTCGAGGATATAGTGTGTTTTATTTCCATGCCAATGAAGACCAGGCGCCCCAGCCGGGGAGCCGGGTGCGGGCTAGCTGGCTAGCTGGCTAGCTGGCTAAGAAGCAGCGGACCAGGCAGAGGCTATTCAACCCGGGACAGCGAGGCTGGACTGTCCGAGAAGTCCCCAAGAGATGCTTGGTGGAGGCAGGGAAAATGTACCTCTGAAAATGTACTTCTGAAATGTAGTGGAGTACAAAGTAGCAAAAGATTGAAATCAATTTACTCAAGTAAAGTACAAGTATCTCAAAATTGTACTTAAGTACAGAACTTAAGTAAAAGTACTTTGTTACTTGGAAGCTATATTTCCACAGGAGATGGAGCAGGGTGACAGGAGGATCTGCACAGTGAGAGCCAGAGAAACAAGCTAAATGCAGATCATCCTTTTACAGCCATTACATTGTGCAATAAACATTTACTTTATAATAATAAGTTAAAGCAAAACATAAGAAAGTGTTCTTTAAGAATATTGGCATAATTTTGCTGACAGAAGAGCAAAACTAAAGCACAGAAAGCTAAATGTGTCAAATCCTGAGCAAGTCTGGCCAGGTTCCTCTAACCATAGGGGCTTTATGGCACTTAGTGATGAAGTATCCTCCCATCTCAAAGTGCATCTCCACAAACAACAGCTGTGGGCCCCCAGGGGAATCTGGGAGTCATCTTTCACAGAGACACATCCCAGGAGTCCTTTTTGCTCTTTCAAGTCTGTTTTTAGTCGTATTCACTCAAATTGTCTCTCTTTATTTCGCATCATTCATCTTCATATTTATTTCATATTTTTGGAAAAATGGCCTTCCTGTCTCCTGTGCAAAATACCTAAACAAACACATCGGGTCCAGAAGGCGTTTATAGACTCTCGTGGTCTCTGTGGTCTCTGTGTGTGACTTACACATCGGGCTCGAGAGGAGAGATAAAGGTCAAACAACATTTGTTAGAATCAGGGCTTCCTGGTCAGTTACGGTTAGTCAAGGTATTTTTTTAACTAATCTAACAGGGAAAGAGATGTTATGATATTTCTCTAGCTTTGGTGAAAAGCGTCACACAGGAGGACCAGCAGCTCGTGGAGTGGTCTCTTCAACAACCAGCTAGAACCCCAGAGGGCGATTCAGAGTGTGAAGAACTCAGCCATCTGAGATTCCATAAGTGAAGAATAATGCGTGTAAATGGCCGGTGATCAATTTCACCCGTTACTCAATGGGTTCTTCCTTGGATCACGCTACACCTCTCCATCAAGTTTCCATAACCTCCTTGGCTGAAGTAATAAGGACATTTGCATGGAACTATTACTAACAACAAAAGTGATGATTTAGAATGGAAGGAGAAAGAAACAAAAAGAAGCATAATAGTGCCTTGGATCTCTGTTCATCCTTTTTCATGTTGCCAGGAACTACTTCACAAACTCAGTGTGTTGATCACAACCACAGCAGTGTGAGGCGGGCTCTTGAAAGCATATTAAACTGACTGAAACTATTGTTTTCTCAGAATAGGGCGGTGGTGGCGAAGTCCATAGGGACTTGGCTTGGCAACTGGAAAATCACCATTCCCGGAAAGACTAAGTGCTACCGACGTGTCCCTGAGCAAGGCACCATTCCCTACATTGCTCCTCAGACGGCGTACATAATGGCAGCCCACTGCTCCTAACACTAGGATGGGTCAAATGCAGAGAAACCGTTTTGTTACTAGTACCTGTATTGTGTAATGACAATAAAGTTGAATCTTCAATCTTCTTCAATATGATCCTAAGTGTTAGCAGCTTTCTTCAGTCTTCTTTAACAGGCAGAGACCTTCACTATTCTATCTGATGAAATCAAGCCCTGATACAACACATCCATCCATTCTCCAAAGGCCAAATGTGATGTAACCCAAGCAACCAGTTCATCAGTGTGTTTGTTTCTTTGATACTATACAGAATGTGCTTCAAATGTTATTGTTGCATGCAAAACAGAAATGTAGCTTATCTGAGTGCAAACACAGGCCAGATCAAAGCACACGACATAATTTAGCCAGGCAGACATAACAGTGTGCCTCCCCACCCTGATGTGTGACGTCTCCCCATGGAACATATGCAAGGGTAACACAGATGTAAGGGAATGACAAAGGGACCTGAATTCCAAACAGATCATTTGATATGTGAAAATAGGCTGAGAGCGATGCTAACAGAGGAGAACTGCCATTTAAATCTCACTTGTGGTGTTTACATGTCGCCCTGTCCTCAGAGACAGCAGCAGAGACACACACACCGCCCCCCCCCCCCCCCCCCCCCCAGCTCAAGAAGAACATGAAAGGCAGACTGAACTTGGACAATGAACATTGAATGATTCATGACCAACATTGAGATCTTTGGCATCAACTGGACACACCGTGTTTGGTGGAAGAGATATGCTGACTATACTGTAACCCCAGAACACCATCCCCACCGTCAGGCATGGAGGTGGAAACATTATGCTTTGGGGTGTTCCACTTCCCTGCATCGAGGAGAGGGTGTACGGGGCCATGTACCGTAAAACTTGGCCGATAGTCTCCTTCCCTCAGCCAGGACACTGAAAAAGGGTCATGGAGGGGCCTTCCAGCAGGACAATGACCCTGCCAAGGAAACACAGAAGTGTCTAAAGAAGAAGTACATTTAGGTGATGGAGGGGCCTAGCCCGTCTCCAGACCTTAATCCCATAGAAAATGTATGGAGGGAGCTGAAGTTTCCAGATGCATCAGCCTCAAAACCTGCAGGATTTAGAGAGGGTCTTCAGAGAGGAGTGGACCAACATCCTTCCTGAGATGTGCACAGACCTGGAGACCAGCTACAAGAAGCGTCTGACCTCTGTGTGTCCAACAAGGGTTTCTCCACCAAGTCCTAACACATGTTCTGCAAGGGGATCAAATACTTATTTCCCACAGTTAAATGCAAATCAAGTTTTATCTTTTATATAATGTCAGTTTCTGGATTTTCATTTTGATACTCTCTCTCCCACTGTTCAAATATGAACAGTGGGAGAGAGAGTATCAGAAAGACCTAACCTAACACTAAAATGACAGACGCTTCATGTATTTGTAAGTGAGCAAACTTAGAAAATCGGCAATGGATCAGATCATTATTTCCTTCACTGTATATTTCAGATAATATCGCTAATATCATTCCTCCCTCTGGAATCCGATTTTAAAGCCATTGATGTGAAACAGTTTGACTCCAAAAAAGATAACTTAACTTGCCACTTTCCAAACGACCGGATGTCAAAGGCTTGTGGCACGGATGACTTCATTGTCCAACTTAAATCTTTATGAAGACATAAAAACATGGATACAGTTACTATGTCAACAAACGGGTGGCACATGTACTCAATCCCTGCCCCTGACAAAGGATCTGTGTGTTTAGAGAAAAACATCCACTGTGACAAAACTAGAATCCCCACGAAGATGCAAGTTTCAAAGTAAGTTGATCATATGAAACTGCTTTCACAACTGAAAGAGTATGAAACAACACAAACTGCTGGCTGCTAATGTGTTTCCAGAAAAGCAAGATTTAGGCAAAACATTGCAAAAGTGCAAAGAGATTTTAGTGTGCAGCAGGAGAATCAAACACCAAACCCCAGCTGTGTAGTTAAAGGAGACTCCACTGCACCCAGAGCGTAGCCGGCTATCAGACAGGAAGCGCACAACAATTACTCTATGTGGAGCTAAACAAATTCAGCTGTTAATTTGGCAGTGGACACTGAGGTGGATGAGTGGTCGGAGACGTGGTGGATTTGATGAGAGCATTTTGGTATTTTTGCAGTTTAATGCCATGTTTGAAATGAAACTGCTGACTTTAAAGCGTCTTATTTTGGATTTTCTGGATCACCATAAAAACCAATGCACACGTCACTTCACCAAGGCTGTCGCCTAGTTTACTGAGGAAATTATGCATTTCTTCTTCTTTTTTTTGCTCCACCTATGTTGGGAGTTATTTACTGGATTCAAACTTGACAGCTGAATCACACATTGCAAAAAGGGATAAAAGCATTTTATTAGCAAATAAAATGTGGCTGAACTTTTCATTATTTTTAAAACAAAACCAGATCCAGTGGTTTGAAATATATTTTCCGTTTTAAATAATGTTACTATTACTACTCTCTATCATACATACACAAAGCATTGGCCCAAAAAATGTTTTGATTTTCTTCTCAAAAGAGAACGTGGTTTTAATGTGCTCCAGTAATGATAGTGTAGACGAGGGTTGGCTGAGGGCACCTCACCAGAGGTCATTACCGCTCTGCAGGCAGCCCCCTGTGTCAAGTTCTCTAAATGATGCAGGAATAATTCTTCATCCATAGTATAAGATGAGCTCCACACTAACAGGATATATTTTTAAACCGACAACTTTTGTGTAATGGCTTGGTCACCAAATTCACCTGCATGTCATTTTGAAGTCATTTAGCTGGAGGCTTGGTGACGAAATGACGTAGACAGCAGGCTGGCTAGCTGCTTACATTCAAGGGCAAGCCCGTCACAATACTCCGCTTAGCTAGCTAGCTTGCTAACTGCCTTTAAGCAAGCTACTTAGTTGGACTTGTAGCAATTCAAAAGAGGTGAAAACAGCCATGCCATATGTCCATTTCAAGCAAACTGTAGGGGAGAGTGGGGTAAGATGAGCCAGTGGGTAAGTTGACCCAACCCCTTTATCTGTGAACATTTGTTGTCATGTGACCATACATTCAGGAAGCAGCTATCGTTTTATTTGGCTATGATGGAGAGAAGCACATGGTCAAGTGGTAAATGTGTTGTTTTTTCACAATAAACCACATTCTTGTCAAAGTAGATGTTCAATATGTAGTTAAGTCTCTGTACTATAAAATGGAATAGTTAACGGATTAGTTTTTCATATTTTTAACATTGTAGAAAAGCTGCCAAGAAAGTCCAAGAGAAAGACTTAGGAGATGGAGAGAGCCACTGATGCTGAAGCAACTTCTTTAGGAAGGGCTACAGCCTTCAATTAAACTACAGTGGAGGAGTTCTGTGACAATCTGGCTAAAGTGACCGACAGATGAGACAATAACCACATCTGATAACATGAATAATTATCATTGACTGGCCGATATAAATCAGTAAAATACATCTACAACAGACTGTAACATGTGTTTACCTACCAGCTACATTTACAAGGATATTTATTTAGGGCTGTTTAGTTCCTCCTGATTCTGATCTGGCTCTTTCAGGTTTGTTTTACTGGAAAAATTAACAATTAAATTTACACTCAGAGCTAACCTGTACTGTTTAGAGCACATGTGTTTAAAAAGCAGGAAATAAAAAAAGGAACTCACCTTGTGATAAACCCGCAAGAGAAAAATAATTTGAGCACCATACTATTTCAGAAATAATCCTTGATGTGGTTGAGAACAGGATGGCGTTTTATCACAGCAGAATTGAACTTTATCTCCGGTAGAATTCTGATCAGGCATTAGCTCAGCCTCCTCTTTTTTTTTTTTTTAAGCTAAGGACCCAAAATCCGCGTTTCTCTAACAGGGCTTCAAAAGAGGGGTATGAGCAGTATGAGGCATGGCTACAATGGGTGATCTGTTTGGTATTTTAAGCAAAACACTTCACAGACATGTTTTGTGTAGGTATATACATATATACAATATATTTTTCCAATATAGCATAAGAGGTCCACTTTAAAATAAATATCCAACGGGTAAAGGGTTCAAGTCTAAATAAACATCACTTCAGACTTTTAGCTGCATTCACAGTGACGAGCCGTCAGGGCCCTCTAGGCCAGGGGTCGGCAACAGGCGGACCTCGAGAGGAGAGTGAACAGGCGTGTTAGTGGCAGACAGGGAGAGACAAATAATTACACATGGCGCTCTCCAAGAAGAAGAAAGTGGACAGTGAGAACAGAGCTTTTAACCCTGAGTGGACTCTTTCAATTTCATCCTGCCCACTGGGAGCACAGAACCAGTGTGTCTCATTCAGAGACGGTGGTGCTTAAAAGTGCCAAAACGCCACTATGAGACAAAACACAAAGTGTTTGACCAAACATTCCCTCTCAAGTCAGAACTGAGGTCACAAAAAATAAGCAGTCTCAGAGCCCAATATGATCAGTCGAACAGGATCAAAATTCAAACTAAATATCGTTCCAGCGCAGTCTAACCGAGGCTAACCGAGGCTAACCAATGAGCACCTGCATGTGTCAGTGATGCAAACACAGGTATGGTGAAAAAAGAGAGAACTATTCGAAGTAGAAAAAAAACGCGTAATATACCATCTGACATGACAGACTTTTCTTTTGGGATATTTTACAAATCACTCCCCTTTCAAACTCTATTCTTGTTATTTTTAACAACTTTTTTTTGTTACTGTCACATAGTATTTTATACCTGTTAATAATTGAGTCTCTAATGTCTCATTATTAACTATAATGATCATATCAAGGTGTGCCTTAACCTCACTGAGCTGAGGTTATTTGAGCCTCTCAGGAGAGAGCTCTCTTCCACCTGGTTGTAGACAAGCTCTTTAAATAAGTTAGCATAGCTAGCTAACCAGATGCTAATAACAACAGATCGCCACTGTGCTTACAACTAAAGACACAGCCTCGCAAACACTGCGGCATGTGTACGGCTCCTTATGGTACTGCAATATTTGAAGAGCTGGAGCGGCGTTCCGATGCTCTCCGTTACTCCTTTCTCACGAGACATAACCACGTGAAGACCTATGGTGAAGACACGTTACGCTCGTGGTGTGTTCAACGAACCTGTCCTTGGCCAGGAAAAATTGGCACTCGCTTGTTTAATTATTTTGCGATCTAGATTTCTTCTTCTTTTTTGAAGTGAGAAGTGACGGACGGACGGACGGACGGACTGACGGACCCCCCCCCCCCCCAAAACGAAAACTCTTCGGTTCTCCACGAATTACACAAGTCACCCAAATCAGCGTTAGAAAAGCGGGAGGCGCCGAAAAGCGACTAATTTGCATCACTGATGTGTGTATTAGAATGGCCCTGACACCATTTCAGCCCAGATTTAAACTCCTGGCAGGACAAGCTCCAGCTCAATTCTCGCACTGAATTAAAAAAAAAGTGAGTGAGGGGCTGCAATATAAGAGGGAAAGAAAGAGAAACTTTAAAACTGTTCAATTGTTATGATTTGTAAAGACTGATATTGTTCTATAATCGTCTGAAACTGTTAAGTCATGATGTGAAACGGTTAACAAAGAAAAAGGGAAACTCAAGCTGCTGCTACACTTTATTTTATTTATCTAAAATTAAGCACTTTTAAGATGCACATATTTTCAAAAGCTATTTTATTTATTTTCTCTATTTTATTTTTAAATGCAGCCCGAGAGGAACATTACACATATCCACAGTATGTTACTGTATATCTGTATAGTTCAATGTTAATTGACAATAAATATTGTTGTTTATGAATTTTACTTTCTTTATTTGATTGGCAGTCAGTTGTTGATTACATGCAGACGTTGATAAAGCTACTTCAATTTATAAAACGGACAAGTCAAATCAAGCAATCTGATTGGTTCTTAGCCGTGATATACTGAGCGTATAGAGAGGCGAAGTCCCTCCCCTTCCGGGAGCCTCCATGGGACCCCGGAAGCGGAAAATTATACATTGAATTCAATGGAGAGAGAAAACGTATCTTTTGATCCCGTTTCAATTGTGCCACGAATGACACATATGATGTTTGTCAATTTAAAAGAACATTTTGCAAGTCAAAAAAATTAAAATGTGTCGTAAAACTGTGAAGTAACACATTTTTTTGTGTTAAGCCGCTCAGTGAACTACATGTCTCTGGTCCCGCACAATACGCGTCACCAACACAAAGATGGCCGTCACGTTGGCACATTTAACCTCATTCTTTCAGAATGAGAATAAAAGTATAAAACGAGGTGAAAATCACTACAAGTCCGGGCACGTTGAGAGCTGTACATACACGAAAGGGGAGTTAGTCGGTTCTGTAAGAGCCAGCATGCGGGACCGGCTTTACAAGGTTTCGGTGAGTAATATGAGTGCAATGTTAACAGGTTAATGTCAGTCAATAAGGAGGAGAATGAAAAAGAAGATGATGAACCACAGACCCGGCATATAATGACTGCAGTGTGCAGGGCTGTGTTAATTTATGTTACTGTTATCAATAGCATTAGTTGACTGAGAAAACCGTCAAGAAAAAAAGTTTAGCGATGTTACGAGTCGACAAGCATAATATGAACCACGGCTGTGATTGACAACCTGGACAGCCAGTCAGAAGCTAGAATGCCAACCTAGAGAGCCAATCAGAACCTAGAACGGGTGTACTGTATACGGGTTTGTATGCTGTGGATAACATTAGTGTTCACAAGAACAAGGTACACTCCCGTGTTTTGTTTTAGTTGCTCTTCAGATTGAAGCGGCCAGTTTTATATCGACTATATGTGTGATCTCCTTTTTACATCTCGTTGTGTCATTTCAGTTTATTTGCTGTGTGTAGATTCAAGGATTTTGGTTATCTTGTCAATTTGTTTGGTTATCTAGGCACAGCTGTGTGTGACTCCCTCTGGTACACTGGTATGTTTTCCTAATGTAGAGAGCATTGATTAATTCATAAACTACACACTGAGTCTAGACCCTGACCAAATCCTTTTTTGT
Organism: Notothenia rossii; assembly: GCF_949606895.1. NCBI lineage: Eukaryota > Metazoa > Chordata > Actinopteri > Perciformes > Nototheniidae > Notothenia > Notothenia rossii. The sequence continues at coordinate 47,488,932 of NC_136906.1, forward strand.
TGATCAAATGTTTTTCAAAAATGTAATACACATTTAAAAAAATACAATGTACAATCACAACCAATACAACACAAATTACAAAAAATTCAGAAAAAACAAACAACAACAATCAGACAAGAGGACAACATTTTGGAAAAATAAACCCTCCCACCCCCAGATCTGGACCATCCTTGTATTGCTCATTCAATCTATTATAGCATGTTAACAAACATGGTACTTACTTTATTTGTACAGATCTACATGGGAGAGGATGGCGCGATGCAGAGCGCTGTCTGTGGTTGTGCACGGGGGATGTAGAAATGCAGCCACGCTGCAGCATTGGCAATATTTGCCATGTGGCAGATCAGCTCCACAGAAGTTGAGTGCCAGTGGAGGAAGCCTGGCACTTCAAAAGTAGTCCAGCCGGTGTCTCAACTCTACCAACAACAAGAGGAGACATACAACCCACTGGCCAGAGACATCGCCACTGAGGAAGTAGACTTGTTCAGGTCTCCACTGAGGGGCGCAGCGTGGCATGGCATGGCTTTTGTCACCTGAGCCAGAGCTGCAGCCTCAACATCAGGCCATTTTCAACGTGCCGGAGCTGGTGAAAGAGCGTGGGGGTCGGGGGCTTGAGGCAATTCTTGCCTCAATGCGACTGAGCAGAGACCATTAAGCTGCCATCCAGACAGCCACCGTAGGACAGCGGACAAATCCTCAGTGGCAGTTACACAGGCAGGGCAGGTTGACAGCCAATAATTTTGGTGCTGTGCTGAGGTCGGGACTTTCATCCACTCCATGCGTCCCTCATGAAGAGGGTGCTAGGGGGGTACAATTTAGACGGAGTCATGGCTGTCAACTGGGGAGTTGTAAACGAGGTGTGTTTGGCCAGTGTGTTTGGCCTTTTAAGTGTGACACATATGTAGTGATAAATGCTTCACCTGACCACTGTTCCTAAATAAAAAAAGTTTTCTGCATCGTCAGTCATTTTTTCCAAATAATTACCAATATTTCACAAATTCTTCATGTAAACTTAAGAGCACAGCTGTATGTTGAGTGTCAGCTTTGCTTGGTTCATCTTACTGGGTGGGGGGGGGGGGGGGGGGGGCAGCTACATGGATGTCGGTGCAGTCCACAATCATTTTGCAGTTGAAAGCAGAATGAATTTATTATTGACTCAGAATGAAGCACAACTTCATGTCATACAGTACATTGACTTTATTTGTAATTGTGTAAAAACATATGAGCATTGATTAGCAAGCAGGACCTGCAGGAACAGAGAACGGTGATGGATGGAGCTGGGGAGAGAGAAGAATAAAGAAAACAGATCAACTTTATTATCGGATATTAAAATTTCAATTTCAAAACAAGTTGCCACTCCTACAGTTTTCTAGTATGTAAAGATGATTTCACATGACCTATGCAAAATATCACACTCAATACATGTGTGTCTCTGGGGGGTGCATTGTGCCTTTGATGTATATAAATAATATACCATAACCAAATACTATCACGTACAGTGGAAATCAGGTTGCCAGAGCAGGTCAGTGTGCATGTTCCTCAGGGTCTCAGCAGTTACAGGTGAGGTAAAGACAATAAAAGAGAAACAGGTCAGTAACAACACTTTAAAGTAACAACACTGAATAATTATCTCTTTTAATAATGTTCTCTCAGTAATCACTCAACTACTGTCTTTCCAACAAACAGATTGACTCACTCTCACTGTCATCACAATGACACATGTCCAGAAGAATGTCACGCAAAGCTCCCTGCCTGCCTGCCTTCCTTCGATTCTCCCTGAACTGCTTCCTTAGCACCCGGTGGAGGGCGCAGCAGGCCACTCTTCAAATGTTTCACGAAATACTTACCATGATGACTAATCTTACTGTTTAACATTTTGGTGTACTTCATGTAATAAAATAATAACTTAATGGTAAGGCTACTAAAAATGACAAGGCTAAGTAATGTAATGCTAACTAACGTGCTCGCTACTCGTCGCTACTAGCTAGGTAGCTAACTTGACTATGTTCCATGCACAACATGTATATTACCTATGATATTACCTGATATGTCTGATCCAGCGACTCCTGGTCCTTTCATAAGACGGGAAGCGATAGAACGAGCAAGTGGTATGATCACTTTTGTGATTACAACATGGTACAAAGCACACAGGCATCTTGTAAAAGTGAATTTATTGGAGCAATCTCTTATATTTATTGGAGGGAATAAATCAGTTATGAAATCTTCTTCTTCGCTTTAATTACGAGTCGCAACCACTTGGAGCATTATCGCCTGTGACATCACATGCGCGACCCAGAATGGGATTTGGGATTTGTAGTCTTTGTAGTCGCGTATTTTTCATAGTCTTATATTTCAACAGTATTACGACAAAATGTGACTTTTTTGACATGGAAATGATTGTTTAAGATTGACAAACATCATATGTGTAGTTCGTGGCACAATTCAAACGGGATCAAAAGATACGTTTTCTCTCTCCATTGAATTCAATGTATAATTTTTCGCTTCCGGTGTCCCATGGACCGGAAGTAGATGGGCGTGACTTCGCCTCTCTATACCACGGGTAGAATTGTAAGTTACTTTTCACAACAAGTCAGTATCCCTCCGCGTCTGAGAAAAACAGAATACCGTTGGGCTGAAAAGCAAACTGCTTTGATTTCATACTGGAACAAGAAAGCAGCGGAGAAGTAACGGGGCAGAAGCCCTCCTTTTTGACGCAGCGGTCCAGACATAGACATCAAACGGCAAAACATATTCAGTGTGCAGTTCCTTTGGAATTAGGGCAGGGATATCTAGATACTTTTGACGGTTTAACATAATGAATTGTGCTACTTTTAAAGCAAGCAACGATGTTTTCAAATCTGTAATCAAAGAGGTCCGCAAAAACGCTATCGACCAATCAGATTGCTTGATTTTGACTTGTCAGTTTTATAAATATATTTAAATTTCTTCCGTTAAGAAACAAACTTACAAAGCATAAAATGGAAACATTTAAGATTAACTTCGACCTCCGGGGGGGGTCTTACTATAGTATTGAGGAGTGGATTGAGCAGTGCCTATCTCCAGAAAAAAAAGCACCTAAACTACGACATGCAGAGTTACGTGAAGAGCAGGTAGACCAACTGGAAGAGTACCACCAGTGCTTTAATTGGAATAAAAAAGGTGCCAGTACTCTAAATCAGCAACAAGTATTTGGCACAAAGTCATAGTATATCCTATAATGCTGGTGGGTTTGTCTCTTTACTGTATATTTCAGAAAGGCTCACTGTACTTAAACAAAATGAGTCAGGGTGCATCTGAGATTAGAGGGGGTGCAGTGGTAAAGTGCTATTTTTATAAGTGGGGAGTGGACCTGACACCCTCTAGTCTAGGGGGGTCCGGGGGCATGCTCCCCCGGGAATTTTTTTTTTTTTAAATATTGAAGTTAGATGCATCAATCTGGTGCAATTTGAGAGCAAAATGAAGAGATATATGGATACCTCTCAACATCCATAATGAAACCACTGTAAACAGATTTACTTTTTCTTTATGGATATAAAAGAAAGTAAAGCTTGACTCCTACTGGCTGGTTAAATGACTCCTCGTCCCTGAGGCCACTACCAGTTTTTTGTGCCGTTTTGCTGGATTTATTTGTCAATAGCGTTGCTGCACAAAGTGATAGCCCTCTAGTTTAAATCTACTACCCAAAAAGAAACATATGGAGATGGGTTACTATTTAAAAAAAATTGCAAATCTATTTGGGAACAGTGGGGCCGGGCCTCAAATCCTATAGGGGGGTTGTGAGTGTGGGCATGCTCCCCCGGTAAGATTTTGTTTTAAATGTTGGACTTAAATGCATCAATCTGGTGCATTTTGAGGGGGAGATAAAGAGACTACACCCATATGAAACAAAAATGTATACATTTAAATAATCATAAAATCATAAGTACATGGCCATAACCAATAACATACAATATCCAATATGAAAAAACATTGAAACTTGTTTATTTATTTGTTTTTGGTTCATTTATGGTTGTGAGTGTGTCTGGGCTCCTGAATCGGCCTCTCCTGTCTCCCTCCTCTCCCCCCTGCTCCTCTTTGAGGCAACATCAAAGACTAGTTTTAGCTTTCAACAAGTTTATCTTACCTTTTTTCACCTAGTTAACATTTTGTTTGTATTATTCATGCATATTTTACTAATCACTACCCCCTCAAATGGAAATATATGTTTACATAAATGGTGACCGAACCGTTTGGGACCCACTGAGATAACTTAAACTAAGTTAACTATCTAAAGACTCAGAGAGTAATTTACCTCACCAGAGCTGTAGTTATCAGCCTCTCAGTCTGACAGCAAAGGACTTTCCCTCCACCTTGTTGTTGAAAAAGCTCCTTATATCCGTTAGCGCAGCTAGCTAGCACCAGATGCTAACAACAATACACGTAACCGGTGCGCGCGCTTTCTCGCTCGCTCGCGCCACACATACACCAACATACACCCTCCCGAGCTTGAATGACACACAGAGACCAATCGAGGACATTAGTATGATCTGTATGAAAGTGGCAATGTCGGCAGGCCACGTCATGTAGACAGCCAGTCACCCTCTGTGAGGCAGAGTCAGACCCACATTTGCGCTGCGTTGCGTTTACAATATATATATATATTGCCGGCGGCTGAGTACCGGCATTTTACTGAGTACCGGCACCTTGCCGGTACTCAGTAAGAAGTGCCGGTACCACATGGGTAAAAATCAGAAGTGCCGGTACTGCGTACCGGTGAGTACCGGCCCAATTCAAGCACTGAGTACCACCATTGAAAAGCTTTCTGATGCGGGTCTTGAAACAAAGCAGAGAAATTATGACCGTTAGTGGCCACAGGTGCGAAGCTCTCTCCAGAGCTACTGGAAGCCCAATCTCGGGGACCGGAGAAAGTGGAGCAATATTCTCGCCACGCCAAGCAACAGCCTCGACCAACCTCAACCTATACAAGTGACCACGTAAGCAATGCTACTGATGCTGGACAGTTTTTCAGTGGATGCACAATAAACAGCAACATACACATTAATGTAAATAAACAGCCAAATAATGGATCAACGCTCTCTGTCTAATATGTTTGCTTGCTGTTAGTGTTGTTGCATAGCAACCACCTTGCACTATGTTTTGTGTAGAAGGCAACGGAGGGACTATTTTATTTTGAACATCATTATTTACTAATAAAAACTATTTAAATTAGTTTGTATTTTTCTTTCATATTGCCACACTTGGTAACCGTTTTATAAAAGCAATAGCTCACTTCAGGCCGTGATATATGCTCATTATATCACAGCTAAGGGGTTTGTCGACCCTCCGCTTCGCGTCGGGCCGAACCACGCCCCTTAGCTGTGATATAATGAGCATATACCACGGCCTGTCGTGAGCTATTGCTTAAATATATCACACTAATTCATAAAGCAAGTTAGACATTTTGATGTTCCGTACCTTTGCATGGGGAGACTTTCTCTAACTGGACCTCGTTGAATTTTTGTTGAATATCCCTGCTCTAGGCCGTCTCTGAGGGCCTAAGATATTCTACAAAATAATATTAAAAATGTTAACATTTTTAACATTAAAAAAATATATTTTTTTAATATATTTGTTGTTATATTTTTCATTAGTTTTACTAAAATAACTCGATTTGATTGTATTTAAAATAAAATTTCTATAGAAACAAATCCTTCGAATCTGCCTATTCAGTTTCTGTTGGAATGTGAAGGGTTAAATGAAAGAAGCTCCTTTAGCCGTCTCTGCGAGTTACTGTGAAGATAGGAGCTGATTGGTGGTCCTGCTGTAAATTCACAGGGCCCACTATAGTAACTGAACAAGAGAGTAATGTCAAATGACAGTACATATCTTCCCTCTAAATGGGTGGGTTTTATTATCAAGGACTTTATGACAAGTTCCGCCTGCTGTGAAGCTTTTCTTGTTTCCATAGCAACAACAACTTCCTGTCAATAGCGTAAACTCGCCTTCAAAATAAAAGCATGCCAAATTACACTTAAAGGTCCCATGTCATGGCCATTTCTACTGATCATTATTCCATTGTTGAGGTCTACTAAAATAGATTTATATTGTGCAATTTTCCAAATAGTATGTGTATTCACTCTGTCCTAAATGGCTTGTTGGAGCTCCTGCCCCCCCTCCCTATGAGCCCAGGGGCCGTCTGCGAGACAGCGAGACACAGCTAAACCCAGCCCGAACACACACACACCCCCGCAGCCTGGCTGGGAGTTTGTGTGTGTGCTCACACACCGACTCACAGCCTCGCCGCGTCCAGCTGTCTCAGGGAGGAGAAATTGGCGGATCTGCAGCTGAGAAAAGATTGAGTGTGTGTGTGTGAGGAAGTCCATTTGGACCAATCCACTGACTTAACCTAACGGCTCTGCGGACGTAACGTAACGGCTCCACGGATTGGTCCATTTGGACCAATGGGTACATTTGGGTATGGGCACGTCAATGTACCCACGAAGAAAAAGATCAATATCCAACGAGGCGTTCTGGGGCAGCATTGACAGATCTTTTCTGTGTTAGATGTCAAGGAGTGAACTCTGATGCATGAACTCAATTGCACGACTTAAACTCAGACTCGGATAGTGTTTCAAAATAAAGACTTTACTGGAATTTGCACAGTAATGAAAACAAGGAAAACAAAAACACTCTTTCGAGGAAAACTAGAACAGTGATCAATAACATAGATCCGTAAGAAGTCCGTGAGGTAAGCAGGAACGTAGGTCATAGAGAGACAACGAACTGACAATGAACAGGAGGGAGCTAACACAATATATACACAGGTAAAGGGGACACAGGTGGAAACAATCAGGGCGGGAAAAATAATCAAGGACGCAGTAGACAGAAGGGGGCTGGGAGCGTGGAGGCCTGAAATGAGAGGGAGAATTAATTAACGGAATAAACATAAAGCACAGGACAAAGGGACATGACAAAACTAACATAAAGAATAAACTTTCACTATAAGTTTCTTAGACATGACAGTACCCCCCCTTCTAGCGACGGCTCCTGACGGCCCAGGCTCCTCTGAGTTGAGGCGGTCAAAATCCTCAATGAGGCTCTTATCTATGACGAAGCGGGAAGGAATCCATGTCCGCTCCTCAGGGCCATAACCCTTCCAGTCAACCACTAGCTGTCGCCCTCTACCCCTTTTCCGACTAGCCAATAGTGTCTTGACTGTGTAAACCGGACCTCCATCGATCATCCGGGGGGGGGGGGGGGGGGGGTTTGGCGGTGGGAACCATAGAGTTCTCCTTCAATGGTTTTAGTTTCCCTACATGGAAGGTGGGATGTACCTTCATGGCCCTGGGAAGCCTTGGTCTCACTGAAACCGGGTTGATGACCTTGGTGATGGGAAAAGGACCCACAAACCGGGGAGCCAATCTTCGCGAGAGTACGTGGAGGGGAAGGTCTCGTGTGGAAAGCCAGACTTTTTGGCCTGGCTGGTATACAGGGGCTGGTCGGCGTTTTTGGTCTGCTGCTCTTTTAACCAGTTGTGAATTCCTGCAGAGGATCTTCCTAGCCGCAGCCCACACGCGCCGACAACGCCTGACCAGAGCGTGGGCAGACGGGACCGTGACCTCTCCCTCCGTGGCTGGGAACAGTGGCGGCTGGTAGCCATAAACACAGTAAAACGGGGACAGGCCCGTGGCAGAAGTAGGGAGGATGTTGTGCGCATACTCAAGCCAGGTGAGGTGCTCGCTCCAGGAGGATGGATTCTGGGACACCAGGCAGCACAGGCAGGGTCTCCAGTTCTTGATTTAGGCGCTCTGTCTGGCCTTTAGACTCCGGATGGTATCCAGACGAGAGACTGACCGTGGCACCGATGAGGCTGAAGAACTCCTTCCAGAAGCGTGACACAAACTGGGGGCCCCGGTCGGAGACAATATCCTTTGGGAAACCATGAAGCCGAAACACATTATGCAAGATGACCTCAGCCGTTTCCTTAGCTGAGGGCATCTTGGACAGAACAATGAAATGTGTCATTTTTAAAAAACCGGTCTACTACCGTGAGAACTGTGGTTTTACCTCTAGAGAGGGGCAGGCCAGTGACGAAGTCCATGGAGATCTCTGACCAGGGTCTGTTGGGAATAGGGAGTGGTTGTAATAGTCCTAGTCGCGCCCTGGAAGAGGTCTTGTTTCGAGCGCAGACAGGGCACGCCTCCACATACTCCTTCACCTCCTTCTCCATGGATGTTCGCCAGAAACGTTGTTTTATAATGAACATAGTTCTCTTGACTCCGAGGTGAGCAGCGAAGTGTGAGCCCAGAGGATCACCTGTGGTCGCTCGGCCTCCTGAACGAAAAGCCGGTTAGGCGGGCAACCCCTTGGTGCAGGAGCTCCAGCATTGGCTCGTATTACCTCCTTCTCTACTGACCAAGTCAGCGCTCCTACCAACCGGTTTAATGGGATGATGGGTTCCGGCTCCTTGGCTGCAGGCACAGGATCAAACAGACGGGACAGAGCGTCAGGCTTGACATTCTGAGACCCCGGCCTGTAGGAAAGAACAAAGTCAAAACGGTTAAAAAACAAGTTCCACCTAGCCTGGCGGGAGTTCAGTCTTTTGGCTTTTCTTATATACTCCAGGTTTTTGTGATCGGTCCAGACCACAAAAGGATGCTCGGCTCCCTCCAACCAATGCCTCCAGTCTTCCAGTGCCAGCTTCACGGCCAGCAACTCACGGTTTCCCACGTCGTAATTTCTCTCTGCTGGGGAGAGCTTCCTGGACAGGAAAGCGCAGGGGTGAAGTTTGTTGTCCTTCTGTAGTCGCTGGGAGAGGACCGCTACCACCCCTTCGTTGGAGGCATCCACTTCTAACACAAACTGACGAGTGGTGTCCGGCAGGGTGAGTATGGGAGCAGAGGTGAACATTCCTTTAAGCCGAGAAAAAGCCTCCTCAGCCTGAGGAGACCACTAAAAAGGCACTTGAGGGGACGTGAGGACATGAAGAGGAGCTGCAATAGCACTGAAACTCCGCACAAAACATCTGTAAAAAATTTCAAAGCCTAAAAACTACTGCACTTTCTTACGAGAGTCAGGGGTAGGCCAACAAGCTACTGCGCTAACCTTCTCTGGGTCCATCCTAACCTGACCTGGAGAAATGATGAAGCCCAAAAAAGTCACTGTCTCTGCATGGAATTCGCATTTTTTTGACAAACAACCTATTCTGGAGCAGCTCTTGTAGGACCTGGTGGACATGTTGTTTATGGGTGTCAAGGTCAGGGGAGTAGATCAGAATGTCGTCAAGATAGACAAAAACGAAACGGTTCAGAAACTCCCTCAACACGTCGTTGATCATAGCCTGGAAAACAGCAGGAGCATTTGATAATCCAAATGGCATTACAAGGTATTCATAGTGGCCTGAAGGGGTGTTAAAACCCGTCTTCCATTCATCGCCCTCCCCGATCCTGACCAAATGATAAGCGTTGCGCAGGTCTAACTTGTTGAAAACCTTGGCGTCCTGAAGCTGCTCGAAGGCTGACGAGATGAGAGGAAGGGGGTAAGCAGGAACGTAGGTCATAGAGAGACAACGAACTGACAATGAACAGGAGGGAGCTAACACAATATATACACAGGTAAAGGGGACACAGGTGGAAACAATCAGGGCGGGAAAAATAATCAAGGACGCAGTAGACAGAAGGGGGCGGGGAGCGTGGAGGCCTGAAATGAGAGGGAGAATCAATTAAGGGAATAAACATAAAGCACAGGACAAAGGGACATGACAAAACTAACATAAAGAATAAACTTTCACTATAAGTTTCTTAGACATGACATTAGAGTACTTTGAGGGTTTGTGACTCTGCAGACCGTTTACATGCATAAAAACCTTCATAACACACAAGGGGACGGGTAATAACCGGAAAAGCATGACATGGGACCTTTAAGACTTACAACTGCAACGAAAGTAACAAACATAATGCAATATCCTTTTCAATTTCGAAGAACACAAATTGGGTTATTTACAGGTGTTGTTTTGTGTGGTAGAGGGTCGCTTTCGTTGATGCGTTTTGCACCCCGGGCCGTTGTGACGTAATAACTCTTTTTTTGTTTTTTACAAAGGGGGTGAAGGTCAGAGGGCCTAGGTATAAAAGTCACGCCTCGCCACTGCATTCACATGATACATGGTAAAACGGCTCTGCGTCGTGCACCACTCAAAAACGTTGTGAGTGCTGCGCTCAAAGTTCAAATTATTTAAACTTTGACCTAGTTACCGCTGATATTTGGACATGCAAGCGAGCAGAGGAGGTAACCATAGAAACAAAACATAACTGTCTGTTTTAACCTCATGGCTCTGCGCCAAACGAGGCCAAGACCAAATAGCGTGGCATGTGAATGCAGCATTTATAATGTTTAAATGGATGTGTTATATAAACATGTGCATGATGCTCCCATTAACCTGAAGTTAGTCAGTTAACATTAGCACCCGTCTTTATGTAGGTCTGCTAAAATGCTTACGTGTATCTCTACAGAAGCAGTTCTCAAGTGTCAGAATATACTGACAAGAAGCAAGAAAGATATCACCAAAAATGTTGTCATTGTTTCAGAACATTTAAAGAAGCAGTAAAGTCAATTAAACCGAGATCTGTTTAAAAACATGTTTATGTAGATTAAAGTTATCACCATGTGAATGTGACATGAGTTGATCATAATATGCTAGTACCATCTCCTACTGGTTTACCATATTGTCAATCACAACTGTGTTTACCTGCTCCTGAACGAAGCAATTGTAATGGTGTCTCAGTCTGCATTGGGATAAAGATACACAGCACAACTCAGAACTTATCTGAGCAGTAAAGATTATCAGCATGGCTGGCCAACAGGTTATCAAGGTGGAAGTTTGTTTCTTGATTATGTGATTATGTTATCCCGGATTATGATCAATGATTTTGTTAAAAACAATTAGTTGCTGAACAAGACACCCCTGTCTTTTCACTGGTCCTACAATAAATTGACAAACATTTGCTGGTAATCCTTTATCGCTAGTTTTTTCTGTTTTAATCAAAGTTATTCATCTATTGTACTCTAGTAGCCGGGTACACACAGGGATAGTTTGTGGTTGTTTTGGTCTGTTGCTGTCATTACACTCAGTAAAGAACATTGGAGACCACATAGGCCATGTTTATACTGTATGTCAGTACAGTAAGTGTGCAAAGACACAGAGGTCTTGTCAACTACACCTGCTCCCAAATGTTGAATAGCATAACATTTCCAAAAAAAAAAGTAGGTTAGATTTTGCTTGCAAAATTAGTGGATGAAATGGGCTTATCCTTTCTATATTTTAACTACAGCTCCATTAATGTCACCGTCATTAAATAAATAAAAAATATGTTTCTGAAAATCTAATTCCATCAATTGTAAACTGACTGTCCAGCATCACAAGTGTTTTATGTTAAGAAGCCAGCTTTATCTCTGGGATTTCTAAGATTTCAAGTCCACGACATTTAAATATACAGTACATTGTGAATGTTAAGCTGTACAGTATATGTGTCTGTCCACATTTATTTTCATTGATTTCAATGAGGAGGAACCCAGTGTGGTAAAGTAGTGATGATCTATTTTTCTCCATGTTCAGCTCACGTGAATTCAGAGAAAGGTTTGGAAACAGAGGACTCTCTGGAGCTGACAAGATGTTTTTGGGCTTTTATCTCAAATTCAGTCGACGGAATCAAGGGAGTGGGAATGGAACGTAAAAAGGAATGTAAAAAGGAATTTGAAAACAACAACAGCACTGTGAAATGACAGTGATTGGTCGGTAGAGATCTACCACAGATTGGCCTCCAACACCTTTGTTTACCACTAACAGCACCAGTAAGTCTGTAGGCCTGAGTCCTCCGTGCTACCCAGAGAGGGGAGGAGGAGCAGGGAATAAGAGGCGGGACATAGGATAATAACTACAAACATCTGATGCAAGACATACAGCTGAAGTCTAACACTGACACTCACTCATTCAACTGTAGTGGACTATGAAATCGTAGTAGAAACATATGAGCAGATGGTGAAGGCGTTATGGTGACTGTTAACAGCAATTACATTTAATGTAATTTTATTTACTAGAAGGTGTATGTCCTTTAACATAAATCACATACACATAGATTCAAAGGCTTTATTGTCATTTGCAGAATAGCTACAGTGTAGATGTTAGCATTACAATCTAAATTACTAGGCTCCTCCAACAGTGCAACATACAATATTGTTAAGACATCAAAATAAAACGTAAAACATTTTTGCAATTAGAAAAGGCAGGAATAAGTAACCTATTTACATGTACAATTTAAAACTGTACAATGTAATAAAATACTGCTTATTGTAATAACATATAAACACGTGGACTGTGAACTGATGTATAATAATAATGATAATAATAATAATACTTTTGCCTTTCATTATACCCAAAGACACCTTACAATGGATAAAGGAAACATTCAAAGTAAAATATAAAATACAGACAGGGCTGACAGAACAACATTCAAAAGCAGGCATGTTTTGGGGACATGAAGTAGCATTGATTAACAAGCCGGATTACGGATTTTTAGCTTGTTAAGACGTTTGGTGGGAAGGCCTAAGAGTATGTCATTACAGAAGTCAATACGGAATGTGACAAATGCTTTGAACAAGATTTCAGTCCGGATGGTGTACTTCCAACCCAGATGACATTTAACCATGTACACTACCGCATTATTGTAGCTCTGCGTGACTGCGTCATGGACAATGATGTCAGGAGTAGTGGAGGATTGAGCATTGTTGAGGGTGGTTTTCGAGCCAATGAGCAGCGCCTGTGTTTTGCCTCCATTGAGCTTCAGGAAGTTCCTGCTCATCCAGCTCCAGAGGTAATGAAGGCAGGTTTTGAGAGAGGTCAGTTTTGGGTTTGGTGGGGATGTATACCTGTGTGTCTTCCACATAGCATACGGAAGAGGAGCTTATAGTGAGGGAGGAAAATGCCAAGGAGAAGGAGTTAGACCAGTGGTTCCCAAACTTTTTCAGTCGGGACCCCCTTGGGTAATTGGAAATATTTTCGGGACCCCCTAACCCGGTTCCCATCTATATTGGTAGGATTAATTGTATATTGTTGTAAAAACATCACATTTTCTCTGCTAAAAATAATAAGATACAAAGATCCAACTATAATTGTATATTTTATTATGGATTACACATGAACAAAAGTGCTTGTAATAGATACTGTGAATTAATTTGGCCTTATTAAAACTAGCAGGCCTTTTTCCCAGAGTAGTAAATTTTTAAATTCAAATTTCTTTAAGGAAAATATATTAATGAACTACTATTTCTACTGCAGGTTGCAAACGATCACATCACTTTACCATTCCTATTCCACACATAGCCTCAATGACTTGTGTGTGCTTGCTTTCCCTTGCAGATCTTCTCAAACTGGGGCTGTTGTTTTGAGACTACCACTCTCAGTTCATTCTCAATGTTGAATAATAATAATATTAATAATAATAATACATTTGATTTATATAGCACACTTTAAAAACAACGTCATCTCAAGGTGCTTCACAAAGCTAAAAGGAGAAAATAATAAAATAAAAAAATCTTCCCACGCCCCCCCTGCAGTACCTCCGCGACCCACCAGGGGTCACGCCCCACAGTTTGAAAACCACTGAGTTAGACGATTAATAGAAGAGGACCCAGCACTGACCCCTGGGGAACACCCCGTGAAACAGCGGAGCGTCTTCACTTGTGGTTGTTGAGTTGAACATATTGTTGTTTGTCAGCAAGATATGATGAGAAGCATGTGAGTGCCACCCCAGTGATACCAAGGTCAGCCAGGAGAAATAAGGTCTGTGGTTGACACCAATTTAAGAGACGGTTCACGTTTTGTTCTATGACATTAAATGCATCAGCTGGTGATCTTTAAAAAACGATGGTTGTTAACAAGTGGTAGAATACGACTACAGAAGTTGTCGAGGACGTTGTACGTCATTATACCGAACACGTAAACACTCCCGCTAAGTTTGTTTGCCCTGTTCTGTTTGAAAGCTAGTACCTGCGCTCTTGCAAACTGTTAACACAAACCCTTAAACTTGTACAATTTTGAATCTGTATTTTTGAATATCGATCTTAAGTTGGCGTGACGTTGAAGATCGTGCGACCCTGCTATATTCGGCTGTAGTTCGTTTATAGCATAACGTTAGCATTTAGCTTCTGGCGATTAGATTTATGATTCGAAAATTATAAAAGTAGGGTAGACATGTTCCAGCTGAACAAAACGTGCATTTATCAAACAGCTTCGTTTTCCACAGACCTTATTTCGAGCTATTTTCCAAAATCCTATGGAGAAATCCCATTGCTTTTTTGTCGAGGGAACCCATGCGCAGCTTACTTCTGGGTAAATACATCATCCCTGCACCTCTCTATAGCAGCACTACTCTGAGTCAGGCAGTCTGTGACAGAGCTCAAGGAGCATAACTTAGTTTCAGCGGCACAGAGACACCAAACACGGAGAAAAGTCTGTTTCAGCAACAGAGACAAGCAACACAAGTCCCAGAATCTAAAGGCAGAATAAGGGCCGCTCTTTCAGATCAGTCGCTGTTAATGCAGAGTCACACAGGCATTTATGTTTTTTTTACTTGCTTAACAGTTATTTCAGGTTTTTGCTCGATTAAAGACGAGGAGGTCTTGGCTTGCAGAGTATGAAATTCTTAAAATAAAATAAATACTTTGAGAAGGTAGGAGGAGAACTTTCGCGATCACCGTCTCCTCTCACTCGGATCCTCCCACAGGCTTCCTAAAATAATGAGTGACAGGCTGATAGTAACATCCCAGTCTGAAACAGGGGGGGTTTCAAAGTCTTGACTCTCAGACTATTAAACTATTGCTGAATTCAACTTATAAATGCTTAAATAGCGCTTGATCTAAAAAAAAGAATCACTGATTGATGAGATATGATGAGGCTAACTTAATTCATAAATTCATGGGATTTATGTAACAGTAAGAGAGAGAGATGTAAGTGTGTCTACGTGCGCAATTTATCAACGCACAACTGTGTGTTTATGTAACCAAACTCATTTTCTGATTAATTTGTACAATTGGTGCAATTGTTGAATATTTGCTTGCAATTATTTGCCCTAGACTTCGGCTTTCAGACGTAGTTATTTATGAATTTATTACCAAAACCTATAATAATCTAATGCAGGGACAATCATGTAATATAATACATTATTTAATATATATCATATATTTATGTATGTATATTTATATAGTCTTAAAGTTACAACCGGCATTTTGAGTGCAACCATAATGCTAATGTGGCCGGCAATGAAATTTAGTTTGACATCCTACCCTCTGGAGAGTCTTACGGTTGAGGGCGGTGCAACTGCCATACCAGGCCGTGATGCAGCCAGTCAGGATGCTCTCTATGGTGCACCTGTAGAAGGTCAGGATCCTCTCTATGGTGCACCTGTAGAAGGTCAGGATCCTCTCTATGGTGCACCTGTAGAAGGTCAGGATCCTCTCTATGGTGCACCTGTAGAAGGTCAGGATGCTCTCTATGGTGCACCTGTAGAAGGTCAGGATGCTCTCTATGGTGCACCTGTAGAAGGTCAGGATACTCTCTATGGTGAACCTGAAGGTCAGGATGCTCTCTATGGTGCACCTGTAGAAGGTCAGGATGATCTCTATGGTGCACCTGTAGAAGGTCAGGATACTCTCTATGGTGCACCTGAAGGTCAGGATGCTCTCTATGGTGCACCTGTAGAAGGTCAGGATGCTCTCTATGGTGCACCTGCAGAAGGTCAGGATCCTCTCTATGGTGCACCTGTAGAAGCTCAGGATGCTCTCTATGGTGCACCTGTAGAAGCTCAGGATCCTCTCTATGGTGCACCTGTAGAAGGTCAGGATCCTCTCTATGGTGCACCTGTAGAAGGTCAGGATGCTCTCTATGGTGCACCTGTAGAAGGTCAGGATGCTCTCTATGGTGCACTTGTAGAAGGTCAGGATGCTCTCTATGGTGCACCTGTAGAAGGTCAGGATGCTCTCTATGGTGCACCTGTAGAAGGTAAGGATGCTCTCTATGGTGCACCTGCAGAAGGTCAGGATCCTCTCTATGGTGGTGTATCCTGGAGTCCATGTTGAACCTTCAGACTGCGGAGGAAGAAGAGCGGCTGTCGAGCTGTTTTGGTGTTGAGGTTGGTGTGATGAGTCCATGTTAGCGATGATTAAAAGTTCATCCATTCCAGGATTTGAACCAGTTGCGCGCAGGACGTCGCTGCATGCGGGCCGCCGGCTCTATCCACTGGGCTATCTATTCTTTAAATTGTTTAACTTTTCTTTTAATACTCATAATTGTCTTTTTGTTCACAACTTCTCCACATTGTGAAGTGTTTCCCGAGCCTGAACGACCTATCTTTCTTCCTGGCTTGCTCTTTAATGATCCAATACAAATGCAATACCAACAACAACTTAACAGCAACAACGCAAACTACGACAACAACCCACACATTGCGCATTGTTTAGAGCGGTTATAAAGTGTTGAAGTGCTCAAATTCGAAACTGTTTCAACCTGTCACCTATCAGAATAGAGACCAGGCAGTGCATTGAATCGCGTGATTGGACTGCGAACCAGTCAAGTGATTCATTCAGGCAATGGAGCAGTTGCTGCTTCGGACGTCATATGTCAAGTGATTTGAAGCAAGCTTCGAAGCACTGCTTCTATGGAATAGGAAGTCCAGGGTTTGAAGCACGTATCGAAGCTTCAGTGTCAAACTGCCATCAGTAGCTGTTAGCACTCTTTTTCGCTGCCCGTCATTTTGACGGACAGGATCGTAAAATCTCCGTCAAAATCCAGTATTACCCGTCGGCCTTTACACAACTCTGACGAGGGGGCGGAACTCTTCGTGAACTGTCAACGGGGGGGGGCGTGAACTGCAGACATTTCAATGATTTGTACGGCAAAGTTAGGTTTGGAAACTGTATAATTTCCTTTTTGGCGGGCATGCATAACACGGCATTACACCGGAGCCATGCTGCGGGGAAACTTTGGCGCTGTTCCGAGTTTGTTCTAATCTGTCAAAGTGACGGACTGCTTTCATATTTTTCCGTCATTGTTAAAAAAAATCTGTCATAGACGAATAATATTCGGTTAACGCGACCTCTGCTCAGAGCTCACAGCTCCTCATATCTGTTCAGAAACTGGACAAAAGTTAAACATGAACAAACCACAGACTGTCTGTGTCATGGCGAATACAGTCGCTGTTGTATCTTTGTCTGTATCATGTTGTTACACTACAACGTTAGCTTAGCCTGATTGATCTGATCTCCATTCAGAAAACACGCATTTTAAAAGGTTTTTCGCCTGCCGTGTTGTCTGCACACTTGTCGAAGCATTAAAGCATGGTTTTTACTAACCGGTATCAGTATGTAGTCATTCCGGCATCATTTTGAAACGTGTATTAGAATTAAATCACGGTAAAATATGTTCATTTTGTTGTAGTCGGTATCTACCATAAGTGGAATGAGTTCAAAAATATGCAGCATCACTTGAAGTCAGTCTATTATTTTCGGGAGCGACAAGGAATGTCTCATGATACGTCGATCAAGTGGCACCTGCTAACGGGGTGGTGGATGATAGGCTTACATCTAAAAACTTTATTAAAAGAAAAACATAATTTTTTTTTTTTACTTTTCGTCCTCTTTTTACTTTTTTTCGACTCGTCAATCGCGATCGACCGGTCGATGACCACTGGCTTACACAGTAACATACGCTTGGTACGGCTATACTCAACTCACCTCGACTCTCCTCCAGGTTTACAGCCCAAAAACCTGTGAGCCCTGCCTTAAGCTTTGCCATGTTGTTGCTGCTAACCAGAACCTCTTCACTTTTATTGGAAGCAGGTCTTTGTACCATTTATTCAAGGTAATATAATGAAATCAGGGGAAACTAAACTAATTGGAAAGGCATTACAGTCAATTAGGTTATCATTGCAAGGACCTCAAACATCTGCTTGCACGATTTCACACACAAACATTTCATTGTTCATGTTACGACCAAAACAAATCTATAGATAATTAACAGATTTTTATCATTTTAATAAATGTAATTCATTAATGCTATCAATTGTATTTTTGACTCATCTGATGTCTTTTGTGAGTTTTGGGTTGCCACAATCCCGGCAATGAACGAATATGCGTGTAATATTTCTGTACGTATTCAAGGAACATGATTTCCGTAGAGATCTCAGCTGCCAGACAGATTGCAACATCTACGCCTGTAGAAGCTGCTGACTATGAGCTGCTGAGGGAGAAACAGAAAAGTGAAAAGTATTGCTCATTATAGCACTTACTCAGTTTTGATTAAGGTAACTGGATTTAAAGCAAACCATTACCTGCACATATAAATAAATCCTAAAATGAGAGCAAAGCCTGATTTCATAACCGCAATATTTTACGTCTCTGGCTTTAATTCCTCTTTCTCATGAACCAATATTCTATAATTCCATAAAGACTTGGGCGAAACTTTGTCTGAAGGGAAGAAAAGAAAATCCAGAAGGATGCAGTGAAGGCCTTTGGTTGCTATTCTGAATTACAGTTAGCCTCAGGTTGGTCAAACTTCCAACATGATTTTTTCTTTTGGTCTGTAATTGTAGCCAACACTCAGCCAGGAGGTCCGGCTTCAGTCCTTCCATTCATAAAGCTCCAAGTGCCTCTTAGTGGCGTTTGGATATTAAAACTTTAAATCTTAACCACCCTCACTTCCCAGCTCCAACACTCTATCTTTAGCTCCTGCTTTCCACTCTTTCGTGCAGGCATGCCTAGTCATCAACCTTCAATTACTCAGTCCGTTTTCTCAGGCCCCAAAGCATCCTCAAAACGCTGGCACCAAAAACAGTCAACAGTCAAAACCAGCAAAAGCAAGGCAATACAAATACACGTACAAATATGTATATTGTACTTCTCAGCCAGAAATAAAACTGTGATTTTTAACCAAATGCTTTAAAGGAATAACAATTTTGTATTCCTATATTTTACTTTTCAGAGGGAAACCTCAACTCATGTTTGGTCATCTAAATTCATTTTAATTTGTATTATTTAAGGTTCTTGTAATATTGATTTTGTTTACAGATCTACTAATAAATTAGCCAGGACAATATCAATATTAGCGTCTGATATTAGCTTATAGTAGTTGCTGTTCAAAATGACAAAGACATATTTGAGCTGATTTAGACACTCTGATCTGTCCTGCTTAGTACATGTCTATGTGAAAAGTGTTGCTCTAATTACCATTCATTTCTGTTTAGTTCACCTCTGCTCTAATGTGACTTTTAGCATCTTTAAGCTCATTATTTTGCAGACGTAGATAGCAATTAGCTGGTGAATATATAGGGACATTTAGCAGCTAAAGGGGCAGATATTATTCACATGAGTAAACCTAAAAAGGGGTTTCTTTTCTCATGGTGTTTCTGTTGAAAGAAGGAACAAAGTCCTGATAAATCACTGTCGCATTATTTGAAGTCTCATAATCCTTTGGCATCTGGATTTAGCAATTGCAAAGTTAGCCTATTTTATTAGATAATTAAATCATTCTCAAAGGGAGACATTGAAGACAGTATCATTTTGGTCTCAGAATAGCACCCAATTATCATAAGTCAAACATCAAACCAGTCCCACCACAAATAACCAATATTACAACATTATGTAACATTGTGTAAACCAGAAAATAATAGTTCACATTTGATCTTCTCCTAAAGGAGGAACAGGGGGCAAAACACATTCAACCGATTCATTCAGACACACAGATGTGACTGGTTTCAGGCTAATGTGGAAAACAGAGCTGTGCATGTTGGGGGACAAGCCCTGTCCTCAGCAGAGGTAATTAAAGCCACCAGAGAAGCATTAAGTCACGTGTGGAGTGCAGCACTGTTTGGAGGGGCAAAACAATGGTTACAGACCCTTCCCAGAAATACCACCCAGCCAGCCTGCTGTGAGAGGAGAGCTCCTTATCGTGCTCTACTGCTGTCCATACAAAACATCTCCCCTCATAATTACATGTTTATGCACAATAGACAGCGAGCTAACCCAGGGACCTATCAAATCTAAGTAGTCGTTTACATTAAAACCTCACAGTGGCCAGATTTAGATAGGGAGGCATTAATTCTGACACACCAAAAAAACAAAAAAGATCCAAATGAAATAAAAAAGCAGCCCTGCCTCGCTTTGGTCACAGCCACTTTCATGATGAGATGCAGTGGCATATCTGCAGCCAAGAAACTCGTTAAATGTCGACTCCACCCCCACACTACTCTTTCATTTATTCTAGGAGTTCACCAAAGATGCCCGTGGCTCAGGGAGCGCTCACCTGCGGTCGCTGATGTTGGCAGTTTAAATTATATGGAGTAAGGAAAGAAGGACTACACTAAACCCAAAGATATTTTACACAGCGGTTTGAGCATGAGGATCACCATGTTAAATGATCCTGTCTAGTAGTTAACAAGACTATATCTCACATTCTCACACTGACTTGATTACTTTAACATTTCAATGCTTTAATAATTTTTCTTATTATGTTGCTTTATCTCCTCTTCGTGTGAATTAATCATATTTAAAAACAGACGACCTGTATTCGAAAATTCTCATTCCATAGGTAGAATAGTGTTTTACTTATCAAACAGGTTTCACAGTGTTTTGAGCTGGAGATATACAGTATCTGTCACATTCCTTTTCACTATCCAAGAGTAAATGTAACTGAATGGCCCATACTTCACATATTTGTCCCTATTTTTGAGGATGAACATTGAAAACAGTACATGTGCAGAAAGATATAAACAGCTTATTGCGATATGAAGTTTCTACTAAACAGAGATGTGTGCTCTGTTGCCAGGCAACAAGCAGAGATCCCAGCAAGTGTCTCCAAGAAACTGTAGCTGTTTTTTAGTCTTCAACCCAAGCTATATTGAGTTTCTGCTAGCTAGGGCCTTGTTTGCACATGATGTTTGTGAAGCGAAACACAGTCTTGTCAACAGTTTGATGCTCTTCCTCTAAGTGAGAGTTGGTTTTGGAAAGGACGTGCAAACGGAGGCGAGGAAGAGGAAGGCTGCCGGCAGAGAACCGAGGAAGTTACCAATACAGGCTCCAAATTCTTCAAAAAATCCTCTCTGCCAATGTTTTATGAGAAGGAAAAATGTT
>NC_136906.1:47510284-47758077 GCF_949606895.1 Notothenia rossii
TGCCCCTATGCCAGTGGTTCTCAAACTTTTTCCGTCAGGCCCCCCCTTTGGAGAAAAAAAAAAGTCGGGCCCCCCCAACACAAATAGTCACGTACACTGAAAAAAAGAACACATTGGATTTACTCAATTCAATTGTGGACATTTGTTGCACACAAATAATTTGCTTTGGCAGCAACCTATAGAATTGTTTTAAATCAACACAAACGATTTATGTCCAATCAACGCAATTACTTTGTGTTGATTCAAAGTTATTGAAATGTGTTTCAATAAAGTAAATTAAACACTTTCATCATTTTACTCCAACCCATTTTGATCACTTTATTCAAACACAATTCAATCCCTTTTATTCCAACACTATTTGATCACATAACTCTAGCAATATTTGTTATTTTAATATTCCCATGTCTATTACATGTTTTCAGAATTGTAATTTTTTTTGTTATACATTATATTTATAAATATAATTTAATGTAAATATGAAACAGATTTTAAAAGCAAACATAACCCACTTTTTTTGCATTGAAAACGATTAGAAAGTTTTGTTTCAAGACCTTTATTCAAGAACCTGGAGATTAAATAATCACTCAAGTCTTTCCAAAACTAATCTCCAATTTGAGAAGTACA
The DNA here is from genome assembly GCF_949606895.1 of Notothenia rossii. NCBI lineage: Eukaryota > Metazoa > Chordata > Actinopteri > Perciformes > Nototheniidae > Notothenia > Notothenia rossii. Next base: position 47,510,909 of record NC_136906.1, read on the forward strand.
AATATTAAAAAGGACCTTACATATCGTTTAGCAATTTCGTTACAACAACAACAACGTAAACAAAATATATATATATAAATAAAGCATCCCCTGCTTTTTATAAGGCATCAATAACTGCGATGGTGGGAGAACCAGCCACACCACTCAGTCCAGGAATGTATACTCTGCATCTCAACTACAACAACAGTGTAGGAACAGCGAGCCGTGAACATGGACAGTGAACATGGACAGTGAGCTCTCTTCACTCGTGCATTTTCCTCTTCAAGTTTTGGGCCTTTCTTGAAAGGTCAGATGCATCCACCTCCATTATAAGCTTCTGAATAACTTCTAAGGTGTTGCGGAGCTTCAACGGGTAATTCATGTTTAGGGCATACATGAGTCCAAACAGCATTACAGCTGCAAGAGCCACATTCTCCAGATCCTGAAGCACCACCACACCCTCGAGGATAACTCCGACATCAGAATAGTCACTGCTGGGAGTCTCTCTGGCAACATAGATCCCCACTGTTGTTTCTTCTACCTCACGTAGTGTGTTGGCCTCAGTCATGTCCTGGTGGAAGACAAATTATTTCTTTAAGGATAAGATTTTTTTTACTCGGACCTCATTAAGACACAATTTGCTTATTTGACTCTACTGTGGCACTACACTAATTAGCACAATGCTTGCGAAGAAGAATACCTGGTTTGTTTTCACCTGTGGGTTTCACCAGCCTGGCTAAAACATTGTAGGTTGTACATTAAATTGAGTGAATGGTAATTATTATTGGTAATATATATATCAGAGACTTTAAAAAGAGGAGAAGGTTGGAGAGAATAAACAGGTGAAATGAAATGACACCAAATGCTGGAGACTAATGAGCAAAGCATTAGGTACTACTCCTGATTCATAATTCACCCTATGTGATGTAATATAAGCCCTACAGGTGGAAGATACTGCAGCCTGAGGAGGATAGAGCTGTCCTTAAGACTATTGCATTAATATTTGAATGTGTCTCTGGAATCAGAAGAACACAAATCATGATAGACCATGTTAATTCTAACAAAACCAATTATAATATCAATTTCAGGAAGACAGCTATGTAACATGTCTGGTAATATGGTCTGGTATATCTGGTCAAATTAGGTTCTTTTAACTGAGGCTATTTTTCTTCTTAAAAACATGTTCAAACTAACTTCTTTTTTGTATGTGGCCTACTACTTTATCACACACTCACCATGTACTCCTTCACCAGATCCTCAGGATCCTCATTGAGGTAGATGCAGAGTCCTTTAATGAGGCACTCCCTGTCAGCATCGATGTCTTCCTTAAGGATTAAAACAAAGAATATAGGGACATTTTAATCAAATTGAACCTATGGAGTGGTCACATTTTGGGATAATTTACCATTGTAATTGAATTTAGACTGACCTAATCCCAAAAAGGAAATATTATATATATACACACACACACACACACACATATCTACACATATACACACAGTTAAAAAGTTCTTACCGTCATCATGGCAGCCATGTCTTTTAACTTCTTGCCCTGCTGCCCCGATTTTTTCGAGAACACCCTCAGCAGACTTGCGGAGTGTAGGTCAAGCTGTGACAGGAACCTTGACTGTAGAGCCATAGTTGTAATCCGCTTGAACTCTGCGTTAACCTGAAAAAAAAATGAAACCATTTTTTAACAACACGGCCCACTGACATACACACATTTGTTTCATTAAACTTACAGCTGCCAATCACATAACTGTATGCACTATGCATGTTTGCTCATCATTTGATTTCGGCTATGGAATATTGGGTGTGAATGCTGAAAGCATTTTGCTCTACCGAGATGTAGCCTAATCCAGCTCGACGCGATCTGATATATTTTAGACAAACTTATTTTTTTAGGCGGCTTTGATGTAGTGCTAACTTATACAATCATATTCGCCACAGTAGATATGAGATTTGGACCTGAAAATCGCCAATAATATGTTTGTGAATGTGTGAGGAATCTGATGACAGAGGCAGACCACAACTGTTGTGTTCGGTAAACACAACATGTGGAAACCAGTTAGTCTGAAAACCAGTAGGGACATGACACCAGCAGTATGTGCTGTGTGTTTCTGTTCTCAAGGAGGTTTAATAAGAACTTGTGCTAAACAAAACTTGCAGTCATGACGTTATCACGGTATTTTTTCTTTTAACTCTAGGCCCAAATTCCTCGCTAAATAAATGTTCCTCCTCCTCAATCCTATTTTTTTCGGCCCCCGGGATGACGGACATCCTTAAACTCAAGCCCTACTCATCTGGTTCAATCATGTTCCCACTTTTTCAAATATTCCTACTACTTCACCTTCTTCTTACATATTTAAGCCAGCAATGCAGTGAAGCATCAGCTTTTCAACATCCAGCATTCATTTGCACCTACTTCTGAACAACATCGTAATGGGGCCAAGCTTTACTCTAACAGTTGCATATACCATCTACAGCACAAAAAGTTACACCATTATCTTTGTACTCACCTCCATTACACCAAAGAGAGCTGGCCATCTCTCTTGTACATCACTGGTCATGGGAACATCACTAATGACTTCTTGTCTTCTCAATGCAAATGTTTTCTCCATTTTAGCCTCAACTGTCTCTCTGTTATTACGCTTCTTGTAATCTGAAAGGAGTTCAACCCTCATCTTCTCCAAGGACTGGGTGCATTCTCCAAGTGGAAAGTCAGGGCAGTAGGCCACTTCACCCCTCTTTGGTTTCTTAACTTTAAAAGCAGGAGAACGTTTCCCTTCTGGTTTATGTTTCAAAGTATTTACACATACTTCAGGACATCCCACTTTCCGGAGATGTGTGCGGTAGTTGGACAACTTGTATTTGAGACTAGTCTTCCATCCCCCATAGCCAGAGGCTGAGCCTTTTTCTTGTAAACATGGATGCTTCATGACGAGCGCCTCTGCAACTTGGTCAAACTCCCTGTCCGTGGCGTATACTTTGTGCTTAACTACCTCCTGAATCAACCCCTCTAGTATATCAGACTTGAGCTTTGAATCAGGGATCAACAGTGTCCCTTCTTCTCTGAGAACTCTGTGGGCCTTTTCAAGCTTAATCTCTGCATCATAAGAAAAACGGGGAACATGGAACACACCTGGCCATGAAGACCGTGAAGAAGTGGACTCTGGAGATGTGAGAATCCCGGTGCTGTCGCCTAGAGAAGATGTGGTGTCATCAGGATGACTGGTTGGTGGAAAGGAGCAACTGTCCACACATTGATCTGCATCAGCATTGAGAGGTCTGCATGATGTGTATATGACCTTGACTGTAGCTTTGTCTTGTATTTCTCCCATGGAAGTTAAGTTCATAAATTCATCGCCAAAAAGCGTGTCCATGAACTGCAGCCGAAAGGGTTCCTTTACATTACACTGAGTCTTTATCTCATTCTCCAGTTCATTCACAGTTGAAGGCAGGCCAGCAGAAATCACCACCCTCTGACAGCTGTCAGCCCCTAGGATTACTCTGAGAACAGCTGATGTCATCATGGTCTTTCTTCACCGTCTGTTAGGAAAGAGAGTATATAAACAATAAAAGGTTTATAATTAGTTTTATTTCAAGTACATGGGGCTTGGTAGAAGAGTGAACTCTTGTCATTTTTTAAAAGGGTTCATTGTGAAGAACAATAACAATGTTATTGGACCAATGTATAGGGTCGGGTACTGTTCACATTTGAACCCATAGATATAAACAATAGATGGCTCACCCATGCTGCTGGCCAATGGAGACCGACGTTGCAACATGGCCGCCATCTTGCTGCAGTCAGCTCGCTCATTCATAACATTATGGTTTACTATTTAAATAACCATAGTTTGCTCAATTTTCAAACAGGTTGGTTTGTTATAAACATCAAAGATGTAGTTATGATACTGCATACTTATAATTATGATTTTTTTTTTCAACATGTCTTGTTGTCTCCTGTATCATAGCCATGCTAATAACGTTTATAATAAACCAAACCGTTTGTAAATCAGTCAAGATTTCAGCGAGTTAAGAGTATTTTTGTGCAGATCACTCACCTTACAACAGTAGCTGGTGACTGCAGCAAGATGGCGGCCGGTGAGCTACGCTGGAAAATCTCCCATGAGCCATCTATTGTTTATATATATATGTGGTTGAACCGATACCAGTACCCAACGGTACCTATTCTCGGTACTTTAGTCTGTACCTGCCCAAGCAGTGTTTAATTTGTTGCTTTACCTCAGACACAGATTGATCTCTTCAAGGTCACCATCCGCACACATCCAACCAGATAGGCGGCCAAGGGATACTCATCGACCAGTTCACAGACTTCCACAAGAGCAAGTTCTCGTGACGGAGATGGAGTCACCTCAAAGGCTCTGTAGTGCTCACTATACCATCCACACAGCAGTTTCAAGACAAAAAACACTCTCTGATGCAAAATGCATATTTGATGGATTTCCCCAAATTCGGGCAAGCCACCTTCAGACCCATGGACAACTACCATACCTGTCCTGTACTTTATTCCCTTGCTCCAAACATTTTTTGCAAGGTGTATTTCAGATATGTCAGGATCTTTCTGTTTAAAAGCTTGAACTAGCTCCTCCTTCAAAACATCTAAGGGGACAGAAGATACATCTGAGACATCCAGCATTTGTTTATCAATACTTGGAGACGACAAGTGGTAGCCAATCATAAACTGATGTTTCACAGCCAGAGATAGGGGCACGTTTTTAAAGCAACTGGTGTGTTTGATTATGTTTTTAAAGAAACTGTGCTTTGCCTCAAACCTCATAGTCCAAAGTCCCACAAGAGGCCCAAAAAACCTTATTAGTTGTGGGTAATGTTCTATGTAGTGGTGTTTGGGACGCAGTCTATTGTTAGGAAAAACCGCTTGATACCTTTGTCTATGGTCTGAAATTTTGCTCTCAAGGTATGCAATAGACTCGTCGTTGTGAACTGGGGCAACCACAAGCTCAACAATCTGTTTTAGGTCCAACAAGACCTGCCATGCTGGATCATGCTCAGGAATCTTAGGCCCAATTGTAAATGGGAGCAATCTTAACAAGCACCAGTTTTCATGGGCATTACCACCTATGGTTTTCCTGTGTGAGAGATTTTGTGGCAAAATATGAGGCTTATTTGTTTTGTCTGTCCACTTGTATGGGAAATGTAGAATGGAATTGTTAATATCTTCCAAGGTTATGTACTTCTTTGAGATTAGAAATGTTAGACAATGTGCTATTTCAACAGGCACAATGCCTTCAAAGAGATCGTGGGCAATGTCAGGAGGGTAGCCACTGATGACATTAAAATGAGAAAGCGCTTTAGTCAAAGGACAAGCTCTTTTAACTCCAAAACAGCTGCTGCCACTATCTAGGGCTGTTCTGACATGAGTGTCATGTATTTCCTTTTGTTCTGAGGCTGAAAGTTCCTGCTCTAACCTCATTTGATGCAATGTCTGAAGCTGTTGCAGTACAAAAACGACAAAAATAGGTGCCTGCAAAATTCTCAACAAAACCCGCTAATCCATGAGCTCCTAAATTGTCTGCAGCAATAGTTTGAACTGTACCTTTGAGCGATGTTCCCAGTTGTGGGACAAAAATTCCATCAACTTCCAAAGACCTGAGATCACGTAGAAGTGGCTCTAAAACCTTGTCATAGCCATAGGTCTTAACAGTGTCTGTTTTGCACAAAATAGCTAAGTAAATGGAGGACAAAGAGGAATGAGACCCTGGGGGTAGGTTACTCAGCACCCAGTACACAGCACAAAGTTTGTGGGTTTTACGGGAGGTGCCAAGAGGGTTACAGACCTCGAAGTCATCAACATACAAACCAATAGATACCCTTAACTCTTGACCTGACAATAAACTGTTTTGCTTACAATGCAGACCATCCCTGAAACACTTGTACACAATTTCTTTTGCTGTCTCTGTTTCCCTTTGCGTTTCGTGACTACAAACTAACTTGTCCACAATATCTTTCCTATTCAACAGCACCTGTAGAGATTCAAGAATGGGGACATACTGGAAGGTTTTCTTCTCTTTAGCATCCAAAATACATTCAACTGGTTCAACAATATTAAAGTTTGCCTTGTAATACTGCTTACGTTGATATGTAGAACTCAAAGGACCACCCTTCTCTATGGCTTTATTTATAGGATTCCCAGTGCACAGAGAAGTGGTTATTTCCTCTATGATAGCTCTGTCAACCTGGAGTTTGTGCTTCTGAAAAATATCAACTAGAACGCCATCAGTGTGGGAACACATGTGAGAGAGAGCTAGTTAAGTTGTGAAGCTCTAGCAAAAAATCATTGATTGCTGTGCTTGGTACATGGGTTAAATGTTCCAACTTTAACAAAGCTGCTGCAAAAGTTTGTTCAATTACATTTGGAAGGACATTCGGGGCATAAACACTGCAATCTGGTTGTGCATCAGAGTATGCCTCACCTATTTCATCATCTGAAGTATTTTGCGCAGATTCCAGAGAAACAAAGGTGGTTGATGTCACAATTTCTGGTTTAAAATCTGTAATTGAATAATAAGTATGTTTTCTTCTCCAGTGGGATTTAAATGTTCCGTAGATATTTGTTTGAAAGTTGCAATCTAAAAACATGCAAGTTACAACCTCATTTTTGTTAAGGTGTGCATTAATGTGAGCCCAGTAATACCTTTCCGAGACAAGATCCTTACAAGGACATAACTGGCACCTAAATATACAGCTCTTGGATTGATGACTGGTTTTAGTCACATGAAATCTATTCAAATGAATTAAAAGTGCATTCCACTTTTTAAAAGTGCAGGGGCAGCTTACATATACACAAGGAAAACGATCATTATTCCCATAATATCTATGTTTCACTCGATAATGTTTTAATATTTGGGACCTACTTGGTAAAACTGAGGGGCAGGCCTTACAACGCCACATTCACAGCAACATTCTGGCAAACTTGCAGCACCATTCACTGCAAAAGACAAATGGAAACAAAGAAGGATTAATGTCTAATGAGAAAATTCTGACAAAAATGTAAGAAAAGCTGTCAAAATGAAATAACAAACATCAATCAATAATAAAATGGGGAAGGTCTAAGTAACAGTAGTGACACAATTGTTTATAAAAAGCATTTCGAAAGTGTGACACATCACACAATGGCCAATCACACCGAGTGGGACAGGGTTAAACCAAAATACAATTGTATTCTCACCACATCAATTTGAGCCCACAGTAAAAGCGCCGACTCCAGACACGCACAGAGTTCGCGTTTCAATCTGCTGCAACAAAGAGCAACACAAAAAACACTTATACAATGCAAAACAGTATTTCTATAGACAAAAATTGTAAATACTCTACACATACGGGAAGTAGGGGTTCTGGAGGTGCTGCAGCACCCCCTGTTGGTGAATGGTGTACATTTTTTGCTGGTTACTATTATGTTCATGTTACTGTTGAAATCTCTCCCCACTTTTGGCCTCACCCCCTAAGTAAAATGACTTCCCGCGGCTATGACTCTACAGGTCAACAGATTATGTTATTTTGAGGGATGATGCCAATCTTTTTTATAGCAGATCAACAAATAGCCAATATACATGTCTGCATCTGAAAATGTAAATGACACCATTGCTCCCTTCAATGTACATGTATATATACGGCTGGGTACCTACCGAAATAATCTGGTACCAAGTAGTATCGACTTCTCAAGTCAAAGGATACCTATCCTTATCATAATAATCACTGCTACATGGGGCACTGGGAAAGTCAGATGATGTCAGTCTGCATAATAATTAACCATGTGCTGCATAATAATTAGCCATGTGCTTCTGGTAACTAGAGCATATAGCCTGTCTGTATCACCTAGAATGACGCACAAACATATATGCCCTAAAGCTGATGCACCGGACTGCTAACCATGCTAAGCCGTTAGCCCCTAAGTAGCCGTTAGCCCCGTTAGTACCCCAATCAGGTTTTAAGGGTAGCCTACTGGTATCATAATTCTGATAAACGATACCCACACTTCTAATCCTGTTATTTACAGATAAAATACATACTCACCACAGAACTTGAGCCACTAGAGGCACTACGGTCGTCTGACGGCAATCTACAGCAGCAATCTGCAGCAGCAAAAACAGCATTGACATTAAAAAAGCATGGCCGTTTTTCCCTTGCTAAAATTTAGCATAACTTTGGAGCGTGGCTTGGTTAAAAAGTGAGCGCCCCAGCCTCTTAATTAAAAGACAGTAATGTAAACTCCTACTGCTCGTTGACCAAAGCTTTCGTTTGAAAGCTAACGTTAATCCTAATGCGACGTTAGCTAACAATGGCTAAATTAACAGATAGCATTAAGTAACTACGAACCAACACCTTGCGGCGGGCCCCACCCGCCATTTTCACAGAGGAAACGTAGCACATGGTAATTCAACAGCACGAGAGCAAATAACTTCATGACAGTTCATTAACTTATGTTAGTGACTTTCAATGCATTATATTACATATAATTACGCATTAACTAATATTCCAATGTATTCCAACCATCCATACTTACCGATCCAAGCTGGGTAATGGCGGGACAGAGCTGCCTTCCTTGCTGCTGTCTTCTTCCACAAAGAAATGCATTGCGCGATTTCGCGGGGTATATTGCGGTGGAATCGATACATTTGTTTGATTGACTCATTTTATCCCAACATGACCTAAACAAGTTCATGTACTCTCTCCACATAAAATGTAGATTCTACTCAATACTATTACATTTTGCTTCGGAACATGAGGCAATTGTATAACATTCACACAATAGGCTTGGATAAATCCAACAGATGGCCAGTCCCCCTTTTTTCAGTGTAATGGGCCAAGTTAACATTTATTCAAATACATCAATATGAACGTGATGTGAGCATTCCTTTTAAAAAAATAAATAATAATCACTTTGCTAGAACAGTGATAACAAAACAATGCTCCATGATTCTGTGTGCTCAAAAAAAAATACATAATACAATTGTACAATCCCTTTGTCAGAACAATAAGTTATTATACTTTAACACTTTGCAATCCGTGCAAAAAAATGAAAAGAAAGAAAATGCTGATATTTGGCAAAAAAGTGTGTCTTCTTATCACAGCATTAGTGGCTGCAATGAGCCTGTGTTGCACTGCACATTTCTTCAGAACGGGGTTGCAGGCTCAGTGGCACTGCCAGAGATTTCTCTTGGGGGTGATGTGGGGTAGCTTGACGTTTCATAGAGGGTGCTCAAACATTTAGTGTTTTCCATTAATGTACCGGGCGCTACAGTTGAGTTTTCTACTGCAACACTCCCCACAGAAATACAGTGTACCCGCGGCGCGACAGTTACAATGAAGGCTCGATAATCAGCTTACGGCATATACAGTTGCAAGAAAAAGTATGTGAACCCTTTGGAATTACCTGGATTTCTGCATAAGTTGGTCATAAAATGTGTTCTGATCTGCACGTTTGAAGTTTGTAAAAGAGCACCTGGATGTTCCACAGCACTACTGGCAAAATATTCTGTGGACAGATGAAACCAAAGTTGAGTTGTTTGGAAGGAACACACAACGCTATGTGTGGAGAAAAAAAGGCACAGCACACCAACATCAAAACCTCATCCCAACTGTGAAGTGTGGTGGAGGGAGCATCATTGTTTGGGGCTGCTTTGCTGCCTCAGGGCCTGGACAGATTGCCATCATCGACGGAAAAATGAATTCTCAAGTTTATCAAGACATTTTGCTGGAGAACTTAAGGCCATCTGTCCACCAACTGAAGCTCGACAGAAGATGGGTGATGCAACAGGACAACGACCCAAAGCACAGAAGTAAATCAACAACAGAATGGCTTCAACAGAAGAAAATACGCCTTCTGGAGTGGCCCAGTCAGAGTCCTGACCTCAACCCAATTGAGATGCTGTAGCATGACCTCAAGAGAGCGATTCACACCAGACATCCCAAGAATATTGCTGAACTGAAACAGTTTTGTAAAGAGGAATGGTCCAAAATTCCTCCTGACTGTTGTGCAGGTCTGATATGCATAGGAAACGTTTGGTTGAGGTTATTGCTGACAAAGGAGGGTCAACCAGTTATTAAATCCAAGGGTTCACATACTTTGTCCACCCTGCACTGTGAATGTTTACATGGTGTGTTCAATAAAAACATAAAAACATATAATTGTTGGTGTGGTTTTAGCTTAAGCAGACTGTGTTTGTCTATTGTTGTGACTTAGATGAAGATCAGACCACATTTTATGACCAATTTATGCAGAAATCCAGGTAGTTCCAAAGGGTTCACATACTTTTTCTTGCAACTGTAGGTGTAAGCAGTAGAGATGTGCATCTCCATCGCTGAGGCGATGCAATGCGCATCTCGATACATTGCCACGATACGATACATTAACGATACATTTGAAACACCAGGCGATGCGATACGATACGATTCACCCCTGTACAGTTCGCTACGATTTGATTCAACATTATGCGATACGGGGCGATGCGATTCAACACGATGCAAAAATAATGATACTTCAATATGTTACGACAGAGGATTTTTTTTTATTCCTTATGCAGCAAATCATAAATAAAAAAAAAAGCGCTTTACATATGTACTAGTACTGCACATCCCATCGTGCTGTTTATTTTTTTTTACCTTTTTTACCTTAAAAAACTCTCCAGAGTCCAATTGTATAACACCTCACAGTTAAACAATGTAAGGATGCTTTGCCCATGATTAACAATGTGCAAATAACAACTACCGTAGTGCAATGCCCATACAGCTGCCAGCCTGATGTGCTCAACACTCATCCATAGGCTAACTCACCAGTGAGCAGAAAGCATTGGTTTCTATATGAACAATAAAGAAAATAACCTTTCACAAACAGCTCTATCATAACCAGTGTTGGGCAAGTTACTTCCAAAATGTAATATATTACATATTGCTTATTACTCTCTTTTGAAAGTAATAAATTACATTACAATATTACTGTCTCTGAAATGTAATGAGTTACACTACTTTAGTTACTTTTTAGTTACTTTCACCAAAATAACCGCAAAAGAATAGCTAGGTATTTTAAATGCTAAAATGTAGTTTAGTGCAGCTCATTATGCATCCAGTGAAGGGCAATGTGGTATAGCATAACAACTGTGTAGGCCCTTAAGGCTACTAACAACTTGTATTACACGGCTTAGTTGAATACTCGATTCTGATTGTAAATTCTTAACATGTGACACGTTGTTAATACAGCAGTACAGACCGCTTTCAAGGACTATAATGAAGGTTAACATATTGTAAATCAAGGCAAATATTATTTAAACCATGCTCATGGTTTGAAATGGCAAACATTGAAAGGCAAAAGTATTATTAAAACCATGTAGCCTACTACATCATCACCTTGGTCCCATCATATACTCTGGGAAGAGAATATTTACTGTGCTTGAAAACTGGTATCACATCATCATGTGAGGTTGACTTTGTGACTTGGAGAACATTTCAGCTGCAACATCAGCTCGTTGATAATAAGCTTGGGATATGAGATATTTTTGTAGCCATTCGTGGTGAAGGCATCTGTGCTATTGTATGCATTATTTTTGACCCAACATTTCTACAGGCATGTCAAAATATGGTACTATTTTCACATGAATATTCTAGCCATTGTCTATTTTTATACCACAAGCTGCAAAATGACCGCCTTACCCCACTGTACAGGCGGGTAGTTGTTTAGATATACCTGGCACCTGCGGGCCGCAGAGGGGCGGCGTAGTTTCGGGCGACGAAGACTGCTGCTCCGGGGCCGGCGAGTCAGGCGGGAGTAAGCTAGTGTCCACAACGGAGGGTAACATGATGTCCGCATCTGACCTGTTGCTACTGTCTGCAGTAGATGCAGTGTTGCTGGCGTTTAGTGATGGTTGCTTTAACCATTTTCGTATAAATGATTATCCACAGATCAGATGTGTGTCACTGCTGTGGAAGCACTTTGGAAATGATGCACGCGCAGCGGAGCAGGTCACGCGCACCTGACACAATTTGTTGTTTGTATTTTTCGCTACGTTCTCTTTTTTGAATGGTTGCATAACGTTCAACTTCCCCGAAGATCTCGACGCGAAGCCTGAAGGGTAAACACCAGGTTTACTAATCTACCCGCACAATTTGTCCGGTGTCGGAATGTCTTGCTATGTTAGTACATTCTTAAAAAACAAAACACCATTTAATTTCGGGTTAAAATGTGTTGTAACTGCGTTACTGAGCATTGTAACGGGTAATATATTACCCACATTACCCTCATTAGTAATGCGTTACATTACTTCGTTACAGCAAAAAGTAATATATTACTGTAACTCCGTTACTTTTGTAACGCGTTACACCCAACACTGATCATAACTGCATACAGTAAGGAAGACATTTAAATTATTATTGGCCGTCACAGGCTGCTGTAAACTAAACACCACTCTCTCTGACAGAACACCTCACTGAGTGATTTAACTCATATGTCTAACTTTCAGGTTTCTCTTTTCAGCCGCAGACCCCATGTCGCCTCTTTATGTGCGTCGCTAAGTTCCTCGTACTACTTGTGTACTTTAAAGCGGCACGGCATTGTTAACAATTTGCGAGCGATTTTTCAAGTTGACCGTCTTTCTTGAACAATCCGAAGTGTTGCCAAACGTTTGATTTGTAGGTATTTTCGGTGCGCTGTGTTTCTCTTTCTCCTCGACTTCCATGTGTGTTGATAACTGAGACTCTCGGCCTCCATAGTGCGAAGCAAAGATCAAAGATCGTCTCTGCTGAGCGTTGACAAGATGAGGGGATATTATATGAATGAATCGTTTTTTTACCGATGCAAAGACGCTACAATCGATGCATCGCGAGTTCAACCCAAACTGTAGCCGATGAGCAGTCTTTCAACCGGTGCACTCGCATCTTGAACGTTTATGCCGGTGCACCGATGCGAATCGGTGAATCTTAACATCCCTAGTAAGCAGGGGTAAAGTGCTATTTTTTTTAAGTGTTGGGTGGAGCTAACCTCCTCTAGGGGGGTCCGGGGGCATGCTTTCCCGGGAAGATCTATTTTTAAATATTGAAGTTAAAAGCATCAACATAGTGCACTTTGAGAGCAAAATAAAGATACATTTCTCAACACCCATATGAAACAGATCTGTAAACAGATTTTCTATTTCTTTATGGATATTTTACTAATCACTCCCCTTTTAAAACTGTATTCTTGTTTTACTGTCATAGCATTTTCATACCTGTTTTTAATTTATTATCTTATTTTTTTATACCTATAATGACCATATAAAGGTGTGCCTTGGAAATAATTGTTTACATTAATCGTGGCCAAACCGTGTGAGACCCACTGAGATAACTAATCTCATTGGGTAATCTAAACACCAAGAGTCCTTTACCTCACTGAGCTGGGGTTATCTGAGCCTCTCAGTCTGACGGGCGAGAGTTCTCCCTCCACCTTGTTGTTGAAAAAGCTCCTTATATCCATTAGCGTAGCTAGCTAGCACCAGATGCTAACAACAACAATCTCCGGTACCGGTGCGCGCTCTCTCTCTCTCTCGCGCACACAAAATGGCCCATTCCACAAACACACAGAGCCAAGCTTTAATGAAACACAGAGACCAAGACGTACTTGTACTGTACTGTAGCATATTATTTTCGAATCAATCATTTTTCAAATTATGAATTTCACACATAAAAATAAAAAAGACATACATTTCTTGGGGGTGCTATGGCTATCCTAGGGGGACCTGCAGCACCCCCTAGCGCCCCCCAGACGCCGCCTATTGACCTTCCATCCTCAATATGTACATTACACACCTGTGTCCTACAGCGCCCTCATAGGTTTCTAAGGTTTCTAAGTGTAACTTCCGCCGGCCATGACGACGCCATAATCATTTTCTTTTCCAATTTCTTTTTTTTCCCAATTTCTTTTTTTTGTCATACATTTTTTTCGTCCTGGTCTCCCCCCCTGTCATGCCTCTGCACCCCCCACTTTGAGAAACACTGCCCTATGCCAGCTGTGATGAAGGCGTCTTCTTCACACAGATGCTTTCAGATTCATTCATTTGGTTTTCGAGCCCACAAGTCAGAAATAGATTATAGTAAAGTATATCTACAAATAACTTGTTGAAATTATTGAATTTAAAAAGCATTTAGTTGCACAACACTGTGCAGATGGTTGAGGCATGTTCTTCTTTTTTTTAAGGACCCTCACAACTATTAATATCTGAAACTATAATGTTCACTTGACCATTCTTGGCCTATCTTGGTTTTGATTAATGTATGCTTGGTATGAACTCTTAATTCATTCCTAAAATGAGCTTCTGCAGACTTTAATGATGGAGTACCTGAGAAACTCTTGGAAGGGGGTTAGTGAACTTCATGTCAGCAGTCATTTCTGTCAGAGGTGCATCATTGTTTGTGAGGATTTCAGATTAACCGGCAATGATTAACATTACGCTCATCAACCATCTGCTGACTAACAGAATGACCTTTAATAGCACTGTGTGTGCTACTGCTTTTTCCTAGTACATCAGTGAGGTACACTGAAGAAACTGAAGCATTGACTTTGATTAAATGTAATATGTCAACAGATTTGCTAACTGTATTAGGTTAGTTGAAAGCAACAATATTAAGTTGAACCTATTATTTTTTATTTAAAGGTAATATGATTGCTTTCAACTAACCTAATACAGTTATGTGAAATGTGTTGGAATAAACCATTTAATTAAAGCCTAGGTTCCAGTTTTTTCAGTGTAGTAATAATGCCAGCAAAAAAACAAACATTTAAGTGCTCATTTATTCATCACTAAATAACGTATAATGAACTGGCTTTTTACTGTGTAGCCTCATTCTACTAAAACATCAGTGTCTTGTCCTTTTAATCTCCAGAGTTTCACTTTCCTCACTCCATGGCTTTCCTTTTGGAATAAAGTGAAACGCTCGTTGAAATGGGATTTTAAGCTTTGAGCAGCGTGCGCCTGCACTCAGCTCTGGAATGCGTCTCAGCTTTCTTTTCTTTTCCATGAGAGGAGGACAAAGGAGAGGAGATGGTCAAAGAAATCATGATGACTTTTGCAGACTCATCATGTCTGGTCTTGTTTACACTGGGGGGTCGTAAGACAAAAGCCAGCTGACTACTGCTAAGAGAATCCATTTTTACCACTGCACTTAAACTATTGTGCAGCTGCAAACAGTCTGTCCTCTGTCCCCTTCTCCCTCTGCAGGTCGTGTATTTTGGAGATAGCATGAGGTCGGATATGTTCCCTGCCAGCAGCTTTGGGAAGTGGGAGACAGTGATGATCGTGGAGGAAATGGAGGGGGAGGGCGTCCCGAAGAGTGACGCGGCGAAGTGTAATGAGGCCCAAGTGGAGCTGGAGAAAAAGGGAAAGTTTGAGGTGAGTTCAGAGGAGCAGCTGTTTCCCTTTAGCAGTGACTGCTGCTCCTCTCTGCTGGAAGCCTCACCGGCCGCTAACACTCGTTCTCCAACTGTCTGCGGTCGTGTTGCATTGTGGGTAATGCAGACGCCAGGTTTTGACAAGGAAGAAAAATGTGTAAAATTAAAAAGGTGATATCTTTGATTCTGCAGCTTCGATTTTAGTCTTTTTTTTAAGTAACAGTAAGACCAACCGTGTTAAAATAGTGCAGAGCTCAAAGGGTGCAGCCCTCCTGGGAAGAGGTGGGAGGTAACTAAGTACATTTACTCAAGCACTGAACCTAAGTACAAGTTTGAGATACTTTCACTTTACTTGAGTAATATTTCCATTTTAATCTACTTTGAACTTCTACTCCACTACAATTCAGAGGTGACGTGTACTTCTATTCCACTACATGTATTTAATACATTTAGTTACTTCACAGATGTGGATGAATGATGTGAAATATAATCAAGTGTTAAATCAGACTTTAGTTCCACCTGGAGTAAATTCACAAGCTACCCTGCAGTATACAAAGTCATTCAAACTAGCTGCACCTTTACCAGCTTTGAGAACACTTTCATGATCAATCATTATAAAACCAAAAATCATATATATTATTCTGAAATGGACCAATCTGCACAATGACTACTTTTACTGTCGCTACTTTCACTATATTTTGATGATAATACTTTTCTACTTTTACTTGAGGAACATTTTGAATGCAGGACTTTTACTGTAACAGAGTATTCCTACACTCTGGTACTTCTACTCAAGTACAAGATCTGAGTACTTCTCACCTCTGCTCCTGTGGTATATAATATGAATCAGTGATGCCCAAAGATTTGACATAATACCACCTCCTGCTGGTGGAGCCTCGCAGCAGCGAAACCATGCCGCGCCACACTAATTGCGCCACATAAGCTCAGTTGAGGCTCCCTCCGCAAGATGAGGCCCCCCTCCGCAAGTTGAGGCCCTCCTCCGCAAGGTGAGGCCCCACGCAGTCTGCATGTTCTTCCTGTAGGGAGGGACGGCCCTGTTCCAATCTAATACACTTATGTGAACTATGTTGATATAGAACATTTGATTAAAGTCAACGTTTCAATTTGTTCAATGCATTACGATATGTTCTTTAATTATGTTCACTCCTGAGGATATATGTGTGAAGTGCGCTGCTCGGCTGCGCACCGCCTCTCAGCTGCTCCGTCCGTCTTGTGTTTTGTTTTGTTTTTGTTTGTTTGTTTTTGAGCTAATTATTGTCTAACGTTATTTGTCTGTATGACACATCATTTTTGAGAGACCATGCTTTTGATCCTGTGGATTACTTTTCCTTTCTGCGGACCATGTCTGGCCATACAACTTTTCAAAACACACCTGAGCCACAACACGAACAGGTACGGCGAGGAGCCCCGGCCTCTACGCTGCTACAGCCGCGAGGCTATGCTGGAGCTACAATGCGATTGGCCTCCTACGAATACACCAAGCCACCTGTGTTGGATGACATCCCTCGGGAGCTGCTTAGACACATCAGGAAAAAGAGACAAGGAAGGAGGGAAGGTGTTTGGAATCACCTACGGCGGAGATTCAGCCGGCCACCACTTCCATCCATCATTCTCACAAACCTGCGCTCATTGAGCAACAAATTGGACACACTAAGGATATACACAAGGTACTGTCATGAATTTCGTGAGGCCTCTTTACTATGTTTCACGGAAAGTTGGCTACAATCTACGATGCCTGAATCTCTCTTTGAAGTACCCGGATTCACCCTTGTTCGAACAGACAGGGATGCGAACTCGGGGAAAACCACAGGAGGCGGTATTTGTGTGTATATTAATGATCTGTGGTGCCGATCATACTCAGTAAAATGTAAAACCTGTGATCCCAATGTAGAAATTCTTGGGATGACGTTAAGACCCGCCTAGAGAATTTGGGTGTATTTTACTGTTTGTTGTTTACGTGCCTCCCAGCGGCAGAGCGTCACTGGTGGCCGGCTCCATCGCTGACTGTGTTCACGAGCTGCAACTCAGCCACCCCGATGCACCGGCAATAGTGCTCGGGGACATGAACCAATGTCGCCTAGAGACTGTGTTACCTGGGTTCCAACAGTATGTTAAGGATCACACCAGAAAAGACAATATCCTGGACAAATGTTTCGTAAATGTTAAAGGAGCCTATGTGACTAAATGTAGACCACCAATACTGAACTCTGATCATAATGTTGTGAATATGATACCAGTGTATAAGACCAAACTGAAGAGAAGTAAACCGGAAAAGAAAGTAATAAGGACAGGGACAAATGAAAGTAGGGAACAGTTGAAAGCCTGTTTTGATTGGACAGATTGGGACATTTTTCAGGAAGGTTCACTAGATGAAATAACTACTGTTACCAATGACTATATCCACTTCTGTGTAGAACTAGTTGTTCCCACTCAAGAAATACAAATCTATCCAAATAATAAATCTTATGTGATTAAGCACATTAAAACCGTTATAAATACCAGGAAAATAGCTTTCAAAGACAAAGACTATGGAGCACTTAAACAGACAGAGAAAGAACTGAAAGTCAAATTGAGGGAATCAAAACTGGCACACAGAGAACTTTTGGAAAATACTTTTAAAGCCAAAAACCCCAAAAAGGTATGGGACACCATGAAAACCATGACAGGAATGTCATCCTCAGTTAAACCTATTGTGACGAACAATGAATTTTGTTTTGCTAACGAACTAAACACGTTCTTTACCCGTTTTGAGTCACTGGATAATTCTGCAAAGTGCACTGAAATGCTCGAAACCATAATACCTGCTTCCTCTGACAAAATTACCATCAGTGTCGAAGAGGTCAGAAAAACATTTCAGTGCACCAACACCAAGAAAGCGGCTGGGCCAGATGGGTCCAGCGGTTTTCTGCTGAAAAAAATTGCTACTGAGCTGGCTCCAGTGTGGCAACCCATCTTTCAGGCTTCTATGGACACGCACACCATCCCTCTGTCATGGAAAACTTCACACATCAAACCGCTGCCCAAAATTCCATGCCCAAAAGAACATAAGGACTACAGACCAATAGCCCTCACCTCAGTGATTATGAAATCACGAGAAAGAATTCTGCTCCGATTTCTTATCAGTACAACACAAGACAAACTGGATCCACACCAATTTGCCTATAAACAAGGGTGCGGTACGGAAGATGCTGTGGCCACTCTGGTTCACATAATCACTAAACATTTAGATAAACGCAACACCTATGCAAGAGCTCTCTTCCTAGACTTCTCATCAGCATTCAACACAATACAAGCAGACATCTTGGTGTCAAAAATTGCCAAAATGGAAGTAAATCCATACCTTATTTACTGGTATGTTGCTTTCCTCACTAGTAGAGAGCATCTTGTGAAGGTTAACAAAACCCTGTCATCTGCCATCACAACCAATGTAGGGGCCCCCCAGGGCTGCGTGAGTTCAGCTGTGCTCTTTACTCTATACACTGATGATTGTCGTACCAACACACAAAATCAAGTCATCATTAAGTACTCTGATGACACTGCAATAATATCTCTGCTCAGTAACACAGACGACCCTGAGCTGCACCAACAGGCTGTAAATCAGGTGGTTGAGTGGACTGATAACAATGCTCTTGAGATCAACACCAAGAAAACTGAGGAAATCATTTTTGGCTCACCATCTGACTCCCATAAAGTCCCCATTGTCATCCATACAGATGAAATCAAGCAGGGAGTTTCATATAAATACTTGGGTGTAATGATTGACCATCTGCTGTCATGAAAGGATCACATTGAATATCTGTGCAAAAGGACAAAACAAAGAATTTATTTTCTCCGCCGTCTTAGGTCTTTTGGAGCGAGCAGAGAAATTCTTCTGTTGTTCTTTACATCTGTGATCATGTCTATACTGCAATACTACCTGGTACAAATGTTTGTCAGCATCTTTAAAATCAAAACTGCTCCACCTGTTAAAAATCTGCTCAAAGATTGTTGGTCAACCCTGTCAGAAACTCTATGACTCAGCCTATCATAACAACCTAGTGAGGCTGTCCAACAACATCATCTCTGACCCAAACCATGTTCTGAATAGTGAATATGAAGTGCTACCATCTAATCAGAGATACAGGGTCCCACGATTCAATAAAGTCAGACTGAAGCACTCCTTCGTGCATCAGTCAATCCTCACAGTAAATACAGAGCTAAATCCCAGATCAAATGCACGCTGAAGGTTCTTTGAGCATGTTTTCTCTCACTGATTGTGCTGTTATGTTAAATGTTTGTTTTTTGTGTTTCATGTATTGTGTCTGGATACTTGTCTGTTGATGTTGGACATGGAGCTGCTGTGACGCAAGTCAAATTTCAGAGTTGATCTGACCAATAAAGTATTATCGTCTCGTTAATTATTTCTCCAATGTAAATGAGCTGTGACAATTCCTTTGTTCTAAAAATATTTTTTTAATTGGTAGCTTGTACGATTAATGCCAAATAACCATGGGGAAGTCTTATTTGAGTAATGTGTTGGAAAACCTTCAAATAGATTCAAATAAGCATACGCATTACATTGGCAGTGCAGAGGATCCCTCTCATCTGGGTTGGTTAGTTCTGCTTTTTCTGCTGAAAGAAATTGCTCCGTCTTCTTTTTTGTTCTCCCTTCTCAAATATTATATTTATATATATTTGGTACAATCTCCATAACAGCATGATCTAAATCTCGCAGATGTTTTTTCATCCTCTCTGAATACCATATAGCAGTTCCTGATGGCATCAGCTGATATTGTGCAAGGCACACATTTCTCACTGTGGTTTGTGAGGTTTCACTTCCTGTGGGCTAATCCTTGCTCATCATCTCTCTGTGTATAAAACTGATGTGATCATGATGTGATCATAGCTAACAACGCAGAGTCTCAGAACCAGAGGTGGGAAATGAAGTACAAATACTTTGTTAATGTACTTCAATCGAGTTTTCTCCACTATTTATTTTTCTGACAACTTATACTTGTACCCCTTATTACTACTGTTTAACAAAATACTACTGTACTTTCTACTTCTTACATTTTCAAAACAGGCTTGTTACTTTAGTTTTAATCTGCATTTGGTGGCATGATCATTATTATTTAGTCATTGCACACCTATTTCAAATGGTGCCAGTAGCCTAGGAAGCTATTTCAACGGAGCTAGGCAGAAGCAGCATCAAGAAGGGCTAATGTTGGGGAAGAGGAAGATGCAGGACTGAAACGTTGACTTGAATTAAATGACAACACATTTCTGGAGAAACAGTTATTACAGTTATTTGACATTAAACATTTACACTGAAAGAAAAACTGAAACGTTGACTTTAATTAAATGTATTATGTCAACAAATTAGGTTAGTAGAAAAAAAACAATATTACTTTTAAGAAAATAATAATACGTTCAACTTAATACTATTGCTTTCAACTAACTTCAGAGAGAGACAGGTGAAGTTAGCGATATCGACTCGACTGAGAACGGAGACATCCTAATAACCCAAGGCCATATATGAGGGAGGTGTTTTATAAAACAGCTGGTAGTTATGGCTACTTTTGACTTACTTTACTACATTTCAAAGCCCATACTACTTTGACTTCAGTAAAAAAGTGTAGTCAGTACTTTTACCAGAGTATTCTTAAACATGGGAGTCTGTACTTCTACTTGACTGAAGGATGTGTGTACTCTTGCTCTCTCTGCTCAGAACTAATGATTCATGCAGCAGTCAGTAAAGCCCCAGAAAGCCGCCTGCGTTGAAGCCAGTTTGAAGTTTATATAGCTAAGGGTGGAATTCCTTCCTCCTTTTATCAGGTCTGCACATGTCCCAGAATGAATGTGAGCACAGTCTCAGTCAGGTGTGTGTGTCTCTGCAGGAGCAGGGCATGAAGGCTCCGTCTGACGTGTCCCAGCAGTGGGGCTCCTACTTCGTGGACTCACAAGGCAGCGGAGGGGGTGGCGAGGATAGCCAGAAACTGACCTGGTGCTGCCACTGCATCCACAAATACAGCACCATGGCTATCCCCAGTGTGGAGCACATAGCAGGTATGTGGCTCCAGACACATCCCAGATATGTTGGATGGAGAAAGAGAGCCTACAACACGGTAGAAATCATAATACCTGTAATCTTTATAATAAACTTCAACAAAGTGATGCAAAGTCCAATACAACTTCAAAAGTGACGACAGAAAATGTGTTTAAGAGCCCAGAATTAAAACACTGCCATTTGAATCCAGTTATATTACATGTTAACAACTACAAAAGGACACTTAGTAGGAGACAGTAGAATCAACTTAAATATATATTATGTCATAGAAGTGAACATCAGGAAAATCAGGAATCAACTTGTGGCTCTTCCTGTACTTTAAAATGCATTTCATTAAATAAAGGATCCTTTCACTACACTGATGTCCCTCAGCTTATAAATAGTGTGGCAAAAACAAACTGATATGTTATGTTCTTCCACCGAGCAATCAATACGGTTGCAAAAATGTCAGATGCAATTCCTCCTGCGGGCCGTTCTGTAGAGCGACAGAGGCAACGTGGCTGAAATACGATCCGTGTATATTACAAACAGGATTGGTGACAAAGCGCAGCCCTGGCGGAGGCCAACCCTCACCTGAAATGGGTCCGACTTACTGCCAAGGACCCGGACACAGCTCTCGCTTTGGGAGTACAGAGATTGGATGGCCCTGAGTAGAGACCCCCTCACCCCATACTCCCGCAGCACCTCCCACAATGACTCCCTGGGAAGCCGGTCATACGCCTTCTCCAAGTCTACAAAACACATGTAGACTGGATAAGCGTACTCCCAGGCCCCCTCCAGGATCCTTGCGAGAGTAAAAAGCTGATCCGTCGTTCCACAACCAGGACGGAATCCGCATTGTTCCTCCTCAATCTGAGGTTCGACAATCGGCCTGACCCTCCTTTCGAGTACCTTAGAGTAAACTTTCCCGGGGAGGCTGAGTAGTGTGATGCATCTGTAATTGGCACACACCCTCTGATCCCCCTTTTTAAAAAGGGGAACAACCACCCCGGTCTGCCACTCCTTTGGTACTGTTTCCGACTTCCACGCAACGTTGATGAGACGTGTCAACCATGACAGTCCCTCAACACCCAGAGCCTTCAGCATTTCTGGGAGGATCTCATCCACCCCCGGGGCTTTGCCACTGTGAAGTTGTTTGACGACCTCAGTGACCTCCCCCCGGGAGATTGGTGTCGATCCCCCGTCATACTCCAGCTCTGCCTCTAACATAGAGGGCGGAGTTGTCGGGTTCAGGAGTTCCTCAAAGTGCTCCTTCCAACGCCCTAACACTCCATCAGTTAAGGTCAACGACGTCCCATCCTTACTGTACACAGCTTGGATGGTTCCCTGCATCCCCCTCCTGAGGTGTCGGACAGTTTTCCAGAACAACCGAAAGTCCTTTTCCGTGTCTTCTCCGAACTTCTCCCACACCCGCTGCTTTGTCTCGGCCACGGCTGAGGCTGCTGCCCTTCGGGCCTGTCGGTACCTTGCAACTGCCTCGGGAGTCCTCCGGGATAACAAATCCCTGAAGGCCTCCTTCTTCAGTCGGACGGCTTCCCTGACTACCAGTGTCCACCAGGAGGTTCGAGGGTTACCGCCCCTTGAGGCACCTAGGACCTTGAGAGCACAGCTCCCCGCCGCGGCTTCGGCAATAGAGGCTTTGAACACCGACCACTCTGGTTCAATGTCCCCAACCTCCACAGGAATGCCCGAAAAGCTCCGCCGGAGGTGTGAGTTGAAGGGCTCCTGAACTTGGGCCTCCTCCAGACGTTCCCAGTTCACCCGAACTACACGTTTGGGCTTACCAGGTCTATCCAGAGGCTTCCCCCGCCACTCGACCCAACTCACCACCAGATGGTGATCAGTTGACAACTCCGCCCCTCTCTTTACCCGAGTGTCCAAAACATACGGCCTCAGGTCCGATGATACGATAACGAAATCAATCATGGACCTTCTGCCTAGGGTGCTCTGGTACCACGTACACTTATGAGCATCCTTATGTTCGAACATGGTGTTTGTTATGGCCAATCCATGACTAGCACAGAAGTCCAGTAACAAACCACCACTCCGGTTTAGATCAGGGGGCCGTTCCTCCCAATCACTCCCCTCCAAGTGTCTCCCTCATTGCCCACATGTGCGTTGAAGTCTCCCAGCAAGATTAAAGAGTCCCCTTCAGGAGCCCCATACAGGACTCTTTCCAGGGTCTCCAAGAAGGCTGTATACTCTGAACTGCTGTTGGGTGCATAAGCACACACAACAGTCAGAGTTTTTCCCCCCATAACCCGCAGGCGTAGGGAGGCGACCCTCTCGTCCACTGGGGTAGACTCCAACAACGAAGCACCAAACCGGGGACTTGTGAGTATCCCCACACCCGCCCGGCGCCTCACACCTTGAGCAACTCCGGAGAAGAATAGAGTCCAACCCCTATCCAGAAGTAAGGTTCCAGAGCCGACGCTGTGCGTAGAGGTGAGCCCAACCAGATCCAACTGGTAACGCTCCACCTCCCGCACAAGCTCCGACTCCTTCCCCCCCGCAGAGAGGTGACGTTCCACGTCCCCAAAGCCAGCTTCTGTCACCCGGGTCTGGTCCGTCGAGACCCTCTGCCTTCACTGCCACCCTTCTGGCAGCGCACCCGACCCCATCGCTGTTTCCCGTAGGTGGTGGCGGTAAGGTGCTGGTTCTTCAGAGAGGATTTATATAAGCAGATGTATTAAAAGAAGCTGAACAAAGCAGCTGAAGCTGAACAACACATTTGTCCTGACAATGAAGTCAGATGGCCAGTACTGCACTCGGTAAAGGACAAAGTAGTGGTGCTCTTAAAGCAGGGGTGGGGAACCTCCGCCCTCCGGGCCGTATATGGCCCGCGAGAACATTTGCTACGGCCCTCGAGGTAATTTATAAACACACGCAAAAAAGAAAAAAATTCAAGAAATTTAGACCGCAAAATAACAAGCGAGTGCCTGTTTTTCCTGACCAAGGTCAGGGTCTTTGAACACAACACGAGCCTAACGTGTCATCACGTGGTATATGTCTCGTCTGACAGGAGTGTAGTTCTCACGGAGAGTACCAGAACGCGGTTCCGGGCCGGGCCGCGTCTATCGTTTATTCCAAGAATATCCATAAAGAAAAAAAATCTGCTTACAGTTTTGTTTCATATGGGTGTTGAGAGATGTATCCATAGATCTATAAATTTTACTCTCAAAGTGCACGAGATTGATGCTTTTAACTTCAACATTAAAAAAAATCTTCCTGGTTATTTGCGAATTATGGTGGAAAATAAGTATTTGGTCAATAACAAAAGTTCATATCAATACTTTGTTATATACCCTTTGTTGGCAATGACAGAGGTCAAACGTTCCCCCCCACTTAAATCATATCCACATGGATATGAAACTAAATACATTTGCACACATCTTGTGTCCATATATTTCTGTTTTGGTGGTCATGCCACGGTGCATGCATGTGCGGGTCATGGTCAAATATCTGGATTAAGAGGTTGCTTTCTCTTTGCACAGCATGAAAGAAAGGCGAAATGAATGGGCTGTGATTTTAGTTTTTTAAGCAGACGTTGAGTTCAATCATTTGTACGGCCCTCGGAGGATGTTGTAAAAATTGAAATGGCCCTTGAGAGGAAAAAGGTTCCCCACCCCTGTCTTAAAGGATAGGGTTGAGTAAGAATTATAAAACAAATGTCATATCATAAGATACATTCCTTTTCTATTTTAGAGTAGGGAATTCTTCCCTTACATGAATGTGAAATATCTGCAGAGTTTATTTATCGTTATTTGTGATGTTTAGTGCCATGTCTTTTTGGAGGCAAGAGGTCAAACGTCCTCTGGAGTGGACTCTTTATTATTAGCTGTTGCTTTCAGAATCTGAATTGCTTTGATTCCCGCAGCGAGGACATTTACAGTGTTACAGCAAAAGGTGGCACAGCAGGTAAAAAAAGGCATGGAATAATAAAGAATAATCTAACTTAAAAATAGAAGCACACATGAATCAGAATACCTTTATTCCCCCCAGAGAGGAGAGATGAGATGTACATTGTTACAGCAAGTTAAGAGCCAAAGATAGCTTAATATTTAAGAAGCATGCATGCAAATATTAAAGATAAAAGTAGAATCACACAATTTACAAAATACACATCCAGCACCATAACAGTTGTGAGGTAGTGACCAGGTGATACTATTAAAGGTGGAAGTATATTGCTTAGATTGTTGGTATATAGTAGTAATATAATCAAAATGAAGACATACGTTTACATCCATGGCCAAAAATGTGGAGCAGCATTTGAAAGAAATAAGTGATAGGTAACATATCAGCAGTGGTGCATTCAAATGCAGGTGGTCTGCATGGATAACCTGCTGTTGACTTTCCTGTATGACCTTCCTCTTCCAGATCTCCCTCTGGATTACAAGTTCCCCAGGTTTTCTCCGGACAAGCCCTGCACCACGGGCTACTACCCCCGGCCCCCGGATTCTTTGCTGAAGAGATGCGAGAGCCTGTCATAAAAAAATAAAAGAGGGAAAAAGTTAAAAAAAATAAAAGTCCTCCCTTGCCCCTCGCCTCAGGAGAGGAATGTCAGTTCCCCACCTGACCCCCGCCATCTGTGGAGCACAGGAAGCACCCCCCCCCATTCAGAGAAATCATGTGAATGTAAGCCACAGTATCTCTGTAATAACGCCGACATTTCAACGTGGTTTTGTGGTCTAGTGTTTGTGGAAATACGACAATTAAAGTGTGTCTGCATTAAGTAGTAATAGGAAGTGTAGTGTTTATTGTTTTATGTGTGAGGGAATTATTATTTCCAATGGTAGATTGTTTTAAAATCTGAATTCTATAAACTTTTCCATAATAAAGTTAACATTTGACTGTCTCTTTATCAGTGATTACCTCAAAACGTTACCTTCGTCAGCTGTACCCAGACTGTCACTGTGTTTGTCCCTAAAATTCCTTCGGAATCATTGTGTCAGTATTTCTGTTGATGTGAAGTACTTTTTAAAAATAGTTTCACTGAATGAATTTTGGTAACACAGCCTTAGGTTTATGGTCTGCTTTTTCCCTTTGTGAGTCTTGTGGAAGGTGTTAATATTCAGTTCATTGTTGCTGAACAACTGGCACAATGCTGCTCTTAGTGTTGGCTGTTTCTAAAACACAACTTTGGGAAACTTTTCAAAATAATAATCATAATAATGGATGATAAAGACTATGCTAGATGTTCTCTGTATTATTTTTGGTGCAACAGTGACATGTGCTATTTGAGTGATTGTGTAAGATGTTGACTATTTGTGCTTCTTTCATATGCAGTACTACATGGAGATATACTTACCGACGTCTGAATGGTTGTTTGGTCGACTCGGTGTGCATAGATAATTGTGCCATAATATTGAACAAAAGAATGTGGAGGTTTGCTTCTTTCTTTAGATCACTGACAATTGGTTTCACATTTGCCTCTGTGCTCTGGGAAATGTTTAGCCTAGCTTAGCACTGGACCATTGTTAGCCTCTGTCAGGAAAATACAACTTGCAACAAATACAATGAAATGTTACGCCCTATGTAGATAGCTTGTCAAAAAACAAACATGCGAGAACTCCAAGAGTCAGTTGGGTTTATTTGACAGAGTCAGGGATGTGGGCGGATAAAGGGTTATCACTGGGTTCATAGTAACTGAGAACTACACAGGAACTCAGGTGTTCAACAGCAGGCTGGTTTGCTAAGGGGCCGGCCAGTGACCTATTTCCTCTTGTTAGTTTCAGAGAGATCACAACTAGGGTGGCCAGGTGCCAGCAGGCCACATGTGGGACAAAGTGTGTTTGTGCTGGACAATGAGGGAGATGTTACTGCGATGATAAGAGCTAGTATAGATTTGAATATAATTTCCATCTAACCCTTAAACATTAACATTTCTATTGAAACTATTAATATTATATTGTAATATTAATTACACAGCTATAGGTTGATTTTATTTGAAGAAAATATGCAAGTAAATGTATGATGGCAGGTGCTGCAGTGTGTACATTTGTTATTTCCACTTCTGTTACCTTCTCTGTTCGGTAATCATAGTTTGTTTTTTCTTTATGAGCCTGGTATTGTGAGTTTTGCATGTTAAAATCGTATTCACCTCCATGCGCGACTGGAAAAAAAACTCCAACTTACTGTGGGAATCGCCCTTCGCAGGCTTCACTCATCGGTAAATACATATTTTGTTACTTGATTGACATCTGACTCGGCTAATGGTGATAGTTCTCTTTTGGTTTCTAACAGCCATTGGATAAAAGCCACATTTGGACTTTCTGAGCGACTGTCAATCTAATGCTGGAAATAGTCTCAATTTGTCTGTTGGTCAACCTTTTTTAAATGTATTTTATTAACAATACAACATGTAAATAAAACCAGTTTAGATTTTTCTTAGAGGTTTCGATGGAGCCTGACTGGCTTCTTGGCTAGCTGCTAGGTTGTTTGCTATACATGTTCTTTTAGCCTTTGTGCTAAGCTCGGCTAAACATCCCAACCCTATGATGAACACACAGATGTGATGCTGAGGAGGTCACCAAACAAGAGAATTTCCCAAATGTCCTTTTTACATGGCCATCCTCTCAAGAACTAGAAAGAAGCAGCACACAGCTTCAGCGTGTGTGAGGCCGGTCGTCCAGAGTGAGTATTACTTTGCTGAGTGTGCAAATGTTTTGTGCATACAGCTGTGGTGATTGTACCTTTCTTTCCTCACCTGAACAGCAACATTTGACATGCACATTTGCCTTATGTTGGAGTCATTTGTGGTCTTAAGTTCTTGAAAAACACAGGGAAAGTTGCATTCTTTGTTCAAGTGTTGAAGTACTGTCAATGAAATAAAATGTTCAACAATTTTCTTACATAGAGTTCTCTTTGAGTTGTCTTTGCAAACAAAGACAGTGTTCTGTATTCACACACAGTACACATTCATTATTATACATCTGGGTAACAGGTTTAAAGAGGAACACATGAAGCCAAGTATGAGACATGAGCCAGTTTACTTATGATGGTGATTCATTTCTGTAAATGGGAAGAGAAGCAAACAAGGACTTTTTTTAGCACCATGTTCCCTATAGTCACAGGCTAATGCTTAAATTCTGTGCAGGAAATTCCCTCAGTGTATTGGATTGAGAAAAGGTGTTTTTATTTCTTGTTGAATGCTGGACATTTACTTGTAATGAAGTATGTTATCATTAATGTATTGGTACTTTGACTCAAGTAAATAATGTGAATACTTCACACACTTAGTGTAGCCAGAGGTGGGAGAAGTATTCAGATCTTGTACTTAAGTAAAAGTAGTACTAGAGTGTAGGAATACTGTTACAATTAAAAGTCCTGCATTCAAAATGTTACTCAAGTAAAATTAGAAAAGTAATATCAAAATATAGTTAAAGTAGCGACAGTAAAAGTAGTGATTGTGCAGATTCGTCCATTTCAGAATAATATATATGGTAGGTTTTATAATGATTGATCATTAAAGTGTTCTCAAAGCTGGTAAAGGTGCAGCTAGTTTGAATGATTGCAGGGTAGCTTGTGAATTTACTCCAGGTGGAACTCAAGTCTGATTTAACACTTGATTATATTTCACATCGTTCATCCAGATCTGTAAAGTAACCAAAGGTATTCAATACATGTAGTGGAGGAAAAGTACACCATACCTCTGAATTGTAGTGGGGTAGAAGCACAAAGTAGCAGAAAATGTAAATACTCAAGTACCTCAATATTGCACTTAAGTAGTCAAATACTTGAGTAAATGTACTTAGTTACTTTACACCAGGGGTGCCATACGGTCCGGGGGCCAATCGAGGCCCACGGACCATTTTGAATCGGCCCTCAGGAAATTCAAAGAGTATATTGGAATATGGCCCACAAATTAATCTTGTGCTTGTCCTATATTGTACTTCTTAAATATAAATGTAAAAATATATTACACAGTAGTATTCATGTGTTAATAAGACCACTTCAATTAAAGTTGGAAACATTTTCTAACATATCTTAGTTGATAAGAAAAAAGCCCAATGACTTATTTACATAACAAGCTTGAAATACATCTTTCCTATTTCTCCTTATTATAATCAATCTGAGGCCTCTGTTTTAAGGATGGGCTCAGGGCCCGGCCCTAGACATTTTGGTGCCCTAGGCGAGATTATGATTTGGTGCCCCCCGCCCCAGCCCCTTCAAGCAATACACAATAGAATATATAAAGAATAAATGAAAAATCTCTACAAAAGACCAATACACTACAAAAACTGAAACATATTGACATGTTGGTTATATACATAAAGAAGGTTTCAAATGTATTCATTATTGTATGAACATGTTTTAATTGGTGGGTGGAAGTCACATCCTCTAGGGGGGTCCGGGGGTATGCTCCCCCGGAAAGATTTGTTTTAACATTTTAAAGTAAAATGCTTCAATCTGGTGCACTTTGAGCAGAATGACTAGAGACTATCTAGGTGCTTCAACTCTAAAACACCCTTATGAAAAAGATCGGTTTACATTTTAATAATCAAATAAGTATGTGAACATAACCAATAACCTACCATAGCCAATAACAAATACATGTAACGTATTTTATTTTTGTTGTTTATTCATATCTTATTTTATCCAGTTAACATTTATTTATTCATGCATTTTTTTGAATATCTCCAGTTTTAAAGGATATTTTTGGTTACTGTCCTATAGTATACATTGGAATAATTTCAAACCTGTTTCTATTTATTCTAATAATTATAAAGGTGTGCCTTAATAAATTGTGATCAAACCGTTTGAGACCCACTGAGATAAGTTAGACTAAAGCGAACTATCTAAACACTCAGAGTCCTTTACCTCGATGCATGCGCGCCCTCTCTTTCTTGCTCTTTTCTGTATGTGGCCCTCGGTTTGGACACCCCTGATTTACACCATTCAGCTCTGAAGCTCTGCTCACACCTCTTCATGTTACCTGTTAGTTTAACACCGTTCGGGGGGGGGGGGGGCCTGCTTCATTAAGCCTTTCCCTCTCTCTTTCTCTCTCTCTTTTTCTCTCTCCCACTCTCTCTTTCTGTCTCTCCACCTCTCTCCCACCCAGCGGCCCCTCCTCACGCGCTAGCAGGACTCTCCCTCCACTCTCTGTTTTCTTTCCCTCCCCTCTCTAACTTTGTTTCGTCCCTAAAACAAACTTCATCTCATCGTACTGATCTTCTCCAGAAGCTCCGCCGTGTTCCGGGCAGACATGGTCGCGGTGAGGCCGGGCTCCGGGTTCCTGAGCACCGCCTGTGACAGGTAAGCTTAGCGGGCTTTCCGTCACTTTTTTTCGGACTCGACGCGAACAAGGCTCCCTGTGTGCGGAGCGGAGGATTACTGAGCTGTCTGCGGTTAAATTCACTTCACTGTTTCACTCCACTACCCGTAGTCATATGAAGTAATCTTTAACTACTCTTTATAATCTATCCGACAGACCGGATGAAGGGAGAGTGTGCATAAAGTGTGTAAAAGGTGAAGCAGGGTCTCAGTGCCATGAAGGCATCCTCTCCGTGGAGGAGGAGGCTTTCTGTGGGAACAAACCTAACAATACCAGAGGTGGAAGAGGTATTCACATTCTTAACTTGAGTAAAAGTAAAAGTACCAGAGTTTAGGATTGGTATATTAGTAACAAAATTCCTGCATTCAATGTGTTGCTCAAGTAAAAGTATTAGCATCAACATTTAGTTAAAGTACCAAAGTAAAAGTAGTCATTGTGCAGATTGGTGCATTTCAGAAAGAAGCACTCATAACAGCAAATTATAGCAACATTGCTGTGACTTAATTTATTGTGAACCCACTGGTGGTTTTAGTTACTTAAATATAATGTTGCAGGGTTTCATCTACCGAATAATCATATTTAGTGCTACATTTGCTTCCAAAATGTAGTGGAGTAGAAGTATACAGTAATATAAAATGAAAATACTTGGATAAAGTACAAGTACCTTAAATGTGTACTTAAGTACAGTACTTGAATAAATGTACTTAGTTACTTTCCTCCACTTTATAAAGTAATCTTTAGCTACTTTTTGTAAATGTATGTGACAGACTGGATGAAGGGAGAGTCAGCATAGAGTGTGTAAAAGGTGAAGCAGGGTCTCTATGTCGGGTGACAGTTCATACATTAATCTGTCATAATTGAATTGCTCTGCATTTTTACGAGTGGTCGTGGAAAGGCCTGAGGCAGGGACTCATCGTGAGTCAAGTCTGCATCGCTCTGGGCAACACAATTACACCTCGCCTCTTTCTACCTATTTCACCATGTCCTTGAGATACGTAGACAGTAGCCAACATCACAGCCAAATCAGAACTCAGTCCAATAACACGAGCGAACGCAGCACACATTGAGTACTATTGTGTAATAATAATATTAATAATAATAATAATTCATTAAGAGTGATGTCTCACTTCCTGTACCATCTGTGTATGTTTGTTTTTACAATGAAACATCAGACTGATGTACTTGTACTTTAATGTGATTGAGTGTATGCAAAACATTTTTTAATTAATTCTGAACCAAGGAGAGGTATGATTATTAGTCCTTATTTAATACCTATTGACACACTCCCATACTCTTTTAATACTTCTACAATGAGGTTTGACACTCTTCCCTATAAAAAGCTTTCTTCATCACTTCTTTAGTACTGTAGTCCTTGCATTGTGGGGGAACATGTTCAGCTTCATTTGTAAAGGAATATCAATTTAGGGCTGCAACTAAGATTCATTATATTATCCACTTCTACTCTTGATGCTATATAATACACACTTAGAGTATATGCTACAGTAGTTAAGAAATATTGGCGTTAAATAAGGACCTACGATTTAGTGTAAAACAAAGCATGTTAGTGTGAGATGGATAAGATGAGGTTTCAATCAGACTGACAGGCTTACTCAGTAAAAATAGATCCTCCTGACACAGGCGCAGCTTTAGGGTGATAAATGAGTCCAGAGCTGTCCACCATCCTCATGTTCCCCACAGAGGCATGTAGAGGTCAAATGTCAAAAATGGACTTCAGGAGGCAGAGTTTCATGTACCAAACCTGAGCATTGTCTGTTTATCAAACAGAGCTCAGCGTTACAGTGAACCTCAGTCTAGACGCTGTTGAAATCACTACCAAAGGGTTTCCAGCAGGCCTTACAACACCTCCACTCGGGTCATGGAATGTTCTCTCAGGCTCAGAGCAGAGACGCTGTGTGTGTGTGTGTGTGTGTGTGTGTGTGTGTGTGTGTGTGTGTGTGTGTGTGTGTGTGTGTGTGTGTGTGTGTGTGTGTGTGTGTGTGTGTGTGTGTGTGTGTGTGTGTGTGTGTGTGTGTGTGTGTGTGTGTGTGTGTGTGTGTGTGTGTGTGTGTGTGTGTGTGTGTGTGTGTGTGTGAGCACCATCCTGCATCTGCACTGAAGAAACTGAAACGTTGACTTCAATTAAATGTATTATGTCAACAGATTTCACATAAGTGTATTAGGTTAGTTGAAAGCAATACAGTGAGTTGAACCTAATCTTTTTTATCTAAACTTAATATTATTGCTTTCAACTAACCTAATACTCAGTTACTCAGAAATGTAGCTGTATTATGAAACGGCTGGGTGCGTGCAGGGCCAGCTTCTGACAGAAACACCATGGAATAAATCTTAGGAAGTGACTGTGAAGTAACACAGAGAGCAAGGGGTTGGGGGGGGCACACTCAGATCCGGCTGCTCCATGAATTCAGTGAGTGAGGATCTGATGGCAGAAGGGTATTCATATATTTTGAGGGTGTACAAAGAAATTAGAATTTGCATGAAACAAAAGCTAACAGCCACAACTTCTCCTACATTATGGGACAGTAGTTGCTAACAGTGCTTTGAATAGAGGTCCACTTACTATGGAAAGTCTGCATCATCAGGCCGCAGCTGTATCTCATTATTCATGGAATGCAGGGCTTTAGTAAGAAAAGGCTGTGCAGAATATGGGCTGGCTTTCTCAAATCCTTCTCCCCCCACTCTCCCCTCTCAGCTGAGCTCCTTCAGCGATGCCACAGTCCCCTCTGAGACGATGAGAACACACACCCGCGGGGCCCCCACAGTCTTATTCATAAGTCTGCTGTGGCCCCTGCTCGCCGTGCTGGACGTGGGGGCGGCGGCGGAAGTGGACCCCAGCGAAGGAATCCCCTTCATGGGGGGGAACTACAATGGTCACCCGATGCTGTACTTCAGCCGGGGGGAGGTGGAGGAGCTGCAGTACGCAGCGGGGGGGACTCACAGCGACATGGCGAGAAGGATCCGTGAGGCGGGGGAGACCATGCTGGAACGCCCGGAGCTGTACCTGCCCCCCTGGAGCCCCGCCGAGTTCAGCGCCCGCTGGAACGAGCTGTACGGGAACAACCTGGGGGTGCTGTCCATGTTCTGCCTGCTCTACCCCCACCGGGCGGGGGCCCTCAACCTCGCCAAGGACTACATGGAGAGGATGGCGGCTCAGCCTAGTTGGTAGATTTTTTGTCTTTTTATCATCATCTCTTGTACTTCAGATTTGAGGCCTTTTGCAAACATATGTATACATCTGACCCCCCCCCCCCCCCCCCCTTAGTTGACTTATACTAATTAATGATATATTATGTCAACAGATTTCACAAAAAGCAATACTATTTCGTTAAAGTAAAATACATTAGGTTTAACTTAATATCATTGTTCCTCTGTGGGCTCTGGTAAAGATGCATTGTGGTCTGACAAGTCTGTGCTTCAGGAAATATGTTTAGCAGCTGTTTGCTGAACATGAAAGGAAATGAAATGTTCAGATGTGAGCTGAATAGCGCTCTGCAGGGCCGCCTGACACTGAGCTCAGGTCCAGGCGACGCCTCTAACTGTTTAAAATATATGGAAAACCTGCTGCTCAGATCCCTTTCTCAAAATTTCAAAGCACATCTAGATATTTATAGAGGTATTAAGCCAGCATAAGACTCATTCATTTAAAAGAAAATGAACACCTGAAATCACAGCTGACTGCAGGAGGGCAGGAGAACCATTATAATGTTTGACTGCAGCACGATGATTGGCTGCTGTGGTGAAATATAATTGGTTAAAAGAGGATGCCCATGATAAGCTGGGTGATGCAGCTGAGGAGAGAATGAACGCATGCCCAGTGTTCCTGCTTGACTGCAAAGAGGAGCCACTGAGCTGTGGTCTCACGTCTGCAGAGCGCTGAGAGTTCTCTCCTCTGTCATTCTGGCCCCTGAGCCTCTGAAGGCTCAGGAGTCACTCCGCTGTGGCTCCATGACCTTCGATTATCACTCCGACAACTTCAGGAACCGTGTTCTGATGGGGAACTTCTACTTAGTGCATGCTCCTTTCTACACAATGTGCAAATAATACAGAAGTGAGATTTGGTTTGCTTTGTCATCATTTTATAACTGACACCATTACTAATATAGATGTCACCCAGTTAGTGTTCCTTTGCATAAGCAGACAGGAAGTGGTTTTTGATAGCCCTCAGCTGAAACTGCCACTCTTTTATTGTCTGCTTTATTTACAACACACTTTAGAATTACATAGTCTTTGGGTTTTAAATATACAGAATATGATCAAAAAGGATACTGTATAGTAGATAGGTATACAGGGAAACTGAAACTGGAAATAATTCACAAATGGTGTCCCAACTTGTGCTTCTGACGTACATAAAGAGGAAATCATAAACTAATTGATGTTACGATAAACATCAAATAAACCCCGCTTCTTTAAAACCGCTTTGAAAGAAAGCTTGAGTGAACAGAGGCTGACGGGATCCTTTGAAACACAGCAGTTTGTTTCATCACTACATCTGAAGTGAGCAGAATGCTTCCAGAACATTACATTACATTACATTGCATTTGGCTGACGCTTTTATCCAAAGCGACTTACAATAATTACATTCAACCGGGAAGATACAACCTTGAAGAAAACAGAATCATATAAGTACATCAGGTTTCATAGAGCCAAACATTTCAAGTGCTACTCAACTTTGTTAGTAATTCTATCGCTCGAAGTGCAGTCAAAAGAGATGAGTTTTCAGTCTGCGCCGGAAGATGTGTAGGCTATTTCAATGGGGAGCTCATTCCACCATTTTGGAGCCAGGATAGCAAACCCACGTGTTTTTGCTGATGGGAACTTGGGTCCCCCTCGCAGTGCGGGTGCAGTGAGCTGTTTGGCCGATGCAGAGCGGAGTGCACGTGCTGGGGTGTACGGTTTAACCATGTCCTGGATGTAGGAAGGGCCAGATCCATTCGAGCATGGTACGCAAGTACCAGTGTCTTGAAGTGGATTCTAGCAGTTACTGGAAGCCAGTGAAGGGAGCGGAGGAGCGGCGTGGTGTGGGAGAATTTAGGACGGTTGAAGACCAGACGAGCAGCTGCATTCTGGATGAGCTGCAGAGGTCGGATGGCACATGCAGGTAGACCAGCCAGGAGGGAGTTGCAGTAGTCTAGGCGTGAGATGACGAGAGCCTGGACCAGAACTTGCGCTGATTTCTGGGTCAGCTGGGGACGTATCCTCCTGATGTTGTAAAGTGTGTATCTGCAGCAGCGGGTTGTAGGAGCAATGTTTGCAGTGAAGGACAGTTTGTTATCTAGGATCACACCCAGATTCCTTGCAGTCTGAGTCGGGGAAACAACAGAGGTGCCGAACACCTTCACTCTTTAACACGCCAACAGTTTGTTCCTCTAAACTCCCAAAAGTCAGCGTTCTTAGACCCCGGCGCCTGTAAACCAGCAGAGGATTTGCACACACCACACTTTTAATGTCTCTTTATAAGCCTCTTTATTGGTAAGAAAGTGTGCAGCACTTGTGGTAAAATGCTACTAAGCATCTTTATTTTTGCTTTCAACATGGAAAGATGTTTTACAGCTGTGGTAAGGATAATTAAAAGGCTTTTTAATGAAATGCCTTGTTGCTCATGATAAACATTTTCCAGAAGTGCATTTAAAGAGCGAACATTTCACACCTGATTGCCCCTCGATGTTAGTTTCCCACACGCTCTGCATGTGTTGGTGCTTGGCCTTGAGCCTGCTGTTGGTTTGTTTCGCAGGTTGGTGAAAGACGCTCCCTGGGACGAGGTTCCTTTGGCGCACTCTTTGGTGGGGTTCGCCACTGCCTACGACTTCCTGTACGAGTTCCTGAACAAGGGCCAGCAGGAGCGCTTCCTGCAGGTGATCGGCAACGCGTCGCGCCTCATGTACGAGAAGTCGTACGTCCGCGGGTGGGGCTTCCAGTACCTACACAACCACCAGCCCACCAACTGTGTGGCGCTGCTCACAGGGAGCCTGGTCTACATGACCCAAGGTCAGTGTCTGCCATCAGGTCTTCATATGTTGCTGTTTCCGGCAGGGTGAAGACACGAGGCAGAGATATTCAGATTCCCTTAACGCCAGGGGTGGGAAGGTTGCTTAAAAAATGTAATCCGTTACAATAACTAATTACCTGTTAAAAAAGTGATGTAATCTAATTACCCCACTATTAAAGTGGTAATTACAAATTATCCTGATTACTTACTGTTACTTTTGGATGTCAAATATTTAAATAAAGACAATAGAAAATAAATATCAATAGGATTGCTTTAACTCATTGTATTGTGAGAACAGAAAAGAGAAGAAAACACAATGTAACATTAGAAAAGAAGAAACCAAGATCTTCTGAATCAGTGATTTTTAAACACGCCTAACTATTCCAAGTGTTGGACTCCAATACTGAATGTGATGATGATGAAGTAAGAAAGCAAGCAATGTTCAATCCACTACTTTACTAACTCATATTGTAGGAGTGTTTATTGTTGGCATGTCAGCTGACATGTATTCTGTGACTTCAGGAGCCTGCTTAACGCCTTTTCCACAAACCGGTCTCTGATATGATGGGAGCAGATGCTCTACGTGTAGCTTGTTGTCTGAGCTTCAGTGTTAGGAAGCTGCCTCCCTCAGCATTAAGGAGCCACAACTCAACTGAAGGGATCTCATGAGTCTGCTTTTTACTCTCAGGTTCTCACATGGTGTAAAGCAGGGGCATCAAACTCAGTTCAGTTCAGGGGCCACATACAACCAAATCAAAATGGGCCTAACGGCCCTAACCAATCAAATCACAGCACAATAACCTTTAAATATCCACAACTCCAAATTGTTCCCTTTGTTTTATTGGAAAAAGAACATTCTAAAAATGTTCACATTTAATGAACTATCTATAAAGTATATATCTATAACCATAGGTGCAAGTTAAACAAGTGTATGCCTCAGTTTATCATTTACATGTGTGCATTACATCTCACAGACAGTGTATATCAGGGGTCTCGAACTCAAGACCCAGGGGCCAAATCCGGCCCGTGACTTCATTTTATGTGGCCCTGCAAGAGCTTGCAAAGAATATAATAAGTTTATTATACGGTTACATGCCACTTTACAGAAGCAGGTTGCCCATAAACTACATGTCCCACAATGCATCTCGTTTTGTGACATGCACACTGAGACTTGTAATTATTTGCTTTCAGACGGAGTTAATTACTAAGTTATTATCCTATCCGATAATAATCCAATTCAGAGGCAATAATGTCATATAATACATTATTTTATATATATTATATATTTATATAGATCCTCACTCACTGAATTCATGAATTATTTATATACAACCGGCCCTTTGAGTGCAACCTTTATGCGAATGTGGCCCATGATGAAATTGAGTTTGACACCCCTGGTGTATATCTACAAAAGCACACAATGTCTTCTCTGTCATCCCACGGGCCATATGTTTGTCAACCCTGGTGTACATATCTGCTATTTAGTGTTTGTTTTTGACCTATTGTCTTATTAATAACGTGTGCATATTTGTCTCATTTTATCTGCTGTTGTAATCATGTACATTTCCCCGCTGCGGGACAGATAAAGGATTTCTGGTAGTTTGATATAGACTGAGAGGACTTACACCCGACAAGGATGCCGTTGTGGAAAGATCACAGTACTTGTCATTTTCAGAACACCAGATTTTTAGATATCAAATATTGGTTGGGAATATTAGCTCACTGTAATAAGTAGGGGTGTAACGGTTCACAAACATTTCGGTTCGGTAAGTACCTCGGTTTTTAGGTCACGGTTCGGTTCGGTACGTTTTCGGTACAGCAGAAAAAATTATCACAAAACATAAAATATATATATATATTTTTTTATATTATTAAACTGTGAATAATGTATTCACTCAAATAAATACAAAATATAATAAAATAAACATTAAGGTGCAGCATTTCGATGAACTGAAATAATCTGTATTTGAACTTTACTGTACTAATACTCACAAAACATAAACTATTAGTTTGGGGTTTTTAATTATTATTAAACTGTGAATATTCACTCAAATAAATACAAAATATAATAAAATAAACATTAAGGTGCAGCATTTCGATGAACTGAAATAATCTGTATTTGAACTTTGCTGTACTAGTACCTAAGCAGCCATTTTGACATTATGACTTGCTTGTCATTTTATTTTCATGTTTTTTTAAAGAAAAATTAACTTGTCCACATTGCTTGCCGAAAGGGCAGATATGCTGGCACTAACAATGTCTCCTGCTGTGGAGAACACCCTCCCGCTAGGGACAGAGGTGGCAGATACAGCCAGGTAGCGCTTTGCTAACATGGCAACATAAGGATATTTGGCGTTTTTAATAGCTTTGCCTCGGTCTAAACTTTTTGCGAGTGGTGGAGGCTTAAATGCTAGCAGGAGTTGGGTTTGCACTTGCTTTTGGTACCGGTGATATTCACGTTCGGGTGATGCCTTTTCAAATGAGTGTGCAAGTTTGATCTATTGCCAGCCGCGTAACCAATTTTAGTTGAACAATGCTGACAAACAGCTTTGGTTCGGTCCACCTGTCTTTGTCCGTCATCCTTGTACGTAACTGCGAAACCAAAATGTTCCCAAACCGGAGACTTCAATGATGCTGGAGGATTTTCGAGCTCAACTTTATCGGCGTTCGCCATTTCGCCAGTTCCTCAAATTACTGACTAAATCTGAACGCATCCCTGTGACCAGCTCTCATAGTATGCCTCTCGTCCAATGAAATGACTTGGTCGCTTTATGACGCGTTGAACCCAATGTGAGCAAATTACTCTGAATGCTGCGACGCAGCACCAGAGATTACTTCCAAAAAGTTGTTGACGTTCTCAATTTTTTTACGTTTAACGTTATATTCGTTCGGTCGGTACGGGTACGTGGACCGTTACACCCCGAGTAATAAGTATAGCTTTATTTTAGAAACACATTCACATCTACCGTACATCCAGGATGCTGATTCCAAACCCTTCTTTAGAGACTGTGTTGGCAGATAAAGCAGCTGGATCAGAGCACAGCAGGGAGTCTAGCAGAGAGCCAGAGCGTTGGCCCCTCAGTTCTCTGGGTTTCACAGTTCACATGATTGCACTCCTTTAACCATGTTTGTTAAAATGTTTGCTTCCGTTTCTCAGATGTGTTACTAGATTAAAAAAGTCAACGTAGCTTTTTATCAAGCTTATCGGCAGATTTCTTATAAAGGGGTTGTTATACTCAGTGACAGTGCCATTTTGTCTTCACACTCAAAACACACACACGCACATATAAAAACATAGTGTTTCATATAAATATCATGTTCTTCATCTGCATGGTGAGGATTGCCAGTTTGCTTTGAGAGTGTGAGTGCAGTCCGCCTGAGGGTCTCTGTCATCACAGCTCTTAATCCTTTGGGATTGTTCTCAGGATGAGTTTCTACCATAGACTGTATATATAGCGTAAATGGACGTAGGGTCCGTGACGTCACCCATAGGATTCTGCAGAGTTGCCGCGAAGCCCTTAGTAGGCGGAGTCGGCCACTAACGGCTCGACAGTGACGTCAGAGTTCAACTCCCGCCTGCTCCAAATAAGGGCAAAGAGGCGGAGCCGAGGCGGGACCTGCTGCCACCGAACTGAAAGTTCCAGAGCTAGCTGAAGCTACCAAGCTAAGCTAACATGTTCCCCATCGGCAAACTGCCGTGGTATTTTACGTTTCTAAGGTAAGCGGACATGAAACTATTCAGCAAAACTATAAATAATAATCTAAGTCATTGAGTTTTTAGCATAATACTTCAGAATCTTAAAATCCCTTAACGTTTGTATGCAATTGTGCTAAATTCAACATTGGAATCAAGCAAATATTAATATGTTTGCATGACATTAGTTATTTATATTTTGATATCACTTAATTATACGTTTAATACATTTAAATCAAGCTAAGGTACATGTGATGGTAGCTAGTTAGTGCTCTTACCTGTGAGGCCTCCTCCAAACAGCATAATAACCAGACTGTATCATTAAAACTAAGTACCAGTTCTAGATCCTTGACTTTAGACAAACAATTCAAAAGACAACATGTATTTAAAGACTAATCTTTATTTGAATGTGCCTCTTAACCTGATATATTAGTTATACAGTAATAGTATTGACAATCTAAAAAAACTGAGCAACTCAACAGTCAACTTTATGTTTCTTATTGTCTAAAGCATTTGTTATTTTCATTTTCCCCCTCTCATATTCAGTGTGGACGGATTGAGACAGCGTGGTGTCCAGAAAGCTGCAGAGACTTCAGGGAGAAACCTCCGTGTGATGGACGTCCTGTCTGTTGGTTTGGAGAGGACTGAGGGTCTTTCCTCTGTGAGGGGGAATGGGGGGAGGGACTGATGGAGGAGCCCATGCTGGGCAAAGCTGATACCAACTGCATAGGCCTAATCTGTCACTTTATTTGACCAAATGTGTTTACTTATAGATTTAATAGGTTTACACCTTCTGTCCATATGTGCGTTTAATTTAAAACATTTGATTAACTTTTGGTTCACATTTCAATAAATTGTATTTGTATTTGCGCTCCTTTTGTCCATTATTCTTACTAAAACTGTTAGATTACACATTCACATCTGACTGAAGATTGGCCCTATTTATTTGTGACGTTGCAAACTCTGCGGTACAAGGCACAGGTGATGTGGAGCTCATAAAGCGAGGCAAATAGAAATAATCAGCTGATGGAGTGTAGATGTGGAAATAGGTGCATTCGATCAGCTGACTGTTTTTACAATAAAAGTAGTGTACTGGTCTTAAAATCTCATAGCATCAGCTTTTAATTTTCCTCTTGGATGTTCTTCTTGACCCTCAGAGAAGGAGAAAATGTTGTGTCTTTCAGGCATGTCCTTTCCTAACAAAAATTACAGGAAACATAAAAGATATTATTGCAGAACAAGTGTGTTATTTATGAAAGCGGTATGTTTGTGTTTAGGGGCTGTAGATATAATTATTTTGTAATTGTAATGTTTTTTTTTATTTCAACAGTTAGCTACAAAGACAATCAGATTATGAATGAAAAGTATGAAGTTCATCAACATTGAAATATATGTTATTATCAAAATAATATTGAACTGTTATCAAAACGTAGTGCAACTGTAGAAGCTTGCTCTGTTGTCTCACTGAAAGAATAACTTTTACCACGTTTTTTAGAGACAATATTGAGAGATAAATAGTAGCAGTTCTCACTATGTGTTAAATATCTTTGCCTTTAATACATTAAATTAGAAAGCTGACAAAATCATATTGCTTGTTAACATCTAAATGTAAATTTTTGCACAGAAAAACCCCTCAACTTCACTGATGTGTAGGTGATCTAGTATTGTTTAATGGAATGTATATCAGTGTATTAAAGTCAATACTTTCTTGATTCTTTGTACAGTATGAAAAAAATAGTATTTGTACCTGTGCTGAAGTTCACTGCTGTGAGGAGTCCAGTTCTGTCTCTCACGCTCTGGTCCAGCCTGTCTGCATCACCTGGACACCTTAAACAAACAGATATATATGTATACAAGTACCATGTGTACAAACAATACAACTGATTCTCTTCTGTTGAACATGTTGGATTGTGTATTGTCCGAGTCAGGGTCCTTTTTATTCTACTGTAACTTTGGAAGTTGTGTTACCAATGCTTGCTGTTTATTTGATACCAATTTGGTAATGCAATTAATAAAAACAACAAGGTTTGGGTTTGTTCTTCAGATGACTGTGACGTTACCGTGTAAGCTCAATAATGAACTCCAGCTCAACCAACCGTATTGTAATATCTAAGTAATCATCTTGAAATATGACATTAATAATTGTAATATACACACATCTTGTTATGAGGTTGATTTCACATACACTACTTCGACATTAGCTTGTCTACATACTTGAGCATAGCCAATTTAAATTAACCTTAGCGATGCATACAATTCCTACCTAAATAATAATCATCTCTCTAAGTTACAAGGATGACCTTATTTTATCAACCTCAAACAGAAGCCGTTTGTTGTACAGTATTATCCCACTTAACTCTTGTCTATTTTGTTTTAACCTTTATAAATATAGTCTATGATTTTAACTTGGAGGCTACTATTAGCATCGTTAGCACCGATGTAGCTACCACTCGCTTACACGCTAACCCAAGCCGTTGTCGGTACCAGATGTGTTCGGGGTACCATATGTGTTCGGGGTCCGTCTCTTACCAGTGACGTCACGACGTAACGACGTCAATGATGTCACGCATTGTGATTGGCTGTACGGTAATTTACCCACGCTGTCTAGAGTATAGAGGGGTTTTTCGATCATTACATTACATTGCATTTAGCTGACGCTTAAGTGCATTCGACCAACAAGATAAAAACTTGAAGAAATACAATAAAACTTGAAGAAAAACAAAGACGAATAAGGAGAAGAACAAGAGAAATCGAAGGTAAGAAGTATATAACGTAATATGGTAGGTAATATGTAATATGTTCAGTGCCGTTGGTACGTTAGTTCAAACAGTAACAACGGACTATTTTTCTTAGCGTATGCATGTCAATTTAAATAAATACATACAACTATTTCACATATACAATATTTTCTTAGCCCTAATACTTAATACTACTTATTTTGTTTTGATTGTTTTATTTGATTATATTATATATTATCAATAAATTATATATTATATATCAATATGATATACTTTTCTATATAATAGATTATCAAAAAAAGTATTTATTAAGTAAGGGATAATGTGCAGCAATCACAATCAAGTCCACAATCGAATCCATAAAGACAAAGTAAATCTGTTTACAGTTGTTTCATATGGATGTTGAGAGGTATCCATATATCTCTTCATTTTGCTCTCAAAGTGCACCAGATTGATGCATTTAACTTCAATATTTAAAAAAAATCACTCCAAAGGGAGTGCTTGTTCTTCCTTCTGTCTGTCTGTGTCTGTGTATTCTCATGTTCCGATTAACCCAGCCAAATTGTTCTTCTTTTGTGTCTTGATGTGATCTTGAGTCGAGGCTGATCCTCTTGCTGTGGTCCCACATCCTGGATCCTCTATCCTGAGTTCTGGATTAAGTCGTGGACTTCGGGTCGTGGCTGAACCTGTCTCTGCGGTCCTGCCTGGGTCTCGTCGTGCTGCCTCCCTGAAGGCTCCCACAGGATTGTTGAC
Organism: Notothenia rossii; assembly: GCF_949606895.1. Taxonomy (NCBI): domain Eukaryota; kingdom Metazoa; phylum Chordata; class Actinopteri; order Perciformes; family Nototheniidae; genus Notothenia; species Notothenia rossii. The sequence goes on from NC_136906.1 coordinate 47,554,812, forward strand.
ATCTTCGTGGATTCATCCTATTATTATAGAAGCATGCATTTCCTAACATTCGGTCTACCTATGTTGTAAAATGTATTATCTCTTCGATTTACACACGGCATCTATTGCACGTCTGTCCGTCCTGGGAGAGGGATCCCTCCTCTGTTGCTCTCCCCGAGGTTTCTCCCATTTTTCCCTTTAAACTGTGGGTTTTCTCTTGAAGTTTTTCCTTGTACGATGTGAGGGTCTAAGGACAGAGGGTGTCGTTTTCTTCTCATACTGATATTCTGAACAAACTGCTGTTGTATTAGCTGTAAAATGTCTTTACTGTAGGGTATTTTTATTATTTGTACAGCACTTTGGCTCAACCAAAAATCGTTTATAAATGTGCTATATAAATAAAACTTGATTTGATTGATTTGATTTGAAAGGGTGTGCGCCAAGGTTCCATATTAGGATCAATAATTTCACCATATACTGTATGTAAATAATCTCTAATAATTTTTCAAATGCTACTTTCCATTTTTATGCAGATGATACTGTTATTTATTGTTCATCCTCTTCTATAGAGCAAAGTCTGGATTTCCTCCAGTCTGCCTTTGATGTTATTCCATCCCATTTATCTCAACTCAAGTTAGTATTAAATGCAGACAACTCCAAATTCATGATATTCTCAAATGGCAAAAAGTTAACTTCTTTTCTCCCCAACATTTGTACTGTTCAAGGGACTGACATTGACATTGAAAGGGTCACTACATACACATATCTAGGTTTTATTATTGATCAGAACTTATCTTTCAAGTCACACACTGAAAATGTTGTTTTAAAATTAGGTTTTTCCTTTCAGACAAGGAAACATTTGATCTCTGTAACGTTTTGACCAGTATTGGATTCTGGTGATCTGCTTTACATGAATGCCTCTGACCAGTGCCTAAAGAGTTTGGATACTGTGTACCATTGTGCATTATGTTTTATTACATATATATATATATATATATATATATATATATATATATATATATATATATATATATATATATTGTGAGTTTGGAATAAATATGCACTTTATGAAAATTATTAGTTGGTTACTGTTAGTAAAAAAACAGTAAGGTTAATACTGGATGTTTGTTACACTTGGATATGTTTTCTGTAACACTTGTAACATAATTATTCTCCAGTTTATGCATTTGAGTGACTTGCAGTTCATGTTCGACATTCAATTCAAAACCTTTATTTATCCAGGTAAAATCCCATTGAGATCAATGATCTATTTTTCAAGGGAGACCTGCAGCAGTAGGTTCCACATGAAGACATAAACACATAAACAACAGAACAACAAAAGGACATCATATAGCAAAAATTACAGGGATTACAATTTACATATCTATCCACATGTACAGGTACCAACAGCATCTGACTGTGGAGCATCCAACCGAGCTTTAAAAACATGTAGTGGTACCAGCTTGTTAATTTTACATTCTTTTTGCAGACTGTTCCAAGTTAGTGAAGCTGCACATCTAAAAGCTTTCTTCCCTAAGACAGTCCTAGCACTTGGCACATTTAATAAAACCACAGCATGAGATCTCAGGCAATAAGTACTTTCAATTTGCCGAGAGATCAGGGAGCAGATATAAGATGGTACTTTATCCAACATGGCTTTGTAAATGAAAATGTACCAGTGACTGAGCCTCCGTACAGTAAGTGATGGCAAAACCGCCTTGGTTTACAGTGTACAGTGATGCGTAAGTGCTTTACAATTTGTCACAAATCTCAGTGCACTGTGATAGTAAAACCTTATTTTGGTGTAATTATATATCCAAAGCGGTCAGCAGTCAGAAAATCATTAGTGATGTTTAACCACTCAGAAGACAGCCCATCAAAATGAACACATTGGGACCTTTCAGAGAGGTAGTTCATCTTCTACATATAATAACGGACAAAGTAAAGAATGAAGTGTAGGCTATGTTTAAATGTTCGGAATTTGACCGTGTATGATGGTCCTCTTGAGTTGCCGTACAGCCAATGGCGTCCAGCCATTGCTCCGTTTTCATGTTTTTTTAACATGTTTTTCACAAACATTTTCACGCGCTAGGTGCATAGGAATAATTCAATTCAGTTCGTCATGATCTGTAGATGTGATTTGCCCCCGAGCACCCCTGGGTAAATTACCGTACAGCCAATCACAATGCGTACAATGCGTGACGTCATTGGTAAGAGACGGCCCCCGAACACATATGGTACCCCGAACACATCTGGTACCGACACCGTAACATTAATTACGTAGCTGATTAAAATCATTAACACATACATAAGTACTCGAATTTCACTTACCGCAAAACCGTATTCATGCACCGTCTGTTTCAACCGCAGAGCGAGTCATAATAGTCCGATATATAAGCATGAAGAACAAACAAACACGGCCGGGGGAAAGTTGTATTCCCTGGATGAGCTGAACAGGCAGAGTGCCTGTATTTAGCTTCACGGAGCAGCTAGCAGAGAGACAAGAAGCTAACAGCAGCAGTCACTTCACAGAGCCGTCACTCAATGTGACCACGCCCTAATGTATGCAAACACTTTAAGACCTAATATAAATAAAAGGGTCGTGTTAGAAAACAATTCACTCACAGATCCATAATCATGAAGGTGGAATCTAACTACATTCATAATAATATTTATTGCATCCATGGGTAGAAACATGTTTTTTTCTGCTGTAAAGTTGGGCATTTTAACATGGGGGTCTATGGAAATTGCTCCTTTCTGCAGTCAGTCCCTATCGGCCAATATATGGACTGCAGTGTGTGCCACTTCCGTATTGGCGTCCCGGCTCTTCCACAGAGTTTGCCGCTTGGTTTCTACACAAACTTAAGTACAATCTTAAGATACTAGTACTTCACTTGAATATTTCCATTTTATGCTACTTTGTACTACTCTGGTACATGCTGTACTTTTCCTCCACTACATGTATTTAATACCTTTAGTTACTTCACAGATCTGGATGAATGATGTGAAATATAATCAATTGTTAAATCAGACTTTAGTTCCACCTGGAGTAAATTCACAAGCTACCCTGCAGTATACAAAGTCATTCAAACTAGCTGCACCTTTACCTGCTTTGAGAACACTTTCATGATCAATCATTATAAAACATAGCATATATATTATTCTGAAATGGACCAATCTGCACAATCACTACTTTTACTGAGTACATTTTGAATGCAGGACTTTTTCTTGAAACAGAATATTCCTACACAAAGTACTTCCACTTTTACTTCCTTTAGGACTTATGAGTACTTTTCCACTCTGGCCTTGGTACACCCCAGTCCTAAATGACAGCCGGCAGAGTTTTATTTGAGGCTTTTCCTTAGGGTAACAACAGAACACTCAGGAGTCATAGTCTGACCTCTTTTTGCTTCATTCCATTTTTTTGTGGAGCGCAGGAAAAGATGAGTGTGCTCCAGTGTGACCTGAGGAGGTCGGGGGGGCACAGCCACTGCTCTGTTTATAACTGCCTTCCTTTGGTAAAAGTGTTCTTCACAGCATGTGACGGTGATAATGTCATGGAAGCAGGGCTGAGGAAAGCTTTTTGAAAGGCTGCTGACACATGGTGTACGAGCATTAAAACAAACATGAAGCTACTTCTCTCTCTCACGGTAACACTGTGCAGAAGCCTCACTGCATTCCTTCAGAGGATATGTATCATTCATTTCCTGTGCCAAGGGATGACATTACGTCCAAATATTATTCTGGCTGTGAATAAATAGACCGGTTCCAACAAGCACGACCAGAGAAAAAGAACAAACATGCTCTCTTCTTCTTCATTGCTTATCTGACACAAGCCTTAAGCCCACTGCTGTTTAGACTAGTTATTATTGTTTCATTATGTGGGGCCTAAAATATCACACGTAAAATGCATCATATATCTTCAGACAGTGATACATATAGCAGTGCTATTAGTTCAGCTACATTTGCTTTATAGTCCTATTGTGAACCCAGGCTCTCAGCAGCAGAACCCCCCCCCCCCCCTCTGCCACTGATTACGCAAGCTAGCCACATTATTAGGCCCCGGCCCCACGAGGACCACAACGGTCGTTTGCGTTTCTGTTTAGTGTCATATAGACCGTTCGGCCACACGAGGACGACCGAATATGACAGTAAACAACTATGTAAACAATAACGGGTCCCAAGGTGGATAGAACAGCATACGCAACGCTCTGTGGGGGCCAACGGCTCCGTGTGTGCACCCTATACACAAGTTATTGAGCCGTTTCCGCTCTACATCCTGAACTCCTCCCTTCGATGCAATGCACTTCCGTTTTGGCGGACTGGGTTTGTTTTGCTAGCTAGCTCCGTTGTGCCGACAAAGCACTGATATCGCAGAGACAAAGAGGATATAACAATTACAACATGAAGAAAAGTGGTTCGGGAACTACGTGTGCGGTAGTTGGTTGCAATCACTCGAGAAAGCACCTGAACGAGTGGTTAGATAGAGAGTGCTACGACCACAAACCAGCACCCAGCACCCAGCCATGTTGTTCATTAAATACAGATAAACACAACAAATACTGCATGCATTGTATTTTTTAATATTATATATGAATATTTTCATAGTGATGTAATTGTGTGGGCTGCTTTTATATTTTAATTTGTAATACCTGTTAGGATTAAACATGTGATCTTTCTTGTTGAAGCCATTTCTTTAGTTTCCTCTCAACAATTAATTAATTCAGTGTTATTTATGTACAGTATGAGCTTAATATGAATGATGAACTGTGTTAAAAGAAATTGTAGCACTCTAAGGAACATATGAAATGCAATAATGCAATAACAGTGCAATAATGAAATTAAATTACATCAAACTTTATTTTCACTCAAACAGTAGGCTACAGGCACATATGATATATTGCACAGCATAAAGAGATCATGTAAATTGTGCATTATGTAAACAACAGACAACTGTTGGCTCCTGTGGGCATGACCTAAATAAGGCAGTTTATTTTGGTTTTAAAATGCTGAGATATTTACTGCAGAACTGTAACCTTCCCTCAACAAAATCGTCAACAATTTTCGGGAGCATGTGGGCAAAGTAGAATGTGCGCAGCCTTATGATATGCCTTCAGACTGTCCATTGCTTTTCCATCTATTGCCATGGATTGAACGAAGTAGGAGCACATTTTGCTGTACGTTATGCTGGGCCACGTCGTCATGTTATCCTCCCAGTTTTGCACTGAATTCGGGTGGGGGAGAGTAACGCCATCTCCAGTCAAAGAAGTAGAATCGTGTTCCCAAGCTAGCATCACTGTTAGCATCGAAATCGCTGTGTTTACACCAGTGCCCGTCTGACTGTTTACACCGGTTTACACCGACAGACGCTGTGCAAAAGACTTCCGGCGGAAATGAAGTGCATTTGTGTAGGGTTATGGCGCTACCCGTGGTTTGGCGCGTAAACTTGTCTATACGATCATTTTCTGATAATGATGACGCAATAGCCCCACCTCTCTCCACCTCTGCTGCTCACCACTGCGTCACAGTAAACTGCACACTGAATTCAGATTATTTATCTTTCTCTCGATATGGACATAAACGCGAGTCAAATCTAATCTGACAGGACGGAGACACGCACCTCTGCTCACCTGCAGCTCCTCCCGCTGTGATGCAGCGGTGAACGGAGCAAAACACACACTTCAAGTCAGATCATCACCCTTAGCTATTTTAATTACCTCTCAAACTACCTAAACTAGTTATAAATATGTTTATTTTTACTCTCGGGTCACTCATTACTGGATCAGCTGCTGCGACAGACACTGACGCTGTCAGAAGAGAGGGAGGAAAAAGAGAGGCTCCGTGTATTATATTATTATATTATATAGATTTGTTATTCATTTGTGTTAAAGCTCAATAAATAACAAAGAAGACCTTTGACCGGCACTTTTATAATTTTGTCCGGAAGATTTAAACTTTAACACACGTTGACTGGCGAAAAAATCTGCCCAGTTCCCTCGGCCCCCACCGCAGAGAATAAACAGAAGGGCAACCATGACAACCATGCTTCTTCGCTGCTTTTGTTGAGGAAGTTACAGCGCCACGTACAGGCTCCTGCATATGTACTGCAGCTTCTCCAGCGGTTGGAGCTAAACGGAGCTGTCTCGTGTGGACAGACACTATCCGGTGAACATTGCGTGTGGACGGAAGCTTTTTTGCGATTGCGTTTGCATTAATCCTATGCGTTTAGCCGTATGCGTCCTCGTGTGGCCGGGGCCTTAGAGTGTGGGAAAGCAGAGTGAATGAGTTACTGTACTCTTGCATGAGACGTTAGCCTGCTTTAGTTTTCATTTTCATTACGTGATGTGATGATTCTCGTTTTTTATTCTTCTTTTTCCGTTGAAGTCTTTATTATTCCAGTAATAGCTGTGGTGTCATTGTGTGGTCAGCACTGTCAACATTACTTGGAATCTTTCTGTTTCCGATCTTGTAGTTTCAATTCATGGTACCTCCCTTTCTTTGATCAGTCACTAGGCTTGTTTGAGATGAGCTGCGGCTCGCCTCGAAAGTAGACGAGAATAGGCGATTGCAGCCGAGGGAGGTCTCAAAAAGCTCGCCTGATGTCGGACAGCGGCTTGACTTGGTTTGCATTTATAAAGAATGCACAAACGTGTTTAATCGTTAATGTCAGATATGTACTAAGTAAATACATTTGTTCCTGCTCAAGATTTGATTCAACTTTATTGTTATTGCACAGATTACAGGAGACAACGAAATGCAGTTTAGCTTCTAACCAGGAGTGCAAAAAGCAGTAAAGTGAAAAGTAATGTACACAATCTACAGAATAAAATATAGACTGAATTGAATGATGAATAAACAGTGAGGGGTATGAATCATACTTGCCAACCCTCCCAATTTTCGCGGGAGACTCCCGATTTCATTGCCCTCTCCCGATTTCCTCCCGGGGTCATATTTCTCCCGATTTCTGACAAAGTTAGATTTACTCACGACTTCCTGTAAATTAAACTATACAGGTCCAGCCCACACATACAGTATGCTCCATCAAGGATGGTGCTACAGGCAGCATTGCATTGCACCTACAACAACAATAAGCCTGTGTAGATGCTTATTATGCTTATTGCGGACGATCTATGTGCGAATGCGGCGCAATTATGCGCTCAACAGTTTCAGTTTCCCCGCTGCGAGGCTCCGGCGCTAACAGTTCTAACAGCTCCAGCGATCCACTAGCCCTAGCGCCCCCCCTGGGCGGTGGTTTTTAAATGCTCCCGATTTCTGAGGTCTCAAGATTGGCAAGTAAGATAAAACTGACACAAAACAACAACAAACTTTTGCCGAGCCAATTGGAGAGTTTCATCAGCAGCACGGGGTAAAACCCACCAATGAGCGCTCAGCTCGAGATACCAGCGAGTCGTTTCCCATCAAGCATTTCGCTTCCGCAGCCCGTGGAGAGGAACTGCGCCACCTCGCTCTAAAGGCTGCCGTCGTCTTTGTCCCGCGGGATTTCAACGTCTCATGTAGGCGAGCCTCCAGAGCAAGGTTGCGGTTGAATAGTCCGTTTAGCTTAGGAACCTTCCTAACAGAGTCAAATGACCCGGAAGTCCCTCAGTGGCAGCCATGATAAGTGACGTTTGAATTCTCTAGATGATAGGAAAGGAGGTTTCAAACATCCTTTATAACCTCCTTTAGCTTAGGAACCACTGGACCTCCCTTGACGAAAGGAGAGGAGAAAATGCTTCCCCACAATGCCTTGCAGCCGCAGCATTTGCCGTCACACGGAAACAACCGATTATGACCGAGAAATGATATCATGAAAGTTACGGTGCTTATTAAGCTTTTTAAAACGTATGCGGTAACTTGCCAAAGAGCTTTGTTTTGAACGTTCATCAGTATTATAATCAAAAAAAGAAATATGAACATTAGTTTTTACTGAAATGATCAAATAAAGTCAACATTTCACAGTCTTTACTGAGCTGTGTGGGGTTTGTTCAACTTTTAAAAGATGTTTGAATGGTGATATACACAGTGATAGATGTTAAGGACTAACGTATATAATAAATACATTTGTATTGATTTTAAGATCATTTGTATTAATGTGGACCGGAGGATGACGAGCATAAGTTTCCTTTCCTTTTTTATTTCAATTCCAACTTTGGTCATGAAGAATATGTTTTTCTGTGGTCCCCGTTCATAAAGCATAAAACAACAGCTTCAGAGCACGGTGCAGAGTCTCTAGATGAGTTTACAGTAGTTCCTTGTTCTTATTAAACATCCATGCTGTAGTCCGCTGTATAGAAAACTGTAGTTTCCATAGTTTCCCCATAGCAGCAGACATACATTTATGACGTCCGCTGGCGCATCATAAACACGTCGGATTGTGAAAGTGCAGTCGGATTCTCAGCTGAGAGCTGTACATACACAAAAGGGGAGTTAGTCGGTTCCGTAAGAGCCAGCTGCGGGACCGGGATTCTTGGATTTGTAGTCTTTCTAGTTCGTATTTTTCATAGTCTTATATTTCAACAGTTTTACGACAAACTGTGACTTTTTTGACATGGAAATTATTTTTGTAATAATGTAATTCGTGGCACAATTCAAACGGGATCGAAAGATAATCTTTCTCTCCCCATTGACTTCAATACATACTTTTTCAGAAATAAGGTCCCATGGGTAGATGGGCGGGACTTCGCCTCTTTATTAGTCCTGCTAACTAGCCAGTGGAGGTCTGTATTTTCTACCATCAAGCTGCTGCTGAAAATCTATAATACATTGTTATCTACAGATGTATTTGTCAGAGCGTTTATCTGAAGTAAAATAACGTTACACATATGTAGTGTGTTGCCAAATAACATCTTTTAGCTGATTGTTTTGATATTTAGAATTCTGTTCTTATCAACCCTTCTTTCCAGCAATGCTAAGAATCTGCCCAGCAGAAAGCAGCAGAGCAGTTAGCCCAACAGCCACCAGCTGAACGGTCAGATAGTGTGGGGATGTTGGAGATGGATACATGTCTCATGCTTTGTTTAGCAAGAGCGCTGACAAAACGTGTTTATTTTTTCCCTGAAAGCCATTGTTAGTGAACAAGCAGTCAGGCAACAGGACACAGGAGTTGTTTAAAGAAACTGTGTTTTGTATTACCCCAAAAAACATTTAAAGCTAGAATCTCTAATAAATAGGCCTATAAAAGAGGTCAAGAGAAAATACCTCTAATAAATATAACAGCAACTTAACAGGTGTTAACTGAAAAAATAGACCTGCTACAATGACAAAACAAGGAACATATATAGTGGCTTGGCAAGGGGTAATTAAGATGAGCAGAATACAAAAGGACCAATCGCAAATCCCCCCTTTGACATGGAAGCATGGGGTTTGTCCCAGTTTGACCCAAATGGCTGCTTGCATTGTTTATCCGTCCTCAGCCCTCAGTCACGTCTTTTGCTGAACCAGGAAGTACTTGTGTTAGCTGTGCTAAAATGTTTGAAAATAAACTAAATAATGTCAGGTTACAAGCAAATAAAAGGTTGTCCATTTAAATCCAATGTGTGGTGTTAATTGTTGGCGTGTTTTACTGCAGCTGAACTGAAGCAAATCTCCTGGAGGTGAGGGTGGGGTGACCAGGACAGCATCTTTATCATTTGTCCCACACATTGAGCTGATTTACCGCATCGAATGAACAGTCGCCAGCCTAAAACTGGGCTTTTATCCAATGGCTGTTTAGAAAAGAAGAGAGGGCCATCACCATTAGCTGTGACATGTCCCTCATTGTCCCGCACAAACGTACTGTTAGTCCCCCATGTGTCTTGTTGGCACCTGGTCCCCCTAGGTGAGAGTGCAGTGTAATCATTTAACCCTGTGTGGCTGAGGCCATCGCAGCCATCCTAAGGACTGAATGGTAGACTGTTTTTTTACTTTTGAGGAAAGTCCTGAAGAGGCTCGCAGGCCGAACTGCTGTGAAGTGTGGCTCTGGACTGAGAGAGCTGCTGAGGCGGAGTGTCAGTAAATATTGTCTTTGTGCGTGCCAGGAGTTCCTGTTTGATGGTAAATACCTACTCTGTGTGGGCCCAAACCAAACAGTGTTCGGGATGTAGCTGCTGGCCCGGACTCCTCCAGAACTGTGGCTGCAGTGTGTATGTGGTCGCTTGTTCCCAGAGTACAGTCTCTGTGTGTGTTCCAGTGTGTGAGAGGAGACATGGAGCAGTGTGTCTGCGGGCTGTCAGTGTGGAAGGTTTCTTCAGGGAACACACTTAGAAGACATGTTGGCTGTAAGGCTGTTTTGTTTATTAATTCCTTAAGTGACATAACACACTCATACTATAAATCTCTCATTTTAAGTCCTGGTGATAATATATTCACAAAGAGAGGCACTTTCATGGTTCTGCTTGCAGAGAGGATCACTGCTCTCATAGTGTTCTTATAGTTACAGATTAGATTCAATTCAACTTTATTGTCATTGCACGGAGTACAAGTACGAAATGCAGTTAGCGTCTAACCAGAAGTGTAAAACAAGCAGAAAGTGCAGTTATTCAAGTATAATATCTATATATATAGTATATACCAGAGGTGTGGACTCGAGTCACATGACTTGGACTCGAGTCAGACTCGAGTCAAGTCACCAATTTGATGACTTTGGACTTGACTTGACAAAATCACAAAACACTTGCGACTCGACTTTGACTTGAACACCAATGAGTCGGGACTTGACTTGGACTTGAGCCTTCTGACTTGAGGTGACTTGATCATTTAATTCAGAGGTCTCCAACACGCCGATCGCGAAATGCCGCTAGAAGAGCAGACTCCCGTCGGGGAGAGCAGAATCTTCAGCCGCTCCTAAATTACGGTCGGATAATCCAAAAATCAGCTCCTAACGTCAAACCCTATTGTCTATTCCTTGACCTCTGAGTGAAACGTCACGGGGTTAAGGCATAGTGGATTGGAGAATTCAAAAGGATTTAGGAGAAGAGACTGCAGTACTTTAGAGAATCCGACTGCACTTTCACTATCCGACGTGTTTATGATGCGCCAGCGGACGTCATAAATGTGCGTCTTCTGCTGTGGGGAAACTATGGAAACTACAGTTTTCTATACAGCGGACTACAGCATAGATGTATAATAACAAGGAGGGACTACTGTAAACTCATCTAGAGACTCTGCACCGTGTTCTGATGCTGTTGTTTTATGCTTTATGAACGGGGACAACAGAGAAACATATTCTTCATGACCAAAGTTGGAATTGAAATAAAAAAGGAAAGTGAAACTTATGCTCGTCATCCTCTCCCTCCGGTCCACATTAATACAAATGATCCCAATATGATTTTATGAACTATGAAAAGATCTTAAAATAAATACAAATGTATTTATTATAAACGTTAGTCCTTAACATCTATCACTGTGTATATCACCATTCAAACGTCTTTTAAAAGTTGAACAAACCCCACACAGCTCAGTAAAGACTGTGAAATGTTGACTTTATTTGATCATTTCAGTAAAAACTAAGGCTGAAGTCGAACAGTCCATTTAGCTTAGGAACTTTCCTAACGGAGTCAAATGACCCGGAAGTCCCTCAGTGGCAGCCATGATAAGAGCCGTTTTAATTCTCTAGATCAGGGGTCTTCAACGTTTTTCAGGCCAGGGACCCCCAAACTGATGGAGAGCTGGAGCAGGGACCCCCCTACTATATGTATGGCATACAATTGTGTTTTATATTAAACGGGGCCTAGTGCCGTGTATAAACATAGCTACTCTGTTATTGTACATTCAATCCTAAGCTATTCAAATAATACACAGGTTAATATATTCATGTTTTTATTTTAAACATGTGCAAGGTACAGGGTGGCCGTGCCACTGCCATTTATAAACATACATCTTGAACACAACACAGAGCTATTAAAATAATTAACAGTTTCAAGTTTTAACTTTAAAGAGCAACTTGCAGGTTAGAGACACCAGTGAATAAATGTGTAGGAAAATGATGAATACACTAGATTTTCAAAAAAATGTACAGAAATATACACTACAGTGACATCTGGCGTCGTTTTGGTAAGACATTTTCACTTCCGCATAAAAAAGCCTCCGCACGTGACCTCCCGCGTGTGACGTAACATGGGGGAGAGCGGCCGGTCTAACGTATGAATAAACATGGATCACAATGCCAGTTTTGACACAGAAGAGGTTGAAAATATATATTCAAATGCATATGATTATAATTATGAGCCTGCTAGGCGTCCAAGAGACCATGAGCAGCCAAGGATTAGAAAAAATAACGGCCATCGGCGAGAAATTGAGCTTTGGTGTGAGGAGAACCAGTGGAGAACAGGGCAGCTGTCTTGGTGAGTGACCGGCGTTAGCTACAGAATGTTAGCTAATGTCAGTCACATCACAACATTGTAAAGTTAGCAATCATATATCAGGCTATAACTAAAGTAGTATTGATAATATAGTAACGTTACTGGCAGGACTGTTGATACTGATCCATAACAGAAACTAATGCGCAAGTATCAGCCATATCTCGCGTTACCTAATGCAACTCCACACTACGGTGCTGTGTACCGGAGGGGAGACGCGAGATACGGCTGATACTTGACGATCTGGCGGAGAAAGGTTGTGGAGCAGAAGATAACGTCTTCTGCCTCGATTTCTCCATTCGCTACAATATGTTGGATTCATGTTAATGTGCATTTAAAGACATTTCAATTTGTGGGAAAAAAATGTTTGGAAAACATTTTTTTTTTAAAGAAAAAATAAAATTTCTCGAATCAACCAAAGATTTCGCGACCCCCCTGCAGTACCTCCGCGGACCCCCTGGGGTTCGCGGACCCCCTGTTGAAGACCTCTTCTCTAGATGATAGGAAAGGAGGTTTCAAACTTCCTTTATATCCTCCTTTAGCTTAGGAACCACTGGACCTCCCTTGACGAAAGGAGAGGAGAAAATGCTGCCCCACAATGCCTTGCAGCCGCAGCATTTGTCGTCACACAACAGTCAGCCGTTCACGGAAACAACCGATTATGACCGAAAAATTATATCATGAAAGTTACGGTGCTTATTAAGCTTTTTAAAACGTATGTGGTAACTTGCCAAAGTGCTTGGCTTTGAACGGTATTTTTTGGTAACCACTCTGGATTTATTGCCAGAGGTGGGAGAAGTTCAGATCTTGTACTTGAGTAAAAGTACCTGAGTGTAGGAATACTCGGTTACAATAAAAAGCATTCAAAATGTTACTTACAAAAGTATTAGCATCAAAATATACTTAAAGAGCAACTTGCAGGTTAGACACACCAGTGAATAAATGTGTAGGAAAATGATGAATACACTAGATTTTCAAAAAAATATACCGAAATATACACTACAGTGACATCTGGCGTTGTTTTTGTAAGACATTTTTACTTCCGCATAAAAAAAGTCTCCCCACATGACCTCCCGCGTGTGACGTAACATGGGGGAGAGCGGCCGGTCTAACGTATGAATAAACATGGATCACAATGCTAGTTTTGACACAGAAGAGGTTGAAAATATATATTCGAATGCATATGATTATAATTATGAGCCTGCTAGGCGTCCAAGAGACTAGGAGCAGCCAAGGATTAGAAGAAATAACGGCCATCGGCGAGAAATGGAGAGTGGTGTGAGGAGAACCAGCGGAGAACAGGGCAACTGTCTTGGTGAGTGACCGGCGTTAGCTACAGTTAATGTTAGATTACATTACATTACATTACATTGCATTTAGCTGACGCTTTTATCCAAAGCGACTTACAATAAGTGTGTTCGACCAACAAAGTACAAACTTGAAGAAAACAGAATCATATAAGTACATCAGGTTTCATAGAGCTAAAACATTTCAAGCGCTACTCAACTGGCTTTAGATAAGCCAGTCCTTTATTAGTATATAAGTGCTTTGTTAATAGTTCTATCGCTCGAAGTGGAGTCGAAAGAGATGAGTTTTCAGTCTGCGCCGGAAGATGTGTAAGCTTTCTGCTGTCCTGATGTCAATGGGGAGCTCATTCCACCATTTTGGAGCCAGGATAGCAAACCCACGTGTTTTTGCTGATGGGAACTTGGATCCCCCTCGCAGTGCGGGTGCAGCGAGCTGTTTGGCTGATGCAGAGCGGAGTGCACATGCTGGAGTGTACGGTTTAACCATGTCCTGGATGTAGGAAGGGCCAGATCCATTCGCAGCATGGTACGCAAGTACCAGTGTCTTGAAGTGGATTCTAGCAGTTACCGGAAGCCAGTGAAGGGAGCGGAGGAGCGGCGTGGTGTGGGAGAATTTAGGAAGGTTGAAGACCAAACGAGCCGCTGCATTCTGGATGAGCTGCAGAGGTCGGATGGCACATGCAGGTAGACCAGCCAGGAGGGAGTTGCAGTAATCTAGGCGAGAGATGACGAAAGCCTGGACCAGAACCTGAACGCTTTCTGGGTCAGCTGGGGACGTATCCTCCTGATGTTGTAAAGGGTGTATCGGCAGCAGCGGGTTGTAGCAGCTATATTTGCAGTGAAGGACAGTTTGTTATCTAGGGTCACACCTAGATTCCTTGCAGTCTGAGTCGGGGAAACAATCGAGGTGCCGATGTTGATTGTTAGGTCAAGAGTGGGACAATCTTTTCCCGGAAGGAAAAGCAGTTCTATCTTGTCAAGGTTGAGCTTCAGGTGGTGAGCAGACATCCACTGAGAGATGTAAGCTAGACAAGCAGAGATGCGTGCGACGACCTGGGTCTCAGAGCGGGGAAAGGACCGAATTAATTGGGTGTCGTCAGCGTAGCAGTGGTATGAAAAACCATGCGGGCTAATGACTGATCCAAGCGAGTTTGTGTACAAGGAGAAGAGGAGGGGACCAAGAACCGAGCCCTGAGGGACCCCTGTAGTTAATTGACAAGGGTCGGACTCGGACCCTCTCCAAGTTACCCTGTAGGTGCGGTCTTTGAGGTATGAGGTGAGGAGGGAAAGTGCAGAGCCTGAAACTCCAAGTTCTTGGAGAGTGCGAAGGAGGATCTGATGATTCACCGTGTCGAATGCAGCAGACAGGTCCAAAAGGATGATGACAGAGGAGAGGGAGGCTGCTTTAGCCGTGTGCAGTTCCTCAGTGACAGCAAGGAGGGCAGTTTCTGTTGAGTGACCTGCCTTGAAACCAGACTGGTGCGGATCCAGAAGGTTGTTCTGATGGAGATAACAGGAGAGTTGTTTAAAGACAGCGCGTTCAAGTGTTTTAGACAGGAACGGGAGGAGAGAGACAGGCCTGTAGTTTATAACATCAGATGGATTGAGAGTGGGTTTCTTTAGGAGAGGGTTTACTCTTGCCT
Source organism: Notothenia rossii (assembly GCF_949606895.1). NCBI lineage: Eukaryota > Metazoa > Chordata > Actinopteri > Perciformes > Nototheniidae > Notothenia > Notothenia rossii. The sequence goes on from NC_136906.1 coordinate 47,570,076, forward strand.
CCTTGAGACTGTTTGGAAAGTGACCAGAAGTTAGAGAAGTGTTGATGAAATGGGTGAGAAACGGTAGAATATCAGGAGCGATAGTTTGAAGGGATAGGGTCCAGAGGACAGGTGGTTGGACGGGCAGAGGTAATGAGGGTAAGAACCTCACTTGGAGAGGGAGGGGAGAAGGAGGTCAGTGTGTGGGTGAAAGGTGGGTCTGGTGACCCAGCGGTGAGTAAAGGTGAGTCAGAAAAAGAAGAGCGAATATCATCAACCTTTTTTTCAAGTGGTTAACAAAGTCGCTTGACAGAAGGGAGGAGGGGGAAGGGGCTTTGGGGGGGTGGAGAAGATGGAAAATAGTTTTTGGGGATTGGAATAGGAAGATTGGATCTTATCTTGAAAGAAAGTGCTTTTTGCCTGAGAGATCGAAGCAGAGAAAGAGGAGAGGAGAGCCTGATAGGTTAGGAGGTCGTCATATCACATCACAACATTGTAAAGTTAGCTACCATATATCAGGCTATAACTAAAGTAGTATTGATAATATAGTAACGTTACTGGCAGGACTTGATACTGATCCATAGCATAAACTAATGCGCAAGTATCAGCCGTATCTCGCTTTACCTAATGCAGCTCCACACTACGTCTTACAGTGCTGTGTACCGGAGGGGAGAGAGAGAGAGAGGAGCGGAGGGGGGAGAGCATGGGCGGCACCAGGATTTGTTTGCTGCAGTAGCTTAGCAGTTGCTATATGACAGCACGATGTTGCTAGTTAATTTTCAAAATAAATAAACAAACAATACCAGTGGACCGAGCACGAGCCTGTTCATATTGTAGCGTTCACCGCTATTCAAGATCACAGAACACGAGCCTTCAATGTCGAAAACTTTCCCCTTTTTTTCTGGTATTGACGGCCATGCCTTACAGAACCAATCAATAGTATAACACTCATTATGACTTTTCCGCACACTCGAACACAACTCCTACCGTCTTGTACTCCCTCCACACTCACCGGAAAACGCACACACACACACCTGGAAGGGGCGGTCTCTCCCTAACTCCCACCAACAACATTTTCCAAATAACTTTACAAATGTACTAAACTGTGCACATCATCTGATAACTGAAATAACTATTAACTTGGACACGCTACAATATTATCATTAATATTTACATTAAAACATTCCTTTGACACTTATAACATACATTACTTTGCTAGGTAAGCACAACCAAAATAAGTTTGTAAAAGCAGAATTTGAACACTGTTTCTGTGCTCCTACAATATTTTAGTACACAATAGCGATCGTTCACTGTTTCAACTGGCATGCTTGACATTTAACCTCATCACCACACTGCAAACAGACAGACACACACACACACAAACACACAAACACACGCACACACACACACACACACACACACACACACACACACACACACACAGGGTTGTCCGGCTAGACCGGCTCCGTTGGAGATTGTGGTCGTTTACGCTGACTTGTGAGAAATCTTTCCATTTTCGATCTGTGTTCACATACTGAGAATTATAACAACATTAGCCAAGTAACAGTTTGCGCTTTAACTTACAACGACCCCTGATAGATCTTGCGAGAATGTGTATAAATATATATATAGACACATTTTCATAACAAAACAATGGGGTTGCTAAGCCGTTGCTAGGCCAATTGTTGGAGTTGCTATAGCAACTCCAAGCTACCCCCTGGCACCGTCCCTGGGGGAGAGAGATGTAATACGGTTTCCTGATAAACGTTTTGTTTGATAGGCTTCAGCTGTGGAGAGTATGTGCTGCAGAGAGGTGGATGCACAACGCACCCAGGAACGAAAGCTAGCTCCGGTCCTTTTCCTGTTAGGGAAACTGTGGACTCGATGTCCTGACAGGCTCGAGTTTGTGCAACCTGCACAAACTCCAGCTTACCCTGATTAAAAATGGTGAAATGCAATGTAAAATTACCGAAAAAATACCAGCTCACTAAATCACAACCGCTCAAACCAACTACAAACTACTACCGTGGATTGGGCAGAGAAGGAGTCCGAGAAAGTTGCTCCCCCATGTGACGTAATATGACGCGTTTGACGTTTGACGTTTAAAAAAAAGCAGTTTTTAGTAGCAGAGCTCAAAACGGCTCCTTTCCCTCTGAATTCCTGCCCGTATGCCTTGTAAAACATATCAAATCCTGCATTAACTTTTTTAATTGTAATTTTCAGGCAAGGTTAAGCATAAATCTAGTAAAAAAAAAAACCTGCAAGTTGCTCTTTAAAGTACCACCTGCAGAGGGATCTAGATTTGGATGTTCTTTTCCCCATAGAGACCGCCTCGCTGCACATTATCCCTTGCATAAAGATAGATTGTGGGTCCCTTATAACATGTTGTACACAGTGGAAATAAACATTCTTACCTCAACATCAGGGATCTTATACATTAAACTCCTTCTGAATCAAACCGTCACGGTAGCCTTACCTTACTGATCCCTCTTAAAATAGAAAAAAACACTTTAATTTACCAGCAGAGAGAAAATTGATTATTACTTATTATTAATGTGACTAATAAAGAGCAGTTTAATTATTAAGTATTATTCTGTTGATCGATGTCATTACATTTGGTGAAAAGCACATAATGACTTGTTTAAGACTCGTTTTGTCAAAGTTTAGGACTTGGACTTGACTTGAACTTGCCCATCCTGACTTGAGATTTGACTCGGACTTGAGCGCAAAGACTTGAGACTTCTTGACTCGGACTTGAGCGCAAAGACTTGAGACTTGACTCGGACTTGAGCGCAAAGACTTGAGACTTGACTCGGACTTGAGCGCAAAGACTTGAGACTTGACTCGGACTTGCAGAACAATGACTTGGTCCCACCTCTGGTACTGTATAAAAATACATGTGACGGATATAAACAAACTGATGTATTTACACTACAAACAGTATAAGGAGGTATAAATATTATTAACAGCAGTATAGAAATGGATTACACTATTGATCAGGTATTACATTCCCTATTGGGCTAGGGGAACCAAAGGGAAATAACACGACCAGAGTGGAATTGGTATTAATTATAAGCGTTTATTTAAAACAGCTGTAAACAAAATGGCAGGCAAACAGCCTGAAACAAACAAAAGAGCCAAAAGGGCACAGGTTGACAAATAACCAACTAAAGGAGGACTCTAAAAAAGGAGTCTAAAGACACACAGGGAAAATACATACTAATATACTAAATAAAGAACGAAACAAAACCTCACTCTAAAAGTGGTACAACTAACACAAAGAATCTATACCAAAAACACAGCTAAACTAAAGGCAACAGTCACAAATCCTAACTATACTCTAAACACTAACTAAGCTACTCTACACTCTAACTAATCACACACGTTTTAACCCCAGAACAAAGAGCAAGTAGCGAGAGGCATCTGTCCACATACAGAGCCTCCAGAATGATGATTGTCCCCAAGCTTTGTAATAATCTCCAGCAGGTGTGCGCCGGCTGTGCGCTGCGATTGGAGTGCGTCGGGCCCGGCGTGCTCCAATCGCAATCTTCAGGGGCAGACCAGGAGATGGCAGCCAATGCCGGGAGGGCAACCGCACAGCTCATTTACATAGAACACACAGCTGAAAACACTCAGACGACCAGGAAGGCAGCAGCCGTAACATCAGGGCTGGCCAACCCGCGGCTCTCGAGCCGCATGCAGCTCTTTGCCCAGTCTCATGCTCAGTCTCTCAGTTCATATCGAATTTTAATTGTGTGTTTTTATTTTTTTGCGCATATGTATCCCAGTTCACAAAGGGCAACACACAGGTTCCAGCTCAAACAGAGAAGTGCTTTAGCCGATCAGAATGCAGATCCTGCAGCAATGGAGGCGGGCTTTACTACACCCGCGATGTGACAGTGAAGGGAGAGATCTGCTTCTGAGTTACGGTGCCACTTTGTAAAGGTTTCCTAAAATGGAAATGTAGTAGTTTGGATTAATTTGTGACATGTAAATCGTCAAAAATGGTACATTCTCCGTTAGCTTACGAGCTCCCCGTTTGAGCTAGCAACTATTTTCTTTGCAATTTAGTATCATATTGGATAGGGGTTGAATTTGTCCTGGATTGGAATTTTTCCGATCATTCCCCTAGGAGGAGTTCGCAAGAATGTGCTTAAAATGCATGAAAAACGCACATCTTTCAAAATGGCCGACTTTCTGGGGGGCGGGCCTAATAAAAGCCAATTTGAAATATGTCCGCAATCATAAGAGCAATGTGTATACAGTGTTTCGTGCATATCGGAATATTCATTCATTCCAAAATGGGTTTTTCATAGGTGGCGCTAGCGAGCACGTTGGACAATTTGAACTCATTGACTCCAGAATAATGTAGTTTTCACCAGTCCTGGCGTCCTGCAAAATAATACAACTTTGTCAGCGTCCTAAAGGCATCAAAAACAGGAAACGCCAGCAGAAAAATAATAATTAAAACTGCGGTCGCACTTGTGCGCGCAGTGATGAGCGGGCCCTCGCGTCCGTGCGCCTGTCGGGGAGGGCAGCCGGTCGTCCCGGCGTCACGCAGACGCGCGCAAGTCCTCAGAAATTAGTCGTTTGTCATTTCTCTAACTTTCGCGTCCCAGGTCCTCCGGCATCGACCCGGAAACGGATGTTGGCACGCCGTCTCGAAGGAAAACAAATTTCTCTAAAAGCTCGTCGAGGATCGATATTCGAGGAGGCTGTCTGGAGGTGCCGTAACCGAGGATACACTGATTTAGAGGAGAGAGGAGTCTCTTTGGAGGAGCTATAACCGAGGGTACAACGATGTAGAGGAGAGAGGAGAGAGGAGTCACTCTGGAGGAGCTATAACCGAGGGATGTATCCTCCGGAGTCGATTTCAGCCAACAGTGATGTTTAAAAGAGGCGTGACGCATGGCTGGACTTATGTCAACGAAGCACAGCTCTGCAAACTGTTCCCGTTGTGATTATAAGTTATTTGAGATGATAAAATATGCATCAGACTTTCTGCCCTTTACCGTTTGTTTACTCTCTAATTTCATCTCCCCTGGATGTTAGGCTATTTCTTTTTTTAATACAACTGCTTTCATTGTGACGCGATATTTACAGCGAGAACAGCTGCTGAGGTCAGTGCAGAAACAGAACAGTGTGTATAATATATATCGCTCAATAATATATGTAACAGGCAGCCCACATTTCACACTTTATTTGTAGGCTTTAGGAGATATCTACGAATAAACAGTAGGGTTAGGGTTAGGGTTAGGGAGTGTATAGGTGTCTGTTGTAATGAATATGCCCCCAGCAAAGGGCGTTGTTGGACTAACAGTGTGTGTGTGTGTGTGTGTGTGTGTGTGTGTGTGTGTGTGTGTGTGTGTGTGTGTGTGTGTGTGTGTGTGTGTGTGTGTGTGTGTGTGTGTGTGTGTGTGTGTGTGTGTGTGTGTGTGTGTGTGTGTGTGTGTGTGTGTGTGTGAGTGTGTGTGTATGTGTGTGTGTGTGTGTGTGTGTGTGTGTGTGTGTGTGTGTGTGTGTGTGTGTGTGTGTGTGTGTGTGTGTGTGTGTGTGTGTGTGTGTGAGTTGATGTTGCAGGCAGACAGGCAGGTGTCAGTAGGTTATCTGACATATAAATTGTCAAAAATGGTACATTCTCCGTTAGCTTACGAGCTCCCCGTTTGAGCTAGCAACTATTTTCTTCGCAATTTAGCATCATATTGGATAGGGGTTGAATTTGTCCTGGATTGGAATTTTTCCGATCATACCCCTAGGAGGAGTTTGCAAAAATGTCCTTAAAATGGCTGAAAAAGGCACATTTTTCCAAATGGCCGACTTTCTGGGGGGCGTGGCTAATGAAAAGCAATTTGAAATATGTGTGCAATTATAATAGCAATTTGTATACAGCGTTTCGTGAATATCGGAAAAAATATATGCGAGTAGTTTGTAGTAATTTGTGACATGTAAATCGTCAAAAATGGAACATTCTCCGTTCGCTTACGAGCTCATCGTTTGAGCGATCAATTATTCCTTCTCAATTTAGCATCACATTGGAAATGGGCTGAACTTGTCGTGGATTGGAATTTTTCCGATCATTCCCCTAGGAGGAGTCCGCAGAAATGTCCTTAAAATGCATGAAAAACGCACATTTTTCAAAATGGCCGACTTTTTCGGGGGCGGGGCTAATGGAAAGCAATTTGAAATATGTCCGCAATCATAAGAGCAATGTGTATACAGCGTTTCGTGAATATCAGAAAAACTATATGCGAGTTGTTTGGAGTAATTTCCGACTTGTAAATCGTCTAAAATTGTGTATTCGCTGTTAGCTTACGACCTCCACGATTGAGCTATCAAAAATGTTATTCTCAATTTAGCATCATATTGGATAGGGGCTGAAGGTGTCCTCGATTGAAAATGTTCCGATCAATCCCCTAGGAGGAGTTGGCAAGAATGTGCTTAAAATGCATGAAAAACGAACACTTTTGAAAATGGCCAACTTTGCCAGGGGCGGGGCTTATAAAAGCCAATTTGAAATATGTCCGCAATCATAAGAGAAATGTGTATATAGCGTTTCGTGAATATTGGAAAAAACTATACGAGAGTAGTTTGGAGTCATTTGGAGTAATTTGTGACATGTAAATCGTCAAAAATTGAAAGTTCTCCGTTCGCTTACGAAGTCCTCGTTTGAGCGATCGACTATTCCTTCGCAATTTAGCATCACATTGGATAGCGGCTGAACTTGTCCTGGATTGGAATTTTTCCGATCATTCCCCTAGGAGGAGTCCGCAGAAATGTATGCAATTTGAAATATGTCCGCAAACCTAAGATTAATGTGTATACAGCGTGTCGTGAATATCGGAAAAACTATATGCGAGTAGTTTGGAGTAATTTGCGACATGTAAATCGTCAAAAATGGAACATTCTCCGTTCGCTAACGACCTCCACGATTGAGCTTTCAAAAATGTTCTTCTCAATTTAGTATGATATTGGATAGGGGCTGAACAGGTCCTGAATTGGAATTTTTCCGATCATTCCCCTAGGAGGAATTCGCAAGAATGTGTTTAAAATGCATGGAAAACGCACATTTTTCAAAATGGCCAACTTCCTGGGGTGCGGGGCTAATGGAATCTATATACAAATATGTCCGCAATTCCATGAGGAATGTCTGTGCCAACATTCGTGAAGTTCTGAGAAACTATATGTGACCACCACACAATAGGGGGTGCTAGTGAGCAGTTTTTTTGAAAAATTACGGGGTTTTTTTACATTCTTGAAAAGGTCGTGGGCTCTGACGTGTGTCCCAAGTTTTGCGTCCGAAGCTCATTTTAAGCTATCGCAATTTAAAATAAATATTTTGGCCACGCCCACATTCGGAATTTGTTGCGACACTTTAAATCTGAGTTCGTAGTCACCCCGAGAGTGTGTGTAAAAAAATATATATATTAGTCCATCCGCTCTTGAGTTATAAATTGGTGGTGTTTTTGGCGCCCCCAATAGTCCAAAATGAAAATGCTTTGATGTGCCTATTCCCCAAGACAGTTTGAACCTATCTACCAAAATCTGTGATGTTTGGATACATTGTTGATGAGTTATGAGCATTTATTTCTAAGCCCCGCCTTTTTGCGAGAACGTTTTCATTGACGGTGGCAATATTTATCGTCCTAACATGCTCATTTTCTACGGTAATGTGTCTGACCCTCCACCGATGCTGTATACGAAGTTTGGTGTTGAAAACCTGAAAATTGAAATTTAAGTGAATATTTAACTGTTCTAAACATTATGCTAATTTAGAAGGAAATAAATGTAGGCGGAGCTTAGTGTTCCAAGAGGATTATTTGTAGAGCAGATCCACCCGGATATGTGTGCAAAATTTCAGGTCATTTGGAGTTACGGTGCGACTTTGTAAATGTATTCCGAAATGGGATTTTGATAGGTGGCGCTAGTGAGCAGGTTGGAATATCAACCCGTTGACTCCAGAATATTGCATTTTTTACTGGTCCTGGCATCCGTGCAAAATTATACAACTTTTTAAGCATCCTAAAGACCTCAAAAAGAGGAAACGCCAGTACGATAATAATAATACCACCAATAACAATAGGTTCCTCGCACTTCGTGCTAGGACGCAGTTGGGTCCTAGCGCTCCGTGCTCGGGCCCTAACAAAGCAGTAAATCATGTATATAAATATACAGTATAATACAGACACTATCCACAGAATCAATATGAATATACCATAGACCGTTATTGACATTTTATATTATTTGAGGTCACTCATCAAATTCAGTCAGTCACGTGGACACAATATATAGATGTAAGAATATCTAATGTTGTGTTCCATTCCTTTTTCTACTGGCCATGTGCACTTACACATTACTGTACTCTCCTAAATTGTTCTCAAATGTGGCTCATCAGTACTTCTACAAAGTTGCCACACAAATATGGTCCATCAATCATTGATAGAAGCTGGAGCGACACAAGTTCTGTTCTGCTTTCTCTTCTGGAAGGAGCAGACAGAAGTGCTTCCCTCGGCATTGCACTCGCTCAAAGTTGTAATGATTTCATCTTTGACCTCCATTGCAAGCTGACCTTCTAAAGAAAAAACAATGATATAAGAGCTATTCGAAAGGGCACAGAAAAGCAGGGTAGGTAACCATAGCAACAAAACAAACTAGGTCTTCTTGCCGTGAAGCTCTGCGCAAAACCTTGTGATTGAGCAAAAGCAAGTCTCTGTCACGTAGTGCAGCTATTCTCACACAAACAGAGCGCTGCTGCCAAATGGGGCCCCCTTTCTGACCATATCTGGGTTATGGCAGCATTAGAACATGAAAGGAGGTATTTCAGGTGTAATCCATAAACAACATCTCCTGAAAGGTAAATTTCAGCCAATTATTTTCAACACGTATTATACAAGGCAACTAGCATATAGAACTTCAAATACAATATAATAGTGGACAGCAATCTGACAGCAGTGTGTATTATAAACTTCAGAAACAATGGGGTGTAAAGCTATGATTTACCTATGTTTATGATACGGTGAGTGAAGCAGGTAGGACCCAAACGCAGATAACATTTGATAATACCTTTATTTCAAGGTCTAGAGTAAACTTGGAACAAACAAAACACTCCGGTGAACTAAGTCACGAACAAAAGAAGCACCAACACTGAACACAGGAGGAGACGAGACTAAATACAGGGAGGGGTAATCACAAGACGAGAAACAGCCGGGCAGGGGAGGAGAAACACAAGGGCCACAAGTGAACACAATCAAAGAACTAGACACACCAGGGAAACTAACGACGGGAGGAAAAAAACAGGGAAAAGGACCAGACAATAACCCAGGAGAAAAACATGACAGCAAAACCCAAACATACAAAATTACCAACGTGACATAACTTAGGAGTGTGACATAACCCCCCCCCCTCAAGGGACGGATCCCAGACGTCCCAAAAAACAAAGTCCAGCAGGGTGGGTGGAGGGGGTCTGGAGGACGGGTCCCGGGCGGACGGCACGGGGGCAAGGCAGAGACCAAGGTGGGGAATTCGGGCGGACGGCCCGGGGGCAAGGCAGAGTCCGAGGAGGGGTATCGGGCGGACGGCCCGGGGGCAAGACAGAGTTCGAGGAGGGGTGAAGACCACAGCAGGCGAACTCAGAGGACCGGGCTCGAGGGCGAAGACCGGACAGCTCCGGAGGCCGGGCAGGAGCCGTTGTCGGCAAGATCCCCCACTGAAGAGGACACAGAGCCGGCAGGACCCCCGGCAGGAGAGCAGTCGGCGGAACCTCCAACGGCACGGGACATAGGGTTGGCAGGACCCCCGGCAGTAGAGTAGTCTGCGGGACCTCCAACGTGACAAGATATGGGGTTGGCAGGACCCCCGGCAGAAGAGTAGTCTGCGGGACCTCCAACAGCACAGGACATGGGGTTTGCAGGACCCCCGGCAGAAGAGCAGTCTGCGGGACCTCCAACGGCTCAGGACATGGGGTTGGCAGGACCCCCGGCAGAAGAGTATTCTGCGGGACCTCCAACGGCACAGGACATGGGGTTGGCAGGACCCCCGGCAGAAGAGCAGTCTGCGGGACCTCCAACGGGACAAGACATGGAGTTGGCAGGACCCCCGGCAGAAGAGTAGTCTGCGGGACCTCCAACGGCTCAGGACATGGGGTTGGCAAGACCCCCAGCACAAGAGTAGTCTGCGGGACCTCCAACGGGACAAGGCATGGAGTTGGCAGGACCCCCGGCAGAAGAGTAGTCTGTGGGACCTCCAACGGGACAGGACATAGGTTTGGCAGGACCCCCAGCGGAATCTCCAACGGCACAGGACTTGGGGTTGGCAGGACCCCCGGCAGAAGAGTAGTCTGCGGGACTTCCAACGGCACAGGAGTAGGGACTTGAGTGGGGACTCGAGAGAGGGCTTGAGAGGGAACTCGAGAGGGTTGGTTTGCCAACAGAACACGGGGAGTTGGCGTCGGACGGACAGCCAACAGGACACGGGGAGCTGGCGTCGGACGGACAGCCAACAGGAGACGAGGTGCTGGAGTCGGCCGGTACGCCGACAGGACACGGGGAGCTGGCGTCGAGTCCATGGCTGCTGGGGCCGGAACTGGGGCCGGGACCATGGCTGTGTGGGCCGGTTCTGTAGCTGGAACCATGGCTGCTGGGGCTCGGGCTGCTAGCCTGGCCTTGCGACTCCTTCTCTTCGCAGCCGCCTGAAGACTCCGTGGACCTCCATAAGCCAGACGAGTTCCAGAATACGACTCCTGGACAGGAGCAGGAACTGGGGCAGAAGCATGGGTTGACTTCAGACGGAACCCACCGAGGCGTTTTGTGCCCGGTTGGGAATTGGGAGACAGGGAGCTAGCTTGCCTGGGGCTAGCAGGCCGGGAATCACACACCGGGAGGATCTTTGAATTCCAGCCAGGTAAGAACTTCACCAAACCTGGTTTCTCTCTAGCCATCTGGCGCGCCTCCGACAACACAGCCTCTCGCTGCTGAACTCCGTGTGCTTTCTTCCATCGATCCGAGCAGGAAAGGAAAGATTCAATAATTCCAGCTCGAACGGATCTGTTGGGCCCATTTCAAGGTTGGTGCTTTCTGATACGGTGAGTGAAACAGGTAGGACTCAAACGCAGATAACATTTGATAATACCTTTATTTCAAGGTCTAGAGTAAACTTGGAACAAACAAAACACTCTCCGGTGAACTAAGTCACGAACAAAAGAAGCACCAACACTGAACACAGGAGGAGACGAGACTAAATACAGGGAGGGGTAATCACAAGACGAGAAACAGCCGGGCAGGGGAGGAGAAACACAAGGGCCACAGGTGAACACAATCAAACAACTAGACCAGGGGTCGGCAACCTTTTTGATATGAAGTGCCATTTAAAAAAAAAAAAATTGTTATCGGCGTGCATTAATCGAGAATTATCAACGGGGGGGGGGGGGGTTGAGGAGCTTGACGCTCGTCAACTATCAGCAGGAGGGCGCGGGAGCCTCGCTGCGGGAAGCGGTGTGTGGACCTGTCAGCGCAACTTACATGATGCCGAATTTAATAAACACATTTAAATAATTAGTTTCAACGGCATAATAATAAGGACGATCGTCCGTTCTGTGATTCTCCAGAGCACACATGCTATGATATTAGGGTCATGCAGAGTGAGATGAGATCGCTGTCCCTTTAAGAGAGAGAGGGGTGTGGCTTGTGCATGTGTGTGTGTGTGGATGGTAGAGCGACAGTGAGGGAACGTGTGTTTGTTTCTGGAAGTGAAACGAGGCAGCAGAAGAACAGCTAAATAAATGCAACGGCCTCCCAAGAAGAGCTCGTCTCTCTCCAGTCATTGAAGCTAAAGTGGGTTATTGAACCTGAAGCTTGTTGCTTCTGCCCTCCTCGACTACGGTCTGGGAGCCGACAGGAAAGTTCAACACACAAGATGGCCAGTCCGCCCCTTTGTAGCATATTATTTCGAAAACAGATGAACAGATCGCCACTGGGCTTTCAACTAAATACACAGCCAGGCAAAAACTGCAGCATTTGTACAGCTCCTTATGGGTACTGGTATTAGTGAAGTGCTTTCCTCCGTCGGGAAACGATCAGCACTGCACCACGGAGGAAAGTGGCAGAAAGTCACCTGGAGTTAAAGAGAGCGGGGCTGCGTTGCGTGCATGGCTTCCTTCTGCAGGTAACGGGGAGACGCGCTCTGGCGGCGGTCTCGGTCAGGATCCAAAAATACAATTTAAATATTTTGCACACTTATTCCACTTATTCCTAGTGTGCCACTGGTTACGGTGCCGCGTGCCAATGCTGGCACGCGTGCCAGGGGTTGCCGACCCCTGAACTAGACACACCAGGGAAACTAACGACGGGAGGAAAAACACAGGGAAAAGGACCAGACAATAACCCAGGAGAAAAACATGACAGCAAAACCCAAACATACAAAATTACCAACGTGACATAACTTAGGAGTGTGACAGTTTACATATATAATGACGTGGTCATTTAAAGATGTGAATCTGTTCATCACCTTCTTCTTTCCCCATGGTTTATCAGAATCAGAATTCCTTTTTAAGTCCCACAGCGGGGAACTTTACAAAGTCACTGCACAAGTGGCATAACAGGTAAAGTATGAAATAATACAAAAGAAAAGCAGACATTAGTAATACAATTAAAATAAAGACAATTATGTACACAACCATGGCCAAAACATTAGTAGCAGCACATTAAGTAAAACTAAGTGACATACAAAAAGCATATTAAAGTATTGCAGCCTTAAAATAAAAGAGTTTTGGGACATTTATGAAAAGATGTATTTGTTTACATAAAGTGATTTTAGTACAATTGCAAATAAGTGTTTATATTGCACATTGCAGGTTTATTGCACACGAGTGCACAGTCGACTGTGGACAAATGAATACTGAGATGAACTATGGTATAGTTTGGTCAACGGCTGTCAGCTCAGCTCAGTGTGCTGGCTTCAGTTTACGGCTCAAACCAAACATGTTGATGCAGCCCTTCAAACAGATGAGGGTCGGGGGCTCACACTGTGTTCCTGTGTTGCAGGCTACCTACAGGAGGCCTACCTGTGGACCAAGCAGGTGCTGTCCATCATGGAGAAGTCCATGGTGCTGCTGCAGGACGTGACGGACGGCTCCCTGTATGAGGGCGTGGCCTACGGGACCTACACCACCCGCTCCCTGTTCCAGTACATGTTCCTGGTGCAGCGCCACTTCTCCATCAGCCACTTCAACCACCCCTGGCTGCTGCAGCACTTCGCCTTCCTGTACCGAACCGTCCTGCCAGGTAAACGTCCCATCGTTTCACTTCATGTCATTGTTGTTATTTCAACTCATACTATTACTACAGGTTTGTTCTTATTTTTCCTTATTTTATATGTATTCTTATTATGTGTTTCTATTAAGTCAACATTTCCGTTTTTATAGTGTATCTTATTTTATCATCCAAGCGTCCTTGCGTATATGAAAGGCGCTATATAAATTAAAGTAATTATTATTGTTATTATTATCATACTTTTTTAAAGGTGTTTCCCGGAAATGGATATATGAAAGGTGTCTAATGCAGAGATTGGTCTGGAGGTCAGGGGAAGGGCAGCAGCAGAGGAGGGGCTGCAGTTCAGGCTCGGACATTTCACAGCCCCCGCCAACACTTCCTGTAGCTTTCTTCAGCTTTCCTCCTCCTTCCTGTCTGCCTCTGTGCTATCCACTGTCCAATCATGCCCCATAAACATATCAGTCTAAGACACACACACACACACACACACACACACACACACACACACACACACACACACACACACACACACACACACACACACACACACACACACACACACACACACACACACACACACACACACACACACACACACACACACACACACACACACACACACACACACACACCTTCCAACCTCTTGTGTGTGTGCATTAAAAATCAGAGCTTCAAGACAGGATTCAATGTCAGCGCCACTTTTCACTTGGTCATAAGATAAGATATACTTTGTTGATCCCAATTTGGGATTTTTTTTGTCAAGTTTTTTGTTCCATTCCTGGAATAAATATTCTGATGATGTGTTCAGTGTCCAGCCACGCTTACAGGGATGCTGCTCCAGGGTTTCTGTTTATGATTGTTTGTCCTGGCAAATAATTGACTGTTCTATAGCTGGTTTCTAAGAACCCTCTCAGCAGAGTGAGATAGCAGAGTGAGATAACTAACATAATTACAGACAACAAATCAGTGCCAACAATCTGCGCTGGGCTGTGGACTGAGCCGGGTCACAGCCGGGGCTGAGGTTCATGCTGGGGAGCATCTTTGTAACATATCTGTGACTTCAGGGAAAATTATTTGTGCTGAGCTCTGTGTGGTAGTTTGTTGGAATTGACAAAGATTCCACACATTCATCACACAGTCAATCAATCAATCAATCAATCAATCAATCAATGTTTATTTATATAGCCCAATATCACAAATGTTACATTTGTCTCAGTGGACTTCACAGTTTGTACAGAATATCAGTATGACAATACGACACCCTCTGTCCTTAGACCCTCACATCGTACAAGGAAAAACTTCCAGAGAAAACCCACAGTTTAAAGGGAAAAATGGGAGAAACCTCAGGGAGAGCAACAGAGGAGGGATCCCTCTCCCAGGACGGAAAGACGTGCAATAGATGCCGTGTGTAAATTGAAAATGTAATACATTTGCAACATAGGTAGTCCAAATGTTTGGAAATGCATGTGTGTATAATAGGAAGATGAATCCACGAGTATATATTATTTGTCTTTTTGTCCACCAATAAAGTTTCCCCTGTGTTTTCACCAGGATTTCAGCGGACGGTGGCCATTGCAGATTCTAACTACAACTGGTTCTACGGGCCAGAGAGCCAGCTGGTCTTCTTGGACCGCTATGTGTTGCGTAACGGCAGTGGGAACTGGCTGGCAGATCTGATCCATCAGAACAGGGTGATGGAGGGGCCGGGGCAGGCGGGGAAAGGCCAGCGATGGTGTACCCTCCACACAGAGTTCATCTGGTGAGACGCTCCACTTGGTTTCATTCAAGGAAATACAATTTTTATCTTCAGAATCAGAATTCCTTTATTTGGAAATGTACGGTATTACAACAGCAAGATTATAGTGCAGATTCATTAGAGTAGACTTACACATTACATAAAGAGAGAATAGAAAGAATCCGAAAGATCTGAATCAGAAACAGGTTTATGGAGTATGGTAAAGAAATTAAGTTGCAGTATATTTTAAAAGACCATATAGAAATGTAGAAGTAGCTGTTACTATTTACAGATTGAAAAATAAATTGAAATAAATATTAAGCGTAAATTGCAATGGAGTCTATATTGAGTTGATATTACTCAAAGGATTACGTTTACAGGCAGAGTTATTCCACATCAGGGGTATAACACTGGGGAAATGCACTCAAAAACTACTCGATAGGCCAATTGGGATTAGGGTTCTTGTATTTTGAGAGAAATATCAACTACAATGTATGTACAGCAGCGTTTCCGCCAGGGGGGCGTCTTGCCGTTATTTGACTATATATATTCAGCTCGGGACGCACTGAACTCAAGCCGAGGGCGTCCAAAAATATTAATAATTGAGAGAAGATCGAGAGTTTTTATCGCTTGAAATGAAGAAAAGGAAAAAGGACAAGGAGGGGCAAAGGAGTCTGGTGGGATTATTTTCGGAGTATTGCAGATCGTTTCCCTGACATCGGCGGTGCCTGCTACTGGACAACACGGAGCGTGCACGTTTTGGACGCGATGAGCGGTGCTAATGGAGCACGTGCGTGAGCTGCGAGCACCAGAGCCTCGCAGCGGCGAAACTGAGGCTCCAGGTAAACTGTGGTAATATGAAGAGCCGTGTGGGAGCCGTGTGGGAGCCGGCACTTTAAGAGAGCCGAGCCAAATGATCCGGCCCACTAACGTAAAAAGACAGTATCTATAAGGGACGGCTCAAGTCCCTTATAGATACCCGCTCTCGGGGTGGACGCCCTCTACGCCCTCTCAGCCCTGGTCTGGCGGAAACACTGATGTACAGTATTCGAACATCTCACTGTCAGCAGCTTTTGATTGATGTCTTTATTGGTTCTTCACCCCTCTGACATCCGTCCTCTCTTGTAATTGCAGGTATGATCCAGGACTGTTTCCGAAGCCTCCATCAGATTTCGGAACATCTCAACTTCACCACTTTGAGGACTGGGGGGTGGTGACGTATGGCAGCGCTCTACCTGCAGACACCAACCGCACCTTTCTGTCCTTCAAGGCTGGGAAGCTGGGGGGGCGGGCCATCTTCGACATCGTTCACAAGAACAAGTACAAGGAGTGGATCAAAGGGTGGAGGAACTTTAACGCTGGCCACGAGCACCCTGATCAGAACACTTTCACCTTTGTGCCCAACGGGGTCCCGTTCATCACAGAGGCTCTGTATGGACCCAAGTACACTCTGCTGAACAACGCGCTCTTGTTCAGCTCTGCTATCCCAGGGAGCTGCTTCAAGCCGTGGGCTGGACAGGTGACAGAGGCCTGCGACTCCAAGTGGTTGAAGTACAAGGTGGGGCTGGCGGCGGATGCCCAGGGCAGAGTGGAGGCTGCCATGGAGAGGCAGGGCATGGTCTTCATCCGAGGGGAGGGACATTCCTCTTACAGTCCCGAGCTGAAGCTCAGGAACTTCCAGAGGAACCTGCTCCTTCTCCACCCACAGCTCCTGCTCCTGGTGGACCACATCCACCTGGACCCGGACAGCCCCACCAGGGCGATGAGTGCCTTCTTCCACAACACGGAGCTGCCTTTCCAGAGTACCAAGATAGATGGTGTTCATGGAGCTTTCGTATCCCACGGGGAGGATAACTACAAGATGTTCTGGATGGATGACACCGGCTACAGTAACAAAGGGGTGGTGGGTTACTGGAACTACCCTAGAGGCTACCCGTACAATGGCTCCAACTATGTGAACGTCACTATGCCATTGAGG
This sequence comes from Notothenia rossii, assembly GCF_949606895.1. Lineage (NCBI taxonomy): Eukaryota > Metazoa > Chordata > Actinopteri > Perciformes > Nototheniidae > Notothenia > Notothenia rossii. Next base: position 47,587,030 of record NC_136906.1, read on the forward strand.
TACCCTCACACCAGGGTTGCCTACATTTTCTATGGACCAGGCGTGGATGTACAGAGCTTCAGCCTGCGTGGCGATGACCAGAGGGTGGACATCTACCTGGCCACCAAGGAGCACACCTACACCATCTACCTGCTGACCGGAGAGGTCCCCAGCAAGCCCCTGTTCGCCATGGTGCTGGTGGACCACAAGAAGATCGTCTTCGAGAAGTCTGCGGCGGCTGAGGAGGACAGCTCCCCTGAGGAAGTGGAGGAATACGTCAACGTGGTGGAGGACAACCTGCAGCACGTCAAGCCCGTCTTCCAGCAGATGGAGAGACACATCCTGGGACGGGTTCTCAACACTGCCAGCTTCAGAAAGACTGCAGAGCGCCTGCTCCAGTTCTCAGACAAGAAGAAGACGGAGGAGGTCATAGAGAAGATGTTTGCTATGTCCAAGAAACAGGGCAGAGGGAAAGGGGGGAGGAAAGTTAACCTTGGGGAGAAGCTGTCTGAGACTCTACCTGACATTTTCGCACAGGTTGAGGTGAATGAGAAGAAGGCGAGACAGAGGACTTCAAAGCGTACATATGAGGACAGTCAAGAGGAGGGGGAGGGCGACTCGCGGGCCTTTATGGATTATACAGACGGTCGCAAAAACAGAAAGGGGGCTTTTGTCAAGGGCCGCAAATTTAAGGAGGTTCACATGGTGGCCACGGAGGGGAGCGAGGGTCTCTCCAGCACCGCCTCCTACATCCGCCTCTTCCTCCTGCTAAACACGGCCACCTTCTTCCTGCTGCTGGCCGTGCTGCTGACCCGCTTCCAGAGGGGGCGCAGTCTGCACACGCAGAGATGTTTCTACACCATCCTTCTGATCGACTGCTTCATCCTACTGTACCTCTACTCCTCCTGCTCTCACTCAAAGTGTTAACACACCACAGACCAATGACCCCATGCGGCCCCCACACCCAGTCTGAGGCAGATTTTAGAACACAAAAGGATAGTTGCCAGTATAGTGAACCCGGAAATGTTGAGGGACCCAAAGTTTTATGTTAGAAATGTATAGTAGGGGTCACAGCACATAGAAACTGCCGGATGCTCACCTGCATATGTTCCGAATCAGAAACGGCTTATTGCCAGGTAGGTTCACACGTACGAGAAATGTGACTATTTGCACCATTAGAATAAATAGCATTAATTAGCACATGCAGACAAAAGCAACCATTATTTTTTTCTTTTAAATGGCAGTTTTGAGTCCCCTAAAACTTTAAAATCGGCCCAAAACTCATCAAAACCAGCCCACCCGGAGTACAGTTATTGCCACTTTCTGTTTAAAACTGAAATATTTGATCCTGAAAATGTCAGAAATGGATTCAACATCCTCAATAACCTCCAAAACCACTCAAACTTTCCTAGTCTTCCACCCGTGTTTATAACTTGTGTCTGCATAATATGCTAATGAACACAACTTGTGTAAATGCGTGTGTGCTATGAGCTGGCAAACAGACAACAATATGCAGACCACTTTTATAAAAACATATCTGAGATTTCAAGAAAGATTCTGATAATGAAAATATTTTCTATTAAAAAAGTATTTTTACAAGCAAAAAGTCCCAATTTTTGAAAGATAGCATTATAAGATGATCATTGAAACCCTTATCTCTTTGATCATAGTCACAGGCGAGCTGTCAGCTGCTACTCTTGGAACGAGTGAAGTATAGCTTCTATCTGTGAGGACAGAGACTAAACCATGACATCATGTTTTATCTCATATGAGACTTTCTCTGGGATTAGGACTATTCTCTTTATATTATGCTTTTTATTCTCATCACATCATGGCTTTTATTCTCTTCACATTATGATTATTTAAGCAATAGCTCACGACAGGACGTGGTATATGCTCATTGTATCACAGCTAAGGGGCGTGGTTCGGCCCGACGCGAAGCGGAGGGTCGACAGACCCCTTAGCTGTGATACAATGAGCATATATCACGGCCTGAAGTGAGCTATTGCTTTTATAAAACGGTTACCAAGTGTGGCAATATGAAAGAAGAATACACACTCTAATTTAAATAGTTTTTATTAGTAAATAATGATGTTCAAAATAAAATAGTCCCTCCGTTGCCTTCTGCACAAAACATAGTGCGAGGTGGTTGCTATGCAACAACACTAACAGCTAGCGAACATATTAGACAGAGAGCGTTGATCGATTATTTGGCTATTTATTTACATTAATGTGTATGTTGCTGTTTATTGTGCACCCACTGAAAAACTGTCCAGCATCAGTAGCATGGCTTACTTGGTCACTTGTATAGGTCGAGGTTGTTCGAGGCTGTTGCTTGGCGTGGCGAGGATATTGCTCCACTTTCTCGAGACTTTCCCTGAGATTGGGCTTCCAGTAGCTCTGGAGAGAGCTTTCGCACCTGTGGCCACTAACGGTCATAATTTCTCTGCTTTGTTTCAAGACCCGCATCAGAAAGCTTTTGAATGGTGGTACTTTTCCAGTTGGTCTACCTGCTCTTCACGGAGCTCTGCATGTCGTAGTTTAGGTGCTCTTTTTTCTGGAGATAGGCACTGCTCAATCCACTCCTCCATACTATAGTAAGACCCCCCCGGAGGTCGAAGTTAATCTTAAATGTTTCCATTTTATGCTTTGTAAGTTTGTTTCGTAACGGAAGAAATTTAAATATATTTATAAAACTGACAAGTCAAATCAAGCAATCTGATTGGTCGATAGCGTTTTTGCAGACCTCTTTGATTACAGATTTGAAAACATCGTTGCTTGCTTTAAAAGTAGCACAATTCATTATGTTAAACCTTCAAAAGTATCTAGATACCCCTGCCCTAATGCCAAAGGAACTGCACACGGAATATGTTTTGCCGTTTGATGTCTATGTCTGGACCGCTGCGTCAAAAAGGAGGGCTTCTCCCCCGTTACTTCTCCACTGCTTTCTTGTTCCAGTGCTTTTCAGCCCAACGGTATACTGTTTTTCTCAGACGCGGAGGGATACTGACTTGCTGTGAAAAGTAACTTACAATTCTACCCGTGGTATACGCTCAGTATATCACGGCTAAGAACCAATCAGATTGCTTGATTTGACTTGTCCGTTTTATAATAGACTTTATACTATAATGCTTTTTGTTTCTCAATATGATTCTTCTTTGTAGCTTTCTATACTTTAAACAAAATGTTATGTCTTTTGCTTTCATCATATTTTCTTTCTAGAATTTAAAACTTTATTTTCCAAATAATAGTGAATTATATATATAATTAATATTTTGTATATAGCCTTGAAATCACAAATGAGCTTCATTGGGCTTAATTTGTATAAAAGTATATAATTTGTGTAAATTGTAATGTATAAAATGAGAACTGTTCAAACTGTTTCTAAAATGAGGACGGCTTTATTCTCATCACATCCTCACCTTTCCCCGGGAGTTATTCTTGAAATCTCAGATGTGTTTGTTTATGGTTGAAAAGTGGTAAGATCTACCTCACGGGTATTCAGGAGAAACAGCTGATTCCAAATCAGAATGGATGAACACCGGGATGAGACCAGACCTCCTCTGATGTAAAAGCTTCTGTGGAGCTTCAGAACGAATGTGTGTGAAGTGTGTGTGTATCCGGTCTGTATCAGAGGTCAGAGGTCAGCCATTATGATGCAGGCGCCCCATGTCCTGTCGACATAGTTCATAGGAAAACATTGAAATGTATATATGTGAAGGCAAGATATATTTTTATGGTGGTTTTTTTACCATTTGTAAATAAAATTACCAAATGCATTCATTGTGTTTTGTGTCTAGTGAATGTGTGAACTCTGAAATGTTAGTTAAATATACAATATATGTATTGAAGGGGCAAAGAGAGCTCCAAAGTGCAGCTCAGACAAACACATCATGAAAAGACCCCCACCCCGGACACACAACAGTTAGAAATCAGAATAATTGCAAGTCCAGCAGAACTCATGGAGGATACACTTATCTTCATTATTCAAGCTTTTTCAGAGAAACTCAAAAAGGAAGCTTCAGTTTCAGTGTCCTGTTTCCTGCTGGCTCACGGTCCCGCCTACATACAGGATTACACTTAGTTCAGACACTGAAAACAACGGAACTTGACTTTAATGAAGTGTATTATGTCAACAAATTACAGCCTGCTCTAACGGGTCAACAAGTGACTTTTGAACTTTGGGCTTTTCTCATCAACAGAATCATTTGGGGTTCTTGTGAGTGTCGTGTCATCAGGAATACACTACAGTGTGTGTTCATGGTGACAAAGACACATGTCACTTTAGTTCTTATTAACAATGGAGCTCTATAGCAAAAAAGGAAGACGATAATCAGGTTGTCATAAAAACACAATGGAATTTGGATATCAGAAGGCTTTTCCTTTCAAGTCTATAACGTGTTAAGATCTCCTGGGCACCATACTAAATATGCGCTAGGTAGGCCTACACAGTAAAGGAAAACAACGTCCAATCATCAGTGTTTCAGTACTGGATGATATTAGTGTTTCATATTTATAAATATACTTTTTGATGGGTAAATACTTAATCAATCTTCCGGCAAAATCAGTACAGCATAATAAAAAATGTCCAGATGTAGAGACGGTTTTCAGACAGGTTCAGATTCACCAAGCACGTGTTATATAATGGATTTGTGAACATTGGAAGCTTGTAATTATTTAATGATGATACAGTATTTAGCAAACTCTGCAAGCCATCACAGTGGACACAGCCTGCCTCTGAGCTGTCGTACTGACTGATGCATCCTCACAATAATCAAAAGCACTGCCATGCAAAGCACCTATCAGGCATCACTGCTGTATTTTATCATTAATGGAATACATTTATTTCACAACCCTTTTTTATTGAAAAAGGAATTCTGTGTAACAGTGATCTGTGTTGTTGCTCAGTGCTCTGAGTGTGGGGTCCTCATTGGCTGAGGGCTTGCAGATGTTGTGACTTCAGCAGATCCTAACTGGGGATTTGCACAGTTAGTGAGAGGAATGAAAAGAATGTCAATCCATTCCTCTCCTCACAAAAATGCTGTGGGTTCTTTTGTTTTGATTGAGCTGATAATCACGTCCAGATGTGTAACTCCCCCCCCCCCCTCTTATATAAAGTGACCTCTGTTGTCTGGCCTGGTCAGGACACATGGGGGATGGGAGTGATGTGTGATTTAGTTCATGTTTAAAAGGCAGAGGTTTGCTTTGTATTTGAGTCCAGCTCTGATAAACCATGAACAAACTAAGAATGAGGCCAACTATTTTATGAGGCCATTTTGAATGTCAGGATACAACATGCTGCCATCTGCTGGCCGGCAGGGACGGACTGGCTGGCCATCTGTAGAATCTGGTGAACCACAGAATGGCCGGTCGTCAAGGGCCGTTGACGTACGGCCGGCCCTTTAAACATTTTTTGTTTAACGTCATCATTTAAGTTGCGTTGACGGCCTTCAGAGGGCGACAGCGGCCGCTAATGCAGTTGTGTGGTTCTTATCTGACAAATAATCACACACGAAGAAGAAAAAAGACCGGCAACACGAAGAGAAGGGATTAGACGCGCGCAGCGCCATATAGATAGAATCAGGCAGATATCAGTCTATATGGCGCTGGACGCGCGGCAGACAGGGAGAATGAAAAAACATGGATGAAAATCAAAGAAAACGAAAAGAAAAAGGTGGGGCCGAGAAGGCAAGAGAAAAAAAGGTGAAGTCACTCGCAGGTGATGAAGTATATAAATGTCACAAATTGACAGAGCCTTTTGGCAGCAGCAGATTAGAACAAGTGCAAGATGATGAAGAGAATGATGAGGGTGCGAGTTCAGATAGCCAGCCTTCTGCATTCATGATGAGGGACAGAGTTGAGCTGGTGGAAGAACCAGCTCAACTGGCACATACACGTGCAGGGCAAGAGCAAGAGGTGGGTGAGAATTATCCCTTGAACTCAGTGGCGTTTTCTCCTGGAGGCCAAAGGAAGCTAGGCTTTGTTAGAAATTAAAATCAATGTTTTGATGGTATAATGTAGCTTAAACATACCGTCAGTTCAAACGCTCTTTTATACTGAAAAACCAGAAATTCTTGTGCACAAGCAGTTAAGCTTTTATTCTGAAAATCCTTCATCTACGGTTAGCATGTAGCATGTGGCTAATATACGATTTCCTAAAGAGGTGAATTGAGGAGCGAAATGACTTGGTGTGGTGAAAACCGAAACCTACTGATTTAACACTACAACGATAGATGTCGAGATACTACCATGTTGAATATTAAATGAAAGTACAGTTTATTTGAATACATTATTGTTTACAGACGAGAGTAGCATGTGACAACATCCGGAATGACTGGCAACCAAACGAGCCGAGAAGTATTGTTTAGAGTATTGATTACAGCGTTTAGAATGTGTTAAATGAAAAGTGATGAAAGAGAATATGAGGAGAAACGGCGTGTTAAGCATATATTGAATGTGAAAAGAACCTATCCTCTGTTTAAATGCAATAACGGACATTGGAGACGAGGTGAGCCGGCTGGCGGGGAGGAGCCAGCAGAGGATATATATAGCAGCGCCGGAGGAGAGATCCGCTGTCTTCTTCTTGCTCAGGAGAACCAGATCACAGCTGTTTTCTGCCGCAACAATATTCTGTCTGTAACACTACCGCGCCTTTTTTAATTAAAGTATCCCATTTGAATCTTTTCAGAGACTCCATTTAGTCTCATTTTAAAGCTTCTCTCCTGGACGCGAGAATAAAGAACATATTTAACAATTGGCGAGCTAGCCAGGATCTCGCAAAACCGGGAGAGACTACAGCAGGCTGCTTGCTGGACCCGCTGGCATCCGTTCAGCACACAGAGAGCTCAAATCAACTAGGTATGGAGAAACCTGTTATATCGAATTCTTCAATAGTTAATGTAGGACAATGTTAGTTCTGTGTGTTTGACGGCGGCCAGCGGATCCTGAAAATAGCTGTGCAATTTAAGTTAAAACAAGCCTAAATTGATAAATATTGGTAGCATTACCACGTGGCGTTGCTTTGTTACAGGCAGGGTGAGTTCAATTTCTTTTTTTCTATTTAACCCTGCATGCTATTCGTTTGTCTGTTAGTACATGTCGGCTAGAGGCCAATCACTATATGTGTCTTTTGTGGCGTTTTACGTTTTACGTGAATGGTTTTAGGCCATTAAGCAGTCGGGACTGCTTGAGGCAAAGACACAGCCAAAGTTTGAAGCTAAGGTTATTGGAGTGAGTGTTTTGTGTAACAACAGCGTGAGGCTGTTTTAAAAAAGTCCTATTTCAAGGAAAAGGCCTGAGTAGTTTGAAGCTCTCAGTGGTTACACCATTCTGTTTTTCAAGACATTGCGTTGTGGATTACGGCAGGAAGTGCGACATTCGTGCGTTAGATAGACGATATTCTTCTAATTGTGTTTGCTTAGCGTCCTATTTGTCCCATAAATAGCGTGTTTAAACAGAAGAGATGACCATACTGGCTCTTAAAGTCAAAACATTTACGTACATGGGTAGAGGGCTATGACGTAAGGGTATGAGGCCCATTTATCATTGTAAACTAAATGGAAATGTTATTTTAAACTACAGTGTTGTGTGTTGAATTTACTAGACAAAATATCACCTCACCAATTTCAACTCCAGGTGTTTTCTCAAATCCCTTTGTTCTTCAGGTCAAAGGTTGGAAAACCAGTTGCCATTTTGTCTTGACCTCATGTTCACGGTGAGCCACACGGCAGTCACCATTTCATGAAATGCTAATTGAAGTACTCTGTTTGCTTTAACACACTGAGGCTAGGCATTCCATCTTCTAAAGAACATCATACTTCTTGTTAGAGTTAGAACTATTGGAAGTACTTCTGCTGGTAAATGTGTATTGGCGGTTTTGTGAATATTCTTCTTTGCAAATGTGTTTTGGCGGTTATGTGTTGTGTTGTTTAACCATAGTGTAAATTCCTATTTTAAAGATATTTTTGAGGAAACTAAGTTTCTCCTTTGTTAAAAACGAGTCAGTTTTGAAACGGCTATTCCCTAGTGGATTAAGCTGGAATTTAAAATAGCGCACTCTGGTGGTAGTACAGAATTATTACCCAAATAGCGGAAACACCATAACATTGTGAATATTCTTCTTTGCAAATGTGTTTTGGCGGTTATGTGTTGTGTTGTTTAACCATAGTGTAAATTCCTATTTTAAAGATATTTTTGAGGAAACTAAGTTTCTCCTTTGTTAAAAACGAGTCAGTTTTGAAACAGCTATTCCCTAGTGGATTAAGCTGGAATTTAAAATAGCGCACTCTGGTGGTAGTACAGAATTATTACCCAAATAGCGGAAACACCATAACATTGTGATTTTGAACCAAATTCATATTTCTAAGTCAAAACCATACACGGTACAACTTTATTTTAACATTTCATATTTTAATTTTGCATATTTTTTATATATTAATTAACTTTATTAATATTTTACCTTAAACTTAAAAAAAAAAAAAAAAATCTATAAAAATAATAAAACTTTGAGCAAAAAAAAGAAAAGAAAATTAAAGTTCGGACGAACAGCAACGAAGGTGCTAGTCAGAAGATTAGTGCTTCATCTTTGATAAGTTCATAAATAATTAGAGAACATGTCACCAAAACAAACTAAGTTGAGACTAGACGCAGGGCCAGGCTCAACTGCAGATATCAAGGAAAGGGTAAAAATCAGATCCGATGCTCTAACAGTTTCAAGTAAAAGACAGAGGACATGGAACCAAATGGAGAAACTGTTAGAACAGTGGCAAACGAGAGGATTGATTCCAGCAGATGATCAACCTGGACCAACGGAAAAAGCTGTAGTTGAACATGAGAATGCTGAATATCTACAACAGGAAAACGCATGGATCAAAGCCGGACAACCCTCTTGGTATGGACCTGTAAACATTGCTATGAACAGAGCTGAAAAAAGAAAAGCTATGGTTGCAAGTCTGGTATTCCATCTGGAAGATGCCAGCCAAGGATTGACAAACAGCTTACATGTGGAAGAACTCGGCAGAATAATGAAAAAGGAACTCAACAGAGGAATGGAAGAGAGACGAAAGGCAGTTGAAGCCCATAATGACATTGTTGCAGATAGACAACAGAGAGAACAAGAAGAACGAAGAACCGGTGCATATACCTCCATGCCATTGATAGCGGCTGGAAGAGGAGGATTTCGATACAAATCATGGACTCACAGGGACATGGAAGCATTAGTGTCAAAGCTACCTCCACTCACGAAAGGAGGTCAGAAGTGGGTGAATGATCTGAAGAGATACACAGCCCAGGACCACCTGTGCTTGGGAGACATGAGGGCCCTGCTCGGACGGATTGAAAGACGACTTGAAGTGAGAGCAATAGATTCCGAGGCCAATTGCACAAATGACCCAGATGACACTCCATTCAACTACATCAGGTCGAATTATTGGGCTGCTATTCGTCACATCTACCCAACAATACGGAGTTTACATGCCCTCAACAGCCTGGGAAAAGAACCAGGGGAAGACATGTATGCCTTCCTGAAGAGATGTGAAGGAGTGTGGGAGGACTCCACTGGAGAACGAGTATTTGGAAATCCAGCTACATAGAGCCACATATGTCACCACAGGAGGGAGAGGTTGAATGTTATTTAAAAGATAGTGAGTAGAATATTGCATTTACACAGAGCATCCACAGATTAGAAGTAGTAGCAGACTATTTTTGTAATTATGAGAAGGAAAATACATTACGAGTGATGTTGTTCCCCCACACAGAAAACTATTGTGTCCACACAACTAGTGAGGTCAAGAAGACGGGCTTCCACCCAAAATATGCAAGGGGCGGCGATACACCTGACGTGAAGCTGTCCAGACCTGAAAACAGAAACTCGATTCTGCTGTGGTGAAGTCTGGCTACAAAGGGAGGTGTCCGATAGGGTCGCTTGTCTCAAACCAGTGAAGAAGTCAACAAGAACCCAGCTGAACTAGAGAGTGACTGTTAACGGGAGAACAGTGACGGAGCGACGGAGACTGGCCCAACATTTTCCAGCCAGTACATAGATGGACCCCGTCAGAAGACCGGGGCTGTGTTTAAAGGGGAACTTCATTTATTGTTAGCCAGAAGTGCAGTTTTTAATCAAACAATTATTTGATTTATGGAGTCAGATTACATTTTTCTCATAAACACAATTTTATAATCGGTCTGAAGTGTCTGTTTTAAGGCATGAGCCGCAGATTAAATAACATAACACTGATTGAGAGCTTGGATGAAGAAGTTGTAGGGTTTTTACAACAGTTTCAGGAATCAGTCTTTATTTATTTATTCTTGAGTAACTTTACTGATTTGTGGTGTTGTGCGTAAGGCAATATCTCATTTGAGTTAGGGGCACCAGCCCTTCATGCAGGTCACTCTCTGAGAGAATAGTTCATATTTTCCCTCCAGTTTGGAGAAATATTATTTTATCATATGTTAGTTCAGCAGTGTCAACCAATCCTCTAATCCTAGAGTTATCGAGACGCATTAGCGACACCAGAGGTATTGTTTTTCGCAGCAACGATGACGCATAATACCATTACAAAAGCCATTATTGAAACAAGTAAACTATTAGAAGTGCTAATTGCTGATTTTTTTTTATAGTGAATATGCATTTATACCATCAGAAAACCATAAATCATACGATATTTTTGTACCCCTTGTGGGTACACAGAGAAGTTATATTTATTTAATGCAACGTTATGAGTTTTACATGTCCTGTACAGAATAGGGTAATCATTGCAATATTAATTGAGCATTTTATGCTCAAAGGAGGGAGTGTCATGATTATAAGATATGTTGATTTCAGTGACGTTGTAGTTAATAAATAATAACATGTAGTCAACAAGAGGTATGCCGAAGCTCGGGCCTTCTCCAAGGAGGGAGTGGTCCAGTTTTAGATATTAGACAAATAGAAGTGGATGAATATGTCAGAACTCTGAGTAATATTATGCAAGTTTTGTCTACACAGCAGGCTAGGAAAACTACAGAGATACCAGACGAGACACCAGAAGAGACTCCTGTTCGGCCAGGTGATTGGGTGAGGGTGAAAGTTCACAAAAGACAGTGGGCTGATCCCCGGTGGACGGAAGCGTGAAAGGTTGTAACAAACTTCACACGCGCTCCGGTTTAAAGGTAAAGAAAAAGGAGCAAATTGACACCACCTCACACATTGTCACCCTTCACTGGCAACTTCCAGAACATTATTGGGAGTTAGGACTGATTTGGCAGAGCTTGAACAAAACAATAAATAGAAATAAGATAAAGATAGAAACAGCTCAAAAGACAAATTGTCTATAAATTGTTATAGATTGTACATTAATGTGAATACCTATTTTTTGTTTTACATCTGTAAAAAGAGTCCAATTTGTTATGTTGTTTTTGTACTCATTATTTAAATTCTGTAACGGACACAACCAGGTTTAAAATAGAGATGATGAGAACAAAGCCAAACCAATTGTGGGGTCCCCTAGGGATAAGAGTCAGAATAGCATTGTTGATTGTGCTCATTACACTTGGCACCTTTCTGGTTGGAAGGGGAGTACAATATTATGTAAGACATGGATCCATTAGTTCACTCATAGAATGCCCACATCACTAACAAGACTCCAGCTGTGTTTCAGAGACTTTCACTTATCCCCAGAGCCAAAAGATCAGCTGAGCAACAAGAGGAGGAGTTAGAAATACTCGGTCCCAAACAAGAGGCGGTTATAATCAAGATGATTCACCCCCTTATATGCAGTTCTTGTATCAAATGATGAGATGGGTTTAAGTCAGGGATATTCAACTGGCGGCCCGCGGGCCAAATCCGGCCCGCGGGGAGCTTTCTCGTGGCCCCTGGAACGCACTCCATATTCCAATATTAAAAAAATATATATAAAAAAAAAATATTAAAAAAAATATATAAAAAAAAAATTCTAATTACAGAATTTATTTTTATAATCATTTAAATAAATGTAAATATATGTTCGCTATTATGTTATCCGAATTAAATGAGTCCAAATTATTTCTCCTTCAATAGCTCTTAAAAGGCAATCTTGCATTGGACTGATCAGCGTGTAATTATCGCGATATCGTGTCAATCTCGTTACTCTCGTTACTGATCCAAAATGAGCGGAGAGAAACGGCGGAAAATTGACGGTGAAAACCGACACTTCAACCCCAAATGGACTGATGATTTTGTATTTATTTTACCATCGCACGCCAATCCTAGACCTTTATGTTTAATATGTCAAATAACTGTTTCAGTCTGCAAGGTTGCTAATGTGAGGCGCCACTATGAGACCAAGCATGCTGCTAACTTCAATGCTGCTTACCCGCCTGGTAGCACAGCTAGACGTGGTAAAATAGAAATACTTAAATCTTCTTAAACTGCATCAACCACTATTCTTACAACTGCTTCTACAGCCCAGGAAAAGGCCACTGCTGCTTCCCTATGAGTGATGTTCGCTTTAGCCAAAAAGAGAAAGCCATTCACTGACGCTGAAGTTGTGAAGGAGTGTACTCTTGAGATGGTGGATGAACTTTTTGCAGGAGATAAAAACAAGGAATATATAATGAACCGTTTGAAGCAAGTACCGCTCTCTGACACATCGGGAAGTCGAAGAGTAGAGGTACTGTTTGAGGACTGTTTTTCAGCATTAATTGCCGATCTCAAATCGACAGAGTACATGTCACTCGCTGTCGATGAATCGACCGATGCAACAGATACGGCACAGCTCTCGCTGTTTGTGAGGTACTTCGATGGTGACGTTTTTAAAGAGGAGTTGTTATGCCTTTTACCACTGACAACCAGCACTACAGGTGAAGTGATTTTCGCTGCAGTTTGGAGTTTTTTTGAAGAGAAAGGTTTGGATCTAGGTAATATCAACCTTCTCGTTACCGATGGCTGCCCGTCCATGATTGGGAAAGAAAGGGGCTTTGCATTTCGCTTATGTGCAGAGCATCCCACAGTGAACACACTGCATTGCATCATACATCAATCAGTTCTGTGTGCGAAATTGTCAGGGGAGTTGAAAGAAACAATGGAGACTGTCGTAAAAATTGTGAATCATATTCGCTCGACGTCAGGTCTGCAGCACCGACTGTTCAAAATGCTGCTTCAAGAGCAGGAAGCCGCATACTCAGACCTATTGCAACATAACGATGTCCGCTGGTTGAGCCGAGGACGTGTTCTCGAACGTTTCTTTGCACTGCGAAAGGAGTTGAGTGAATTCCTCTCAAGCCAGAAATCAAGCAAAGCTAAAGACCTACTTGCACGCATGCAAAAGCCGGATTTCATTGCACAGATTGCCTTTTTGTGCGACATCATGGGCCACCTAAACACACTCAACCTGCAGCTACAGGGGGAGGGTCAAGTGTGGCTGAGATCATTGAGAAGGTTAGTGCGTTTCGGGTGAACCTGGACCTCTTTCTACCTGACGTAATGGGGAGGAAGATCCACTTCCCAACACTACGCAACGTCCCCGTGAGCAGCGCAGCAATGGCTGGAATGAAGGGACTTTTGAAAAGCTTGGCTGAAAACTTCACAGAGCGATTCAACGACTTCAAGATTCCAAAACAGGTTCTTTTATTTGTGCGCAATCCATTTGCGGTCGATGTTTCCGGGTCCTGTCCAGCCGAGGCGAAAGCCGTGATGCCCGGTATTGACGAGGCTGCATTCCAGCTGGAGTTGGTGCAAATTCAGAGCTCTGATGTGCTGAAAGCAAAATTCGGAGAAGAGGGACTGTGCGAGTTTTGGGCTCATTCTACTCATCAGTTTCATCACTGCCGGAGACTGGCTATCTACCTGTTAACCATGTTTGGATCTACTTACATATGCGAGTCCGGATTTTCGACAATGAACTTGATAAAGAATCAACATCGCAATCGACTCACGGATGAACATCTCAACCAGTGCATGCAGCTTGCTCTGACCTCGCACCGACCTGAATTCAGCAAACTGGCTATGGCTCGGAAATGCAACTTCTCACACTGATTTGTCAGGTAGCTTCTATTTTCATTTATTTTGTAATGATGGGAAGCTGCCTATGCTTGCATCTTTGTTAATCTCGGACTTCTAGGCCTCCTCTGCCTCTTACTGATCGCATTTGCTATCCTAGGCCTAGCATTGTTTTCTGGTATTTGTTGCCACCCAGCATTTTGGTGTTATAATACACAAATCTATATGGATTCATTAGAATAAAGTAGCTGTGGTATGGGGGGGCGGGCGTGGTTTAGCGGCAGGTTGTAAAGCAGGGGGCGGAGCGGCTAATTGCCTGGGATTGACGTAGCTGTCAAGTGGATTAGAATGATAGGAATGCGGTGGTATTTAACCACGTGTGTTTTTGTTCTCTCAGTAGGAGACTGGCGGACAGACGGAAAGACGAACGTTACGCCAGGACGAGAATCCAGACCCCTGCCAGTTATCATTTGCCCGTTGAGGGATTGTTCTGTTTTAGCCACCTCGGGAACCTTGTGTGAAATAAATATCCGTTTACCCGACTGCGTCTCGCTCTCCCTCCTTATATTCCGCAGCAGACCACAAATCTGCCACAGTAGCCTACATTACTATTTTGGTTGCCTATTTTACTACTACTACAATAATAATAACAATATCAATAATAATAATAATAATAATTTATTATTGCATGGTTGGTTGTACAATAACAATGGCATTTGTTCATTTTCATTGTCAGTCTTGTGGCCCTCGCCTTCAAGACATTTTACAATTGTGGCCCCCTTCCTAATCTAGTTGAATACCCCTGGTTTAAGTGATTGGGATATGTAAGTGATGGGGATTTACAGATTAGGGGAATCTCTAAATACACTGGATCCATGTTTTAGTCTGTACCAGAAACACCCCCTGTTAAGCTATGAACAACCGATCGGTGACCTGAGCACAATTATTGAAAATGATTACAGTTGACACAGGCTACTAACCCACAAGTACAGCTTTGTACGTACAAACTCTATGAACAAGATTCCCCAGCAGATAGTGGCGACATTGCAGATATGTCCAGTCACCAAAGTTACTACGGTTCTAAATAACAGTGAGATTTAAAGTGATGGAGAAAATATGGAGACGTTCTTTTATAGTGTGTGAAATATGTGGTGCTTGAAACATCTAGGTATTTAAATTTATAGAAGAAAATGGTTTCCTGAAAGAGTTAATTGGAATAAACATGTTACAGTGGGTGAAGGCAATGTTTAGGGATATGGTAAAATTATTAGTAGACATGAATTGTGTTTAGATGGCATTTAACAACTAAGATGGATAGTAAGATTAGGAAAATAGAGTGGAAAAGGTTGGATTTATTTTACCTCAGTGTGTTAGAATTTAACTATACGTAATGCCTCCCGAGATCTCTCTCTCTCTCTCTCTCCGCCTGTCAGAACGCTACGACCCCATCGTCCAAGCAGACAAAAGACCTCACCACGGAAGACTCCTCCTCCTCCATAGAACAGACAGAGAACCAGAGCTGAACCAACAACTCCAACGCTGCATCCAGAACTATCTCCACCTGAGGCACCAAGAACCAAAACCAGGTGACATAAAAAGGCACACTCTCATCGGTCCCCCACAGGACATGAAGTTCCAAGCTGAGCCACAAGATTTGGGCACAAGAGCAGAGTGTGGGACATGAGAGCAGAATACGCCCTCCATGCAACAAAGTAGAGACTGTAAAGGAGGAGATGAAAAGCAAAGCAGATGGGACACTGAAGAGAGTTACAGCGGAAGGATCCAAGAGCAGATGGACTGAGGAGAAGGTGGACGGAGGAGAGGAAAGAACGGAGGAGTTGGCATGGTCCGGCAGAATGTGAGGGGGTCGTGGCTTGACAACCAGAGGGGGAGAGAAGGAAAACGGGAGTGAGTGAGTTTACACATAAACACACTTATTCACCAACGAGAAATACGTAAAGAAAAAGATTTATCAGCCATGAATTAATCAATTGGTGAATTTATAAAGAAAAAAGAGGAAACTATTAAATAACCCTAAAAACACACTGAGGGTAGAACATATTATTCAATCTTTTCATCATATGAACAAATTATTCTTTAAGAGTTTTTTTATTCATGTGTGAATTTGGGGAAGATTGAACTTGTTACAGTATAGACCTACAGTTTAAAGGGATGGTTTTAGTAACCACTCTATAAAAGCAGACAAATCTTTATTTGTATGGAAAATGTTAAAGGTAGAGCTAGTACCAAGCCAAAGATGGTGTTCCAATCTAGAGTATTGATTTCTCCATTGTAGCATGGTTATTACCTCAGGAGGGAAGATTAAGGTGGAAATAACATTTGTTTTTCGTCCAAGATGTAGAGTTTTAAAATGACACTGGGCAAAGAGCGAAAGCAAAGTTTAATTTAAAAAAAAAAAACTAATGTAGTTGGGAGTAATACATGCTGGGCCTTGGATCACTCATTGTGATGGTACATATTTGTTACAACAAACATCGTTTAGGGAGAAGGGGTCGCTCAACCCACCCTGCAGATGTTTTAAATCTTACTTGCAGCTTCAGAGGGAGCGCACGGCACCAGAGTATGAGTTTTAAAAGACAAGCGCCACCAGCTCCTAAAGGTCATCCATTCACCAGATGACCTGACTTTTAGAGATGTTATTTAAAGGAGAAACATATCTGCCATAGGTGTAAATTCCTGAATTAAACTACAAACCATTAATGAAATGACTTCTGTTTTTAAAATCCTTGTTAAAGGAGGGAGTAATTATCACATGCTCGGGCACCCAAGGTTCCACACACTGTAAAAGGGGTTAGCATAGTTATTTAAGTAGACCATAATTGAAAATAAATTAGTATAATGAGTTATTGATATTCCACCGGTTTTCACACCATTTCAGGGACTTTATCACTGCATTAGAACAGACCACCCAAAGGTACTGAGTAGGAACTTTTAAGTGATGAAACTCTACAACTGTTGTAACTGACCAAAATCTTCTCCCAGAAATGACTGTCTAGAATGCCGTACCCCAGAGTAGAACGCACAACGGCCCCTTCTAGAGAACATATTACTTTCATACCTTAAATGGTATGAAAGGAGGGAGGGTAAATTTCTCAGGAGGAGACAGTTACAAATGCTAGCAGAACAAGACGACCCACCCCGTATACAGATGGTGATGACAATGATGAGTTAGTTTAAATGATATGGATGTTCAGAGATGAGATTGATCAATGAATGTCCAGCCGATGTGATTCTTTAAATGATGAAATCATGTGAAGAAGTGAGCAAAATTAAAATGGAGTGAATCCATTTCAATTTACTTCATACTATTCCAAGATAGTATATTTTTATTATTCCAATTAATTTTACACTATTCTAAGATAGTCCATTTTATTTGACTTTATTATTTTATACTATTCTAATATGGTAGATTTCATGTTGTATAAATCATTGCTATTCTAAAATGGTTTGTTTCTTTTCACTTTGTAAAAACAAGTGCCTTAACACTGAGCGTGGTATGAGAACGGTTTCTGTGAAAGGAGGGAGGAAGAAATGTTCTGATACCAAGCCATTGCTGCTATTTTGAAGAATGATATTGAATGTAAACACTAGAAGTTATGCACAAGGGAAAACTTTTATGTTTGAACACAGACAAGAATTTATTTTGTATTTTTGTAAAGCCGGCTGTGAAACCATTCCATTTGATTGTATGTTTGTTAATATGAGATATGTAATATGCAAAGTTCAGATGAAGAACTCATTGATTTCAGTATTATACACACCTTTTAGGTGTGTAAGGAGGGACTGTTAGAAATTAAAATCAATGTTTTGATGGTATAATGTAGCTTAAACATACCGTCAGTTCAAACGCTCTTTTATACTGAAAAACCAGAAATTCTTGTGCACAAGCAGTTAAGCTTTTATTCTGAAAATCCTTCATCTACGGTTAGCATGTAGCATGTGGCTAATATACGATTTCCTAAAGAGGTGAATTGAGGAGCGAAATGACTTGGTGTGGTGAAAACCGAAACCTACTGATTTAACACTACAACGATAGATGTCGAGATACTACCATGTTGAATATTAAATGAAAGTACAGTTTATTTGAATACATTATTGTTTACAGACGAGAGTAGCATGTGACAACATCCGGAATGACCGACAACCAAACGAGCCGAGAAGTATTGTTTAGAGTATTGATTACAGCCTTTAGAATGTGTTAAATGAAAAGTGATGAAAGAGAATATGAGGAGAAACGGCGTGTTAAGCATATATTGAATGTGAAAAGAACCTATCCTCTGTTTAAATGCAATAACGGACATTGGAGACGAGGTGAGCCGGCTGGCGGGGAGGAGCCAGCAGAGGATATATATAGCAGCGCCGGAGGAGAGATCCGCTGTCTTCTTCTTGCTCAGGAGAACCAGATCACAGCTGTTTTCTGCCGGAACAATATTCTGTCTGTAACACTACCGCGTCTTTTTTAATTAAAGTATCCCATTTGAATCTTTTCAGAGACTCCATTTAGTCTCATTTTAAAGCTTCTCTCCTGGACGCGAGAATAAAGAACATATTTAACAGCTTCCCCTGTTTTTTTGGATTGTAGTTATAATTTTAATAAATAAATAAAAACACTTTGTTTAGTTTCGGTAATTATTCTGCCAGCCCATCTCTCCCCCATTCTTATTGAGTATTTTACAAAGAGTGAAACAGAGCCCCTCTAGATGTTATGATGTACCAGTAGATTGCACTCTTCTTCTTTTTCTTTTTCTTCTTCTTCTTCTTCTTCTTCTTCTTCTTCTTCTTCTTTTCTTTAATGGCGAATCGCTTCCACTTGGAGCATATATCGCCACCTACTGTTGAGTTATTAAATGTTCATATTAAATCCTTGTTCTCAGACCAGTGCTTTTGAGGAATTTGAAGATCAGCTTGTTTGCTTCATTTCTTGATTTACTTTCGTATATTGCCTTGAAATCCATGTCCTTGAGGTTGAGTTGTTCCAGTGCAGTTTTCAGAATGAATCTTTGTCTGTTATAATCCGGGCAGCTAAAAAATACATGATGTATGGTCTCTGGTTGTTGGCAACCATCACAATTGCCATTTGGATGTTTTCCAATCAGATGCAGTGATGAGTTTAGTCCAGAGTGTCCCAATTTTATCCTGCTGTTAATGCTCTGTTCTCTTCTACTACTCCCCCAAGTGCTTCCTGTTCCTACTTCCCTTAGTATCTGATATAAATGTCTTCCTTTGGTGTTACTGTCTCATAGTTTTTGCCATTGTTGCTTGATAACCACTTTTGTAAAAGATTTGACTTCTGCTCTACTGATGGGTACCATAATATCAATCTGGTTTGCTTTCAAACCACATTTTGCCAGTTGATCCACTACTTCATTCCCTCTAATACCCACATGCGCTGGAACCCACACAAATTGAACAACAATTCCCAGATGAACTAACCTAAACATGATTTGTAAAATTTCATGTAAAATATCCTGACGACATTCTGAAGAGAAGTTGTTTATACTCTCCAGAGCTGCACTGGAGTCAGAGCAAATGACCACTCGCATTGGCTGTATTTCCTCTACCCACTGAAGTGCTAGAGAGATAGCCATCATCTCTACTGTATATACTGCAATGTGATCATTTGTACGCTTTCCCACTTTGACTTTTAACTCAGGAACATAAAATGCACAACTCGTTAGACCATTTTCTGGATTTTTGGATCCATCAGTAAATATTTTTATAAAGTGCCCATATTATTCATGTAGAACAGTGTTCACATAAGCCTGTACATTTAATTTGTTTTTCATTTAATCTAACCGTTTCAATAGTGATAAATCTACTATAGGTTGAGGTAGCAACCATGGTGGAACAGCTGATAACAACACCGTCGGACTAATATTCCATTCTTTAACTTTGAATTCCTTACATATTTCCGAAACACAAACACAAAAACTTTCTTTTTTTATTTTGTTACTTTCCCAACTTGTTTGTACAGTTTGTTTAGTAGGGTGAGTATCTTTATGGCCCTGTAGATTTGCCCAGTAATTAACAATTAACTGCTTTCTCCTCAAATAAATTGGTACTTCTCCGACCTCTACCTGAAGTGCCGACACTGGTGTAGATCTTACTGCCCCACAGCATATCCTTAGTGCTTGTGCCTGGACTCTATCTAATTTTTGAAGAGAAGAATATGCAGCTGAACCATACACTATTAGTCCATATTCTATGGCTGATCTAATTAAGGCTGTGTATACGTTTCTCAAAGCAGCTTTATCAGCCCCCCACTTAGTGCCTGCCAAGCACCTCATAACATTTAAAACCCTTTTACATTTATCTACTACTTTATCAATGTGAGTACTCCATGTGACTCTCTCGTCAAACCATATTCCCAGAAATTTAAATGTCTTCACTTTCTTTAGATCTTGTCCATAAAGTTTCAACCTAACCTCCTCACCTATCCTTTTCCTCGTAAAAAATTAAGTTTCAGTTTTTTCCACCGACATTCTAAACCCCCATGTCAGAGAACAGCTTTCAATTTCCGTAATGGCTTCCTGAATCTTAGCTACAATATATTTTACATTTCTGCCCCTTTTCCAAATAGCTCCATCATCTGCAAAAAGTGACTTACCAATATCAGATCCTACTTGTGTATATATATCATTGATCATGATAGAAAATAAAAGAGGACTGATGACACTCCCCTGCGGGGTTCCATTTTCAACTTCATGCCTTCGAGAATATGACTTGCCAACTCGGACTCTGATGGCACGGCCAAACAAAAAATCCATAATCCAATTATATACATTACCTCCCAGACCCATAATGTCCAGTTTTATTAATAATCCTTCCTTCCACATCATATCGTAAGCTTTTTCCACATCAAAGAATACAGCTACAACACACTCCTTGTTCGCTTGGGCTTTCCTGACTTCAGACTCCAGGCACAGCAGTGGATCTAAAGTACTCCGCCCTCTTCTAAACCCACTCTGATAAGGAGTCATTAGTTCATTTTTTTTCTCAATGTAGTATGTCAGCCTTTCTGTTATCATTCTTTCCATAACTTTACACAAGTGTGATGTCAGAGCTATAGGTCTATAACTGCCTGGACTGGTTGGATCTTTCCCAGGTTTCCTAATAGGAATAATGACTGACTCTTTCCATATTATTGGCAGCTTCCCTTTCTCCCAGATCTTATTGTACATCTCCAGCAGCTTTCCTAATGCAAAATCACTTAATTTGGTCAACATTATATAACATACATTATCTTTCCCAGGAGCAGTCATTTTACACTTACTTAATGCTCTTCTCAACTCTTGAATAGAGAAAGGTATATTTACAACACTCTGCGACGAATGTCTTTCTTCATATACATTAGGATGCTCATCTAACACTTCCTGCCTCCTGATCTTACCTTCTTCTGTCAAATTTTCAGAAGAATGAACTTTGACAACATTTTCAGCTAGAATTTCTGCCTTCTCCAAAGCACCAGTGGCAACTTCCCCTCCAATCTCTAATACTGGCAGGTTACTCTGATGTCTTATTCCGCTCATCTTCTAAATCATTCCCCATACTTTATCTAATGGTGTAGTTCTCCCAATACTTGAACAGAATCCTCTCCAACACTCCCTTTTTGCTCTTTTAATAATGTTCCTTACCTGAGCCTGTGCCTTTTTATATTCTAATAAATTATGTAATGGATGTGTCTTTTTTAGATTTCCAAACAGCCTGATTTTGTTTCGGATTGCATCATTACATTCTTTGTTCCACCACGGTACCATCTTAACACATTTACTAAGTTTACCAGTTTTATTCCCAATAGTTTGATTAGTGCTTTTAATTATATTTGAAGTAAATTGCTCATTTATTTCATCAATACTTCCGGCCATATCAATCTGATCAAATTCATTATCGCACAATCTAGCAAACATCTCCCAATTTGCTTTAGAAAAAGTCCATCTCATGATACCGTCTAGCTCAACCACATGATTTATATCAAACTTGATTATAATCGGAAGATGATCACTCCCAATACTGTTATTTGTCAATACTTCCCAACTGCTACCAGAAGCTAATTCACTTGTTACAAGAGTTAGGTCGATCTCTGTTCCATCTCTAAAATTGATCCTTGTACCTTGCCCATTATTTAAACAAACTAATTCCTTTGCCTCCATTAAATCCTCCACCACCTGTCCGTTGCAATCTGTTGATCTCCCTCCCCACATTGTATTATGTGCATTAAAATCACCACACCATATTATTTCATTTCCTTGGCAAAGACTGTCTAATTCCTCTATTCTGAGTTTATTACATGGATTATAAAAATTCAGGACAATAATTTTCATTTTATTAATCCAAACTTCTACACCCACTATTTCTAAATCATGACTGTTCTTAAATGTTAGCCTACTATAAGACATGACTTCTCTGATAAAGATTGCACATCCCCCTCCCTGGCCATCATTTCTATCTTTTTTTATAGCAGTATATCCCCCAATTATGAAGTCCAAATGAGTCTTCAGCCATGTTTCTTGAATACAAATAACGTCTGGTTTTTCTTTTAACTGATAAATATAGGTTTTGAATTCTTGTCCATGTGCAATAAGGCTTCTAGCATTCCATTGCAGAATGAGAAAAACCATTCATCTACTCAATCTGTGAATCATCATTATTGGTGGCTAGCATATCATGTATCATTTCAACGGTTATATCCTTTATCCCCAAAAATTCACCTGCTGCCTCCACTATTGTTTTCAGTCTTGACCTCTTTTTTGTTTGTTGTAAAGCAACATTCACCACTTTTCCAATAAAGGCCACAAATTTGTACTTATTAACAATCAATGCATCCTCTCCTATCACACACTTATGTGAACACTTTGTGGAGCTTTCCTTTGCCTGTGGGAGTTTGGGAAAATCTTTTGAAGAGAACGTACTTGCTGCTACTTGGGATTTCCTAGCTATGTTTAGTGAAACCTTTTCTGTTGCTTCAGCATATGAGACTTTATTTTGCACTTTGTATCTCTGCACCTCCTTGGCCTTTTTCTGCACTTCACAGCCCTGATACGCAGCACTATGTTCCCCACCACAGTTACAACATTTCACCTTAGCACCTGCAGTACAACTACCATATTCATGTTCCCCCGCACATGTTGGACACCTGGGCTTAGTTGCTTTGCACTTGTCTGCCACATGCCCAAACCCTTGGCACTTAAAGCACCGCAGAGGTTTAGGGATGAATTCTCTTACTGGAAAGCTCATGCAACCGATCATTATCTTCTGTTGTATTGTTTCTTCAAACTGAAGAAGAACAGACAAACTATCCACTATCTTACCTTGATACCTAGTAGGAAGACGCTTTACTACAGTCACTTTCCCCCCTTTAATATCCTTCTTGAGTTCTTCTATGCCTATTTCTATGGGAACTCCACTGATAACTCCAAGTATTTTCCGATTTGCTCCAGGAACATGGCATTTAATTCGAACTTCATTCAGGGTCTTCCTTTTCTGTAACTTTCCCTGTTGTTTTGCATTCATCAATTCAACCAACATCCGTCCTTTGCTCAGAAATCTTGCTTGCTTTATCGATCCAATTTCTTTCTGAATCGCTTTAGTCAAGGCCACTGGGTGTAGCTTAGCTGCAGATTGCTCACCAACTCCACGATCACTTTCCACTCTTCATTCTCAATCCTTTTCTTTACTTTCTTCAATTCATTCTGCGAATCAGATTCACTAAGACTGTCACTTGACATGTCTATCTTCTTTCTTGAAGACTTTTTCCTTACTTCATTCCACCCTCCTTCTCCTTCAGATGCACTTTCCATATCCTCCTCTCCAGGACTCAAAGACGCCATTCCACCAGCTGCTCTCAATCTCACACTCACGTCAACGTTTACTCCAATCTCCGTCTCCGTCCAGAGCGACCTCAGCTAGCAGTTCGAGGAGAGACAAGAGGGAAGGCGCGACAGGTCAGATCCCGGCCATGTAGATCAGCAGCACATAGAACTGCTGAGTATTCTCTCAAAGGTAAGACCCTTGGATTGCACTCTCTGTTGCGAGAGGAGGTTAGCCGAAATTGGCTTCCCTTGTTGAAAAAAATCGAGGGATTGACCAATCAGATGAGGCTCACGTCATGCCTCACAATCCAATCAAATCGCATCAACTTCAGTTCGTACTGTAACTGTCATCACCGCCCTTAAAAAGTAGCAAGCAACTGAAGCAAGTGCAATTATGGAGGGTGGAGATTTGGAGTATTTAATCCAACATTTTTTTACTAAACTTCTGCTACAGCAGCAACTAAAAATGAAATCTGATGACAGGCCAATGCCCAAACTGGAGCTGTGTACAGAGAGGAAAAAAGGAGCGAATCGGACGTAAAACTTTAAATAATAAACAGCGGATTTCTAACATTTGACATTTCATGTGGCCAGACTGGGTCAGTTTCCAGGGCTGTATTGTAGTCCCAGTCCGCCCCTTCTGGCCGGTGTCAGCATATATATATATAAACACTAGATGACTCACCCGCGCTGCTGGCCAATGGAGACCGACGTTGCCACATGGCCGCCATCTTGCTACAGGCAGTGCTCTCATTCATAACATTATGGTTTACTATTTAAATAACCATAGCTTGCTCAATTTTCAACCAATTTTCAAACGGTTTGTTTTTTTATAAACATCAAAGATGTAGTTATGAGACTGCATACTTATAATCATGGACTTTCTTATGAAAATAACATTAAGCATAGATAAAGCAATAGCTATACACACAGAGAGGGAACAATAAGGTATTTATATTAAATATTTGCCGGTGTATATATTTCCATTTATGTTATTATATTGTGTAAACTGTGTTCGTTATTCTCCCGTCCAGGAGAGAAGCTTTAAAAGGAGACTAAATGGAGTCTCTGTGAAAGTTCAATTGGGTACTTTAATTAAAAAAGGCGCGGGTTGGTCACAAGCATGATATTGTTCAGTCAGACAAACAGCTGTGATCCGCTCCTCGTTAGGGAAGAGAAGAGCCGATCTCTCCTCCGGTGCTGTTATATATCCTCTGCTGGCTCCTCCCCGCCAGCCGGCTCGCCTCGTCTCCAATGTCCGTTATTGCATTTAAACAGAGGATTGGTTCTTTTCACATTCAATATATGCTTAACACGCCTTTTCTCCTCATATTCTCTTTCATCACTTTTCATTTAACACATTCTAAACGCTGTAATCAATACTCTAAAAAATACTTCTCGGCTCGTTTGGTTTCCGGTCATTCCGGATATTGTCTCATGCTACTCTCGTCTGTAAACAATAATGTATTCAAATAAACTGTACCTTCATTTAATATTCAGCATGGTAGTATCTCGACATCTATAGTTGTAGTGTTAAATCAGTAGGCTTCGGTTTGCACCACTCTATATCATTTCGCTACAAAATTCACCTCTTTAGGAAATCGTATATTAGCCACATGCTAAATGCTAACCGTAGATGAAGGATTTTCGGAATAAAAGCTTAACTGCTTGTGCACAAGAATTTCTGGTTTTTCAGTATAAAAGAGCATTAAAACTGACGGCATGTTTAAACTACATTTCCCCATTAAAACATTGATTTTAATTTCTAACAGTCCCTCCTTACACACCTAAAAGGTGTGTATAATACTGAAATCAATGAGTTCTTCATCTGAACTTTGCAAATTACATATCTCATATTAACAAACATAGGCTACAATCAAATGAATGGTTTTACAGCCGGCTTTACAAAAATACAAAATAAATTCTTGTCTGTGTTCAAACATAAAAGTTTTCCCTTGTGCATAACTTCTAGTGTTTACATTCAATATCATTCTTCAAAATAGCAGCAATGGCTTGGTATCAGAACATTTCTTCGTCCCTCCTTTCACAGAAACCGTTCTCATACCACGCTCAGTGTTAAGGCACTTGTTTTTACAAAGTGAAAAGAAACAAACCATTTTAGAATAGCAATGATTTTTACAACATGAGATCCACCATATTAGAATAGTATAAAGTAATAAAGAATAAAATAAAATATCTTGGATTGGCAAAGTAAATTGAAAAATAAAAATAAACTATCTTGGAATAGTATAAAGTAAATTGAAATGGATTCACTCCATTTTAGCATTTTATTTTGCTCACTTCTTCACATGATTTCATAATGTAAAGAATCACATCAGCTGGACATTCATTGATCAATCTCATCTCCGAACATCCATATCATTTAAACTAACTCATCATTGTCATCAACATCTGTATACGGGGTGGGTCGTCTTGTTCTGCTAGCATTTGTAACTGTCTCCTCATGAGAAATTTACCCTCCCTCCTTTCATATTTTTCATATATTAGGTATAAGGTACATAAGGTATGAAAGTAATATGTTCTCTAGAAGGGGCCGTCGTGATCAATCGGTACGTTCTACAGTCATTTCAGGGAGAAGATTTTGGTCAGTTACAACAGTTGTAGAGTTTCATCACTTAAAAGTTCCTACTCATTACCTTTGGGTGGTCTGTTCTAATGCAGTGATAAAGTCCCTGAAATGGTGTGAGAACCAGTGGAATATCAATAACTCATTATACTAATTTATTTTCAATTCTTGTCTACTTAAATAGCTATGCTAACCCCTTTAACAGTGTGTGGAACCTTGGGTGCCCGAGCATGTGATAATTACTCCCTCCTTTAACAAGGACTTTAAAACAGAAGTCATTTCATTAATGGTTTGCAGTTCAATTCAGGAATTTACACCTATGGCAGATATGTTTCTCCTTTAAATAACATCTCTAAATGTCAGGTCATCACTGATTAAATGGTGTCTTTTAAAACTCATAATATGGTGCCGTGCGCTCCCTCTGAAGCTGCAAGTAAGATTTAAAACATCTGCAGGGTGGGTCGAGCGACCCCTTCTCCCTGAACGATATTTGTTGTAAAATATGCACCATCACAATGAGTGATCCAAGGCCCCGCATGTATTACTCCCAATTATATTAGTTTTTTAAAATTAAAATGTGCAATCTCTCTTTGCCCAGTGTCTTTTTTAAACTCTACATCTTGGACGAAAAACAAATGTTATTTCCACCTTAATCTTCCCTCCTGAGGTAATAACCATGCTACAATGGAGAAATCAATACTCTAGATTGGAATACTATCTTTGGCTTGGTACTAGCTCTACCTTTAACATTTTCCATACAAATAAAGATTTGTCTGCTTTTATAGAGTGGTTACTAAAACCATCCCTTTAAACTGTAGGTCTATACTGTAACAAATTAAATCTTACCCAAATTCAAACATGAATAAAAAAAACTCTTAAAGAATAATTTGTTCATATGATGAAAAGATTGAATAATATGTTCTACCCTCAGTGTGTTTTTAGGGTTATTTAATAGTTTCCTCTTTTTTTCTTTATAAATTCACCAATTGATTAATTCATGGCTAATAAACCTTTTTCTTTACGTATTTCTCGTTGGTGAATAAGTGTGTTTATGTGTAAACTCACTCACTCCCGTTTTCCTTCTCTCCCCCTCTGGTTGTCAAGCCACGACCCCCTCACGTTCTGCCGGACCATGCCAACTCCTCCGTCCTTTCCTCTCCTCCGTCCACCTTCTCCTCAGTCCATCTGCTCTTGGATCCTTCCGCTGTAACTCTCTTCAGTGTCCCATCTGCTTTGCTTTTCATCTCCTCCTTTACAGTCTCTACTTTGTTGCATGGAGGGCGTATTCTGCTCTCATGTCCCACACTCTGCTCTTGTGTCCAAATCTTGTGGCTCAGCTTGGAACTTCATGTCCTGTGGGGGACTGATGAGAGTGTGCCTTTTTATGTCGCCTGTAGTTCTGGATTCCTCAGGTGGAGATGGTTCTGGATAAAGTCTTGTCATTGTTGGTTCAGCTCTGCTTCTCTGTCTGTTCGATGGAGGAGGAGGAGTCTTCCGTGGTGAGGTCTTTTGTCTGCTTGGAAGTTGGGGTCGTAGCGTTCTGACAGGCGGAGAGATAGAGAAAGAGAGATCTCGGGACGCATTATCTATAGTTAATTCTAACACACTGAGGTAAAATAAATCCAATCTTTCCCACTCCATTTCCTAACCATACTATCTTTCTTTGATGTTAAATGTCATCTAAGCCCAGTTAATGTTTTCTAATAATTGTACCATATCCCTAAACATTGTTTTCACCCACTGTAACATGTTTACTCCAATTAACTCTTTCAGGAAACCACTTTCTTCCATAAATTTAAATACCTAGATGTTTCAAGCACCACATATTTCACACACTATAAAGGAACATCTCCATATTTTCTCCATCACTTTAAATCTCACTGTTATTTAGAACATAAGTAACTTTGGGGACTGGACATATCTGCAATGTCGCCACTATCTGCTGGGAAATTTTGTTCATAGAGTTTGTACGTACAAAGCTGTACTTTTGGGTTAGTAGCCTGTTTCAACTGTAATCATTTTCAATAATTCTACTCAGGTCACCGGTCGGTTGTTCATAAACTTAACAGGGGGTGTTTCTGGTACAGACTAAAACATGGATCCAGTGTATTTAGAGATTCCCCTAATCTGTAAATCCCCATCACTTATATATTCAAATTTCTTTATTAGGATAAACCCCTTGAGGTGAATCACCTCGTTTTCAAGGGGGTCCCAAGAAAACAAATAACAAACAAGTACAACATACAAACAACATTCACACACATACATCGGAAGAAATAACCAAGAAATTACAAACATTCAGCCTAAGCATACAGCACATGGTAATACATTATAGGCGGTTACATTGAATGCATATCATTGGGTAGAGTAAAGTAGAGTAGCTGTACTATATATACAAAATCATAACAATAAAGACTTAGAAATAAAGACTTAGAAATGGGCAATAGGTGGGTCATCTCATGAGGAGATGGTGAAATAAGATGGAGCCTCAACAACCCTTAAACAATAAATAAAGTACTTCAGGTCATACAAAAACATTCAACCTTGAGGTGAGACGACCTATCATATCCCGATCACTTAAACCCATCTCATCATTTGATACAAGAACTGCATATAGGGGGGGTGAATCCTCTTGATTATAACCGCCTCTTGTTTGGGACCGAGTATTTCTAACTCCTCCTTTTGTTGCTCAGCTGATCTTTTGGCTCTGGGGATAAGTGAAAGTCTCTGAAACACAGCTGGAGTCTTGTTAGTGATGTGGGCATTCTCTATGAGTGAACTAATGGTTCCATGTTTTACTTGATATTGTACTCCCCTTCCAACCAACAAGGTGCCAAGTGTAATGAGCACAATCAACAATGCTATTCTGACTCTTATCCCTAGGGGACCCCACAATTGGTTTGGCTTTGTTCTTGTCATCATCTCTATTTTATCCCTGGTTGTGTCCGTTACAGAATTTAAATAATGAGTCCAAAAATGACATACAAAAAATTGGACTCTTTTTCAGATGTAAAACAAAAAAAATTGGTTTTCACATTAATGTACAATCTATAAAAATCTATAGACAATTTGTCTTTTGAGCTGTTTCTATCTTTATCTTATTTCTATTTATTGTTTTGTTCCAGCTCTGCCAAATCAGTCCTAACTCCCAATAATGTTCTGGAAGTTGCCAGTGAAGGGTGACAATGTGTGAGGTGGTGTCAATTTGCTCCTTTTTCTTTACCTTTAAACCGGAGCGCGTGTGAAGTTTGTTACAACTTTTCACGCTTCCGTCCACCGGGGATGAGCCCACTGTCTTTTGTGAACTTTCACCCTCACCCAATCACCTGGCCGAACAGGAGTCTCTTCTGGTGTCTCGTCTGGTATCTCTGTAGTTTTCCTAGCCTGTGTAGACAAAACTTGCATAATATTACTCAGAGTTCTGACGTATTCATCCACTTCTATTTGTCTAATATCTAAAACTGGACCACTCCCTCCTTGGAGAAGGCCCAAGCTTCGGCATACCTCTTGTTGTTATGAGACCTATTGTTGACTACATTTTATTATTTATTAACTACAACGTCACCGAATCAACATATCTGTATAATCATGACACTCCCTCCTTTGAGCATAAAATGCTCAATTAATATTGCAATGATTACCGTATTATGAACAGGACATGTAAAACCCATAACGTTGCATTAAATAAATATAAATTCTCCGTGTACCCACAAGGCGTACAAAAATATCATATGATGTATGGCTTTCTGATGGCATAAATGCATATTCACAAAACATTTTCCATTAGCACTTATAATAGTTTACTTGTTTCAATAATGGCTTTTGTCATGGTATTATGCATCATCGTTGCTGCGAAAAACAATACCCCTGGTGTCGCTAATGCGTCTCAATAATTCTAGGATTAGAGGATTGGTTGACACTGCTGAACTAACATATGATAAAATAATCTTTCTCCAAACTGGAGGGAAAATATGAACTATTCTCACAGAGAGTGACCTGCATGAAGGGCTGGTGCCCCTCACTCAAATGAGATATTGCCTTACGCACTACACTATAAATCAGTAAAGTTACTCAAGAATAAATAAATAAAGACTGATTCTTGAAACTGTTGTACAAACCCTACAACTTCTTAATCGAAGCTCTTAATCAGTGTTATGTTATGTAATCTGCGGCTCATGCCTTAAAACAGATACTTCAGACCGATTATAAAATTGTGTTTATGAGAAAAATGTAATCTGACTCCATAAATCACATAATTGTTTGATTAAAAACTGCACTTCTGGCTAAGAATAAATGAAGTTCCCCTTTAAACACAGCCCCGGTCTTCTGACGGGGTCTATCTATGTACTGGCTGGAAAATGTTGGGCCAGTCTCTGTCGCTCCGTCACAGTTCTCCCGCTAACAGTCACTCTCTAGTTCGGCTGGGTTCTTGTTGACTTCTTTACTGGTTTGAGACAAGCGACCCTATTGGAACACCTCCCTTTGTAGCCAGACTTCACCACAGCAGAATCGAGTTTCTGTTTTCAGGTCTGGACAGCTTCACGTCAGGTGTATCGCCGCCCCTTGCATATTTTGGGTGGAAGCCCGTCTTCTTGACCTCACTAGTTGTGTGGACACAATAGTTTTATGTGTGGGGGAACAACATCACTCGTAATGTATTTTCCTTCTCATAATTACAAAAATAGTCTGCTAAATGTTCTACTCTGCTACTTCTAATCTGTGGATGCTCTATGTGTAAATGCAATATTCTACTCACTATCTTTTAAATAACATTCAACCTCTCCCTCCTGTGGTGACATATGTGGCTCTATGTAGCTGGTTTTCTAAATACTCTAGTGCTGAAGATGCATCACCTGATGGTCTGGTCCTCTAAGCTTCCTCATTGTTGTGGATGATACCAGGCTGTCAGTGGCATTTGGTTCATGTTTGGAAATCCTGTGCGTCTTTGACATCTCTGGGACCCCCTGCCTCCGTCGTCATCATGGAAACTGCATGGTGGGCCGTTGTTTGGTGCATGTGGTGGGTATTTCATTTTTTGTTGTGAACAATCTCTAGCCCAATGGCCCAGCTGATTGCATATGTAGCATCCCTCGAACCGGAGAACTTTTCCTCTGCCTCTGCCTCCTCGGAAACCTCCTGGTTGTTGGTTCTCCATCTGATTCTCTGGCATTATCTGAGATTCAACTGTTGATGAATTGTTGGAGGAATCTGCCCTGCCTTCTCTGATGTAGCTGCCATTTGCCTTGCCGCTTTCTTGTTTTTATTAGCTTCGGTATCTTTCTCAGCCATTTGTATCTTCAAGAGTCTTAGTTGTAATGTTTTAATTTCTTCGTCTTTTTCCATCTGGGTTGCTTGGTATTTCATATCGTGGTAAATGAGATGTTGTCTCCATTCTTCAATGGGTATAGCATCTAATGCCACCACATCTCCCAGGCTTGCCTGCACTGATGGGGGAAGGGCGTTAATGACCGCGTTCTTCCACAGCATTACGACAGACGGTGAAACGTCATGTCGTTCTCCAGTGCAGTCCTCCCACACTCCTTCACATCTCTTCAGGAAGGCATACATGTCTTCCCCCGGGTCTTTTCTCAGGCTGTTGAGGGCACGTAAACTCCGTGTTGTTGGGTAGATTTGACGAATGGCAGCCCAATACCTCGACCTGACTTTGTTGAAGAAAATGTAATCTTGAGAGTTGGTGCATTTGGCCTTGGAATCCACTGCTCTTGCCTCTAGTCTTCCTTCTATCCGTCCAAGCAGTGCCCTCATGTCTCCCAAGCACAGGTTGTCTTGGACTGTGTATTTCTCCAGATCATTCACCCACTTCTGACCTCCTTGTGTAAGTGGAGGTAGTTTTGCCGCTAATGCTTCCATGTCTCTGTGAGTCCATGATTGGTATTTCAATCCTCCTTCTCCAGCCGCTATCAGCGGTAGCATGACTGTTGAGCAGTTCCTGAGTCTTCCAGCTTCAGTTACGGTTTTGGTGTCTGGAGAACCTTCGCCTTCTCTTCTCTTGAGTTGTGCTTCCATACTTTTGCTGAGGTCTTCCATCTTTCTGTTGAGCTCCTCTTCCATTCTTATGCCTAGTTCTTCCAATCTTCTGTTGAGCTCACCAGATAGGAGTCTTACCTCATACTCCAAGTCTTTGACACGTGTAGCTGTGGGGAGACCGTCCAACTCCAATACTCCTCCTAAAACACCTAGAGTTGGAGCTTGTATTGGGGGTTGAAAGAAACTGTATTCTTCTGTCATGTAGGGAGGAGGCGCATTTGTCAGGCTTGGAAGGAGCTTTGAAGGTTGGATTACTGGAGCTTCTTCTGTCTTTTCTTTCTTATCTTCCTTTGCTGTGAGCTCTGCTCCTTGAGCCACATACATGCTGTTCGTTGATTCTTGGCTGACATATTTTAGATGGAGTACCAGACTTGTAACTCTAGATTTTCTTTTTTCAGCTCTGTTCATAGCAATGTTTTCAGGTCCATACCAAGAGGGTTGTCCGGCTTTTATCCATGCTTTTTCCTGTTGTAGGTATTCAGCATTCTCATGTTCAACTACAGCTTTTCTATGGGCTTTCGTTGGTCCAGGCTGATCATCTGCTGGAAACAGTCCTCTCGTTTGCCACTGTTCCAACAGTTTCTCCATGTGGTTCCATGTCTTTTGTCTAAGATTTGGAACTGTTATAGCATCTGATCTGATTTTGATCCTTCCCGTGATATCTGCTGCTGAGCCTGGCTCTGCGTCTAGTCTCAACTTAGTTTGTTTAAGTGGCATGTTCTCTTCCTATTTGAATGAAATTATGAAGTTATCAAAGATTGAAGCACTAATCCTCCGACGAGCACCTTTGTTCCTGATAAATAATATCCTATGTCTTCCGATCTTAACTTTAAATCAGGGTTGTTTTTTTTGTTTTTTTAGTTGTATGTAAATATTATTAAAGTAAATTAAAATATAAAATTTGTGCAAATTTTTACATTTTTAAAAATAAAAATTGTACAGTGTAGTGTGGTTTTGACTTTGAAATATGAAAATAGAAATCTGTGGTAAAAATCTAAATCCACTGTGTACAGTGCATACTGAAGTGTATGAAATTATGCAAATGTCTCAACTTGTGTTAGCTTCAATAAAGTGGTGTTTGAATATTCTACAGTCTAGGTTATGTTATTATGTAAAGTTTCTCATCTTATAATTAGAAACCACTTTGCAATTATATTCTGGCGATCAAGCTTATGTTTATTTATAACACTTAAAATTATACTTCACATGGTATGGTGTTTCTTCTATTTGTGTAATAATTATGTACTACCACCAGAGTGCGCTATTTTAATTTCCTAGCTTAATCCACTAGGGAATAGCTGTTGCAAAACTGAGTTGTTTTTAACAAGGAGAAACTTATTTTCCTTAAAAGTATCTTTAAAATAGGAAGAACATTACACTATGGTTAAACAACACAGCACGTAACCGCCAAAACACATTTGCAACCAGGAATATTTCAAAAACTGCCAAAACACATTTGCCAGCAGAATTAGATCCATAATCCGCCAATACACTTTTGCCAGCAGCAATACTTCAAAACTTTGAAAATACAACAATCCTTCCCTTTAATATCCAAAAATTGATTCAGCCTTCTAGTTCCAACTGTGACCAGAAGTATTATTCATTCTTCACAAGATGGAGGTCAGGAAAATGCCTCATTGGAGTGAAACCAGCTGCATAAGAACAAAGAAAGGAGTGCTTTGAATTTGCATTTCACGAAATGGCGATTGCCCTGTCTTTGTTTTTCCACATGTGGGGTGTAAACAAGATGGCACCTGATTATTTCGCACTCTGACCTGTAGACAAAGAGATTTGTCCATGCGGCTCTCAGGTGGGAGTTTAAACAATGGCGAGGTGATCTTTAAACGAACCGTAACAAAGTAAACCACTGGTGTGGTATTATAAACCCTGAAATCCAAGCCAAAACAATACTTAGTTTAAAATAACAAAATTTCTATCTAGTTTACTATGAACAAAATGGGCTTTATCTTATTGATATCATCACTTAAAGTTAGGAACCCTTACGCACTAGCTATAAACCTGTTCACGTAATATTTGACTTTATAGTCGACTATGGTGAACTGTTGCTATTTGGACACGCCAAACCGGGACCAATATGGAGACCTATCAGCAATTAATAATAGACCTTCGTCTTATTACTGCACTGCTGTTGTAATTCCGATTACCGTAACCCACCTGCAATATCTTGTTTAAAAACAGAACAGTTTTAACCACTGATAAAGGCTTAGACCTTAAAGGCCATGTAATGCATCTAACACAGGTGTTTTTTAACATGTAGTTTAGATATCACCAGAATAAAAATAAATAAAAATGTTTAAAGTTTCGTCATAATTAAATGACATATACGTTAAAAACCGATGTTGGTTCCGAAGTTTGCCGAGTACGCCCCCGATCACTCCCGAACGAGCGGTGACGTCACACGTGGCAAACATTGCCATTTGATCAAATCAGTCCAAATGGCAAGCAACGCGATAACTTCAGACAGCGACAGCGACAGCGATCATTCAAGCTCAGATTCGGTGGGTTATCTGGATTCAGTCACAGAAGTAGAGAGTGAACCAGCTAGCCTTTCACTTCAAGGCATCTTGCCTTATAGTACGAGCCTCCTGCCCAGCAATCGAACAACGAGGCAGAAACTTTTGAAAGAGAAGCGGATTCCGCAGCCGGCGAGACTCGAGTCGGCAATACTGAATGGTAAATTCTGTTTTATTTAATTTGACCTGCACTAAATGTCGATCTTAATTTGTCATCTGTTCCTCACACGTCCGGCAGATATTGTTTTGTTTTTTAATGTTATGTACAATATTCAGGTGTACATGTCAATGCTGTGAAAGCATGCCCACTGCAGATGAATGTGTATGCTGCAGAGAGATCTGGCAGGTGATGGAACAAATAGACAGTTTGCAACCTACTGACCAGATAGCAGAGTCCTGCATCGGGTCGGGTATCCGCGGGTACCCGACGGGTGACCCGCAAAAAAGGTGATTTGCGGGTGGTATTTTTTCAAACGCTTTTTTCCGGGTTCGCTTCTGGGTAAAACAAAGATGATGCGGGTCCGGTTGCGGGTGTTACATAATAAATATATTTAAACAATAATAATTTAGTTTAATGTTTAAATCCTCAGACCTCTCCTCCGCGGTACCGAGCATAATCATAACCTCTGCAGTGCATCTATCTGCTGCTGAGCGCACCACATTCTGAATGGCTGAGGTGAAGCTCTCTATAGCGGAGAATACAGCATTTTCAATAACTCTTCCTCAAGAGCGAAATCCAACGTCTGGGAGGCTTTTGGTGTCATCCTAGATGGAGAAAATAACCAACATCCCAGGCTTTTTGAGCCAAGTATGCAACTGCGTGTGTTAATAATTGCACGTTGTCACTGCTTATATATATGCGGGTTCGGGTCGGGTTGCGGATCATGTGCCGGCGGGTCGGGTCGGGTTGCGGAACTAATTGGCAATATGTGCGGGTAGCGGGGCGGGTTCGGTACTGCACGTCACGAGTGCGGGGTGGGAGCGGGTCTTGAAAATCAGACCCGTGCAGGACTCTGCCAGATAGAAGACACCGACAAGAAACCAAGGTGCATTATTAGCCACCCAGGCTTTAGAGAAGGCTGTCTCAGTGTTTGGACACTGAAAATAGCGTATCTTCAATACAAACAACAACACAGAGCAGTTGATGGCCCACTACACCAGTAAGTAAATATTGATTGACCCAACTGCCTATTGCAGCTTTGCTTTCATATAATACTTTTAGTCGCTACAGATATGGTACACTTTTAAAGATACCATTAAACTCTTTCAAGCAGTCAAAAACAGCTTGGCTTTTATTTTTTCTGTGTATGCAAGTTCAATGTATGCTTGGGAAAAGAAACAACTACACATGTGAGGAAATATATAAGAGGTCTATGATTCTGTCAAGCAGTCATGTATAACCTCATATTTATTTTGTACAAGTAAAATACAAATATCATGTTATAAGCCAATTTGTAACCATTGCTACATAATAGTAGGCCTACTACATAACATTTTATTTTTCTCCAAATATATTTATAATCTGTATACTTTTTTTTCATTAGGAAGTATCGATATACAGCTTATCGACAGTTTGTACGTTGGTGCTGGGGTGTACTCGGCCCAAAAATCAGAGTCCCGCTGCCTGCATGTGCTGTAACCGAGATACGGAAGACTTTCCCTGAACCGGGAGGCCGCTATAATGGATTTCAATGGCCAAATCTGTAATTTGACATAAGTCATGCAGCTGAACTGGTTAAAATGGTTTCGCATGATGTAAATAATTTACAAAGTACATCATTTACAATATTATTTTTCCAAAGAAACATGTAAATATAACAACATTTTCCAAATCGCAAATTTGTAAGATTGTATTAATTTACTGTTTGATAAATAAAAAAGGGTTCTTTTTTTAATTTTTCACTTGTAACATTTTATCTTTATTGCAGTGTACATTAGTCTATTTTGGTATATGTGCGAGCCCACAAATAATTAAAAGTGGTAAAAATAATAAAGATATTCAGACGTAATTCATTTTTGGCCTTACTTATTTCACTTCAACTTTTATATATTTCAGTCACTAGGCAAGTTCACTGTACTCTGGTGACATTTAGCTCAAGCTGGCATAACACCTGTAGTAACTTAATTCTGACCCGAGTTTTGTGCACAATCTTCCAGCACCCATGATCAATGTTTATAGCAATCAGGAAACATTCACAGCTCACAACTACACATCGCTTCCCCATCATGAATTGTTAGATAAAAAAAGTTTAGCGAGGTCCGGTTACACATATGTTGAGCGAAAATAGCGGAAGGATACAAAACAAACAATCCAGACGAGGCTGGTGTTTGCCACGTGTGACGTCACACAGCTGGGTTAATGGCTGGCAAGCTTTTCGCTACCGGAGCGGAATAACACGGGAAAGTGGCACACATTTCATGTTATTTGGGGGGTATTTATGGAAAGAATCATTGATGTTGATATGTCAAATGAAACAGTGGAAAGTGATGAAGCGATTTATTAACACAGAATAACATTTATTTTGGACATTACATGGACTTTAACCAAGCCTTTTCTTGAAAAGGACTTTCTTTAAAGCACTGACTTCGGTTACTTAACCCTGAGTTGATTCACTATGCCCTGCTGGTTTTCACTTACTCGGCCCTTAACCGATTCGCTATGTCTCCAGATCTTAAGAAAAATTGCCAAATGGGCTATATACCCTTACGTCATAGGCTAAATAACTACGAGCGTAACAAGAGACACCTACGTGAAAACAACAAGGCACCTATCCGAAGTACAATGTCCACACACATTTATTTTTAAAATTCAACACCCACACGTGGTTAATAGCATGCAGGGTTAATGGAACAAAAGAAAGTGTGAACTCACCCTGCTTGTGACAAAACAACGCCTCGTGGTTTTAGAGTGATTATTTTATCAATTTGGGTTGTTTTAACATTAAAATGCACAGCTATTTTCAGGATCCACCGGCTGCCGTCAAACACACAAATCTAACATAGCCTAGTTTAACTAGTGAAGAATCTTTGTCATAACAGGCATCTTCGTACCGATTGATTTGAGCTCTTGTGTGTCGAATGGCTGCAAGCGTCTCCAGGAAACAGCCGGTTGGTTTTCTCTCCTCGGTCAGCGGGATCACGTCAGGGAATCCACCAGATTGTTAACTGTGTTCGTTATTCTCCCGTCCAGGAGAGAAGCTTTAAAAGGAGACTAAATGGAGTCTCTGTGAAAGTTCAATTGGGTACTTTAATTAAAAAAGGCGCGGGTTGGTCACAAGCAGGATATTGTTCAGTCAGACAAACAGCTGTGATCCGCTCCTCGTTAGGGAAGAGAAGAGCCGATCTCTCCTCCGGTGCTGTTATATATCCTCTGCTGGCTCCTCCCCGCCAGCCGGCTCGCCTCGTCTCTAATGTTCGTTGTTGCATTTAAACAGAGGATTGGTTCTTTTCACATTCAATATATGCTTAACACGCCTTTTCTCCTCATATTCTCTTTCATCACTTTTCATTTAACACATTCTAAACGCTGTAATCAATACTCTAAAAAATACTTCTCGGCTCGTTTGGTTTCCGGTCATTCCGGATGTTGTCACATGCTACTCTCGTCTGTAAACAATAATGTATTCAAATAAACTGTACCTTCATTTAATATTCAGCATGGTAGTATCTCGACATCTATAGTTGTAGTGTTAAATCAGTAGGCTTTGGTTTGCACCACTCCATATCATTTCGCTACTAAATTCACCTCTTTAGGAAATCGTATATTAGCCACATGCTAAATGCTAACCGTAGATGAAGGATTTTCAGAATAAAAGCTTAACTGCTTGTCCACAAGAATTTCTGGTTTTCAGTATAAAAGAGGATTAAAACTGACGGCATGTTTAAACTACATTTCCCCCTTAAAACATTGATTTTAATTTCTAACAATTGTTAATATTTAAAATAAATTATAAAATAAAAATACATTTATATTTTATATATAAAAATCGGTCTCATGTTACCACTCTGTAAGCCAAGAGTTGTTAATTTAGCAATGCCTTAGCTTGAAGAACAGGGAGACAACTAATGACAATAGCATATGGTGGTATATTATTTAGATATTCACACCTTTATCAGAAGAACCAAACCAACATAAAATGAGCTCACAGACAGGCCAGTTCTGTGTCATTTATAACAATTATTTTTGACCTCAGATCTTCATATCGTCCTAGTTTTGTATTTAGTTTTTAGATTTGTAAACAAATCCAGAACCTTTGAAATACGTTACCACTTCACAGCACGGTGCGCTGAGTTCTTGTAGTCGAAACAAGCCCAAGAATAATATAAACTGTACCCTGTGTCCTTTTGTGTCCTTCTGTAGTCCATTTACTGTTGTTTGTCTTGTCTTACCCCGGCTGATATCTCACTAAATCCACTGTTTTAATTGTTCCCTATATTGCCCCTATGGCCTGTAAGGTGTCCTTGGGTGTTATGAAAGGCGGCCCCCCAAAATAAATGTATTATTTTATTAAGAAGAACAACTTGGTGTGGAGGGGATGTAGGAAGCAGGGGCAGGTGGGGAGAGATGGGGCTTCAAGGTTCAAGGTTATTTTGTTTTAAATGTGTCTTGGAGATAAGGACCAGCTGCACACAATAAAATACAGTATAACACAAAACCAAAAAGACACACGGTGACACATGGCACACCAACAATCAATCATCGTCTAGCCGCAGCTTTGGTATTCTTTCACAACCATTGTATGGGTTTATTAGACACATTATTAGATGCATACTTTTAAGAAATTGATCTCAATAGGCTTGTCCCCTTATAAGGCAAAAATATGTTTTGAGGCTCTGGACAAAAATGGCTATTTTGAGTTTCAATGTTTGCACATGTTTATTCAAGTATATGAGTGACATAGAGCAAGTGAGATGG
Source organism: Notothenia rossii (assembly GCF_949606895.1). Lineage (NCBI taxonomy): Eukaryota > Metazoa > Chordata > Actinopteri > Perciformes > Nototheniidae > Notothenia > Notothenia rossii. Next base: position 47,626,877 of record NC_136906.1, read on the forward strand.
CCAGTGGTTCTCAACTTTTTAAACAGAGTACCACCTCAAATTATATTGGGCTCTCCTAGTAACACCATCATAGACCTTCTTGGGTACCACCGAGATAAAGGATTTAATATGACAAGCCAAATGATGCTCTCATTTGTTAGTGACATTCCACATGCAAATAAGATAAGATGGTACTTTATTGATCCCAATTTGGGAAAACATTTTTAGTTACAGCAGCATAAGGGACAAGGCATTTTACAATAAATTAGAAAAAAGCAAGAGAAATAAAGAGGAAAATATAAAAATATATACATGTTGAGTTTGAACAGATTATATATGTGTAAAATGTACAACGTGGTTATATTCAAGAGAAACTATGGAACAGAGAGTTATCTTCCAGCCAGAGGTGATTTGTTGTACAGAGTTATGGCACTGCGGATCTGCAGCAGTCTGTTGGAAAAGGAGCTCCGCTGACTGTCCAGCTGCAGGTGGAGAGGATGGGTGGGGTTATCTGTCTGTCCAGCTGCAGGTGGAGAGGATGGGTGGGGTTATCAATGATGGACAACAGCCTGTTTAGTGTCCTCCTCTCCACCACAGCTTCATAGGGGTCCAGCTTGATGCCGATGACAGACCCAGCTTTCCTGATCAGTTTATTGATCCTGCCAGTGTCACCGGCTGTTATGCTGCCCCCCCAGCAGACCGCAGCAAAGAAGAGTGCACTGGCTACAACAGACCGGTCGAAGATCTCCAGCATCTTGCTGCACATGTGGAAGGATCTCAGCTTCCTCAGAAAGTAGAGTCTGCTCATCCCCTTCTTGTGCACAGTGTCAGTGTTGATCCTCCAGTTCAGCCCGTTGTCTAAGTGCACTCCCAGGTATTTGTAATCCTCCACAACAGCCACATCCTCTCCCAGAATGCACAGGGGTAGAGGAGACGTCCTCACCCTCCTGAAATCAATGACCATCTCTCTGGTCTTGGCCACATTCAGAATAGAGAACCGCAGTGACGTGTCGTAAAACCAGGAAGTAAGTTAGCATTTTTAGCACTTCCGGTTCCTTCCTCAAAAAGCAATGCATTTTTTCCATAGGGTTTTGGAAAATAGCTCGAAATAAGTTCATCAGCAGTGACCCCACTGGGGATTTTTGAAGAGTTTACGTGTCTGAAAAACGATGGTTGTTACCGAGTGGCTGAATAGGACTACAGAAATTGTCGAGGCCGTTGTAGGTCATTACGCAGAACACGTAAACACTCCTGCTAAGTTTGTTTTCCCCTGTGTTCTGCTTGAAAGCAAGTACCTGCCTATCTTTAGTATCTGTATATCTATATCTGACCATTAGAATCTGTATTTTTGAAATTGTCGTTTTTAACACCGTAGTTTTACAAATGATAGAATACTTAATTACCAGTGTTTTCCAATTTTACTCGGCAGTTCGTTTCGTTAGCTAACGTTAGCTAAAGCTAGCGCTACTAGTTAGCTACGCAATGGTTTGTTGCTTTGCTCCGGGTTGCAGCCACAGGTCTTCGCATGAAACGTGCTTGTTCTATCGTTTCCCGGCCAATGTTTTCCAAAGGAGAGTCTGGATTCGTGCCATGAGGTAAGCTGACGTTACATTTTTGTCCATGTCACGGTGAAATGTAAATGATGGGTAGTGACTGTATCGCCGTTTTAGAGATGGCGCTGCTGAAAAGACCGCAACATAAGTAAAGATAATGAATACATCCTATTAAAACCTGCGTGGCTTATATGATAAGTCTAATTAGTACTAGCAGCATAACGTTTCACCATGTAACTAAAGATTGTAGTCAGGGAAATCAGTTTGACATATTGAACTAATAACAAATCACCTCTGGCTGGCAGAGAACTCTCTGCTCCATAGCTTCTCTTGGACGTAAAATCACATGTACATTTTACATTTATATTCAATTTAATATTCCATCCCTCACATACTTTTGTATATAATAACTTATATTTTGTTTTTCTTGTTATGCTGCTGCAACACAAACATTTCCCAAATTAGGATCAATACAGTAATATCTTATCTTAATTAATTAAGAAATATAACTATTATAATTAGTGTAGCAGCTGACACCTATTTTCAATATGGATTAATCTACCATTTTTTTCTTTTAGTTCAATTTTGATCTATAAAAATGTCAAAATAGTGAAAATGTTCACGAGACTTATCAAAGTGCAAGGTTATATCTTTAGATGTTTTGTTTTAGCCTATGTACTGTATGTCTTAATGCTCTTACAGTATATGGGACGGTGTGACTTCCATGAAACTAATATTTTATATCTTCCCAACAGACGAGCTGACAGGAAACCTAACACTCTAACAACCACAACATTGCGAAGGCGAGTAAATGTAAATTAAAAACAATTCACAATTTTTTTAGTTCTTCTTCTTTCTTGCAGTGAGGTGAAGCTGACCTTGCACTTGGTGCCAGTAAGGATGTTCCTCACGCAGGCTGAATGTTTCTCCTTCCTTACTGACACAGAAGCCCTTGATTTGCAATGCTTCACTAATTGTCATTTCCCTGGCTCCGGAGGGACACTTTACCTCCAGCACAGCGGAAGACCCTACCAGACCATCTGGAGATGCCCCCAACATTCCTGATAGGGAGAGCCACAAATCTGACAAATGGACCTGCATCTGGGTTGCAGTGGTGAATGCCCTGACGCCCTCACATTCATTCATAGTCCCCCACTGTACAGACAAAACACCATCAAGGGCCTGTTGTTGCCCTCGCACCCTGGCAATAAGGGAAGCAGTCACACGCTTTGACCTCAGGACAGCTCCAAAGTTGCTGGCAGTCAACCTTCCTTTCCTGAACAAATGCCAGTTTGGGCTGGTTCGCTGACCAGTGGTAGCCACCTGAATTGCCCTCTGTTGCTCTTCAGACAATGCCATGCTTGCCACAATTTCCTCAGGTCCCTGATGCCCAACAGATTTGATCATTCCAGGAACAGTAAGTGTTTCCAAGCTGCAGTGTTCCTCTTCTGGCTCGGGGGAGAGAAGCCAAGAAATTCCTGAAAACCTGCCCCCGAGTCTGTCCCTCAGCCAGTCACGATCTTCGGAGGTGGGCTCTCTTGTCGGCGGGTTAAATTAGTTATTGGTTTCAACAGTCACATTAAAACAGTTACTAAATCAGCTTACTATCACCTAAAGAACATATCTAGGATTAAAAGACTACAGGACTGTCTCAGAAAATTAGAATATTGTGATAAAGTTCTTTATTTTCTGTAATGCAATTAAAAAAACAAAAATGTCATACATTCTGGATTCATTACAAATCAACTGAAATATTGCAAGCCTTTTATTATTTTAATATTGCTGATTATGGCATACAGCTTAAGAAAACTCAAAAATCCTATCTCAAAAAATTAGAATAGTTCCTCAGACCAAGTAAAAAAAAAAGATTTATAACAGCAAAACACAATCAAACATTTGAAAATGTCCATTAATGCACTCAGTACTTGGTTGGGAATCCTTTTGCACGGATTACTGCATCAATGCGGCGTGGCATGGAGGCAATCAGCCTGTGGCATTGCTGAGGTGTTATGGATGCCCAGGATGCTTCAATAGCGGCCTTTAGCTCATTAGCATTGTTGGGTCTGGTGTCTTTCAGCTTCTTCTTCACAATACCCCACATATTCTCTATGGGGTTCAGGTCAGGGGAATTTGCAGGCCAATCGAGGACAGTAATGCCATGGTCAGTACACCAGTTACTGGTGGTTTTGGCACTGTGGGCAGGTGCCAGATCATGCTGGAAAATTAATTCCTCATCTCCATAGAGCTTTTCAGCAGACGGAAGCATGTAGTGCTCTAAAATCTCTTGGTACACAGCTGCATTTACTCTGGGCTTGATGAAACACAGTGGACCAACACCAGCAGCTGACATGGCTCCCCAAACCATCGCTGACTGTGGGAACTTCACACTGGATTTCAAGCAACTTGGATTTTGCTCCTCTCCAGCCTTTCTCCAGACTCTGGCGCCTTGACTTCCAAATGAAATACAAAACTTGCTTTCGTCTGAAAAGAGGACTTTGGACCACTGTGCAACTGTCCAGTGCTTCTTTTCCTTAGCCCAAGTCAGACGCCTCTTCCGTTGTCTTGAGTTCAGAAGTGGCTTGACCATGGGAATACGGCTATTGTAGCCCATTTCCCGGACACGTCTGTGAACAGTGACTTTTGATACCTGGACTCCAGCTTCAGTCCACTGTCTTTGAAGCTCCCCCAAATTCTGGAAGCGACTCTTCTTCACAATGCTGTTAAGGCTGCGGTCATCTCTCTTGGTTGTGCAGCGTTTCCTGCCACATTTCCCCCTTCCAACAGACTTTTTGTGGATGTGCTTTGAAACTGCACTCTGTGAACAGCTTGCTCTTTGAGAAATTTCTTTTTGTGTCTTACCCTCCTGATGGAGGGTGTCAATGACGGTCCTCTGGACAGCAGTCAGATCAGCAGTCTTCCCCATACTTGTGATTTAGTTTACTGAACCAAGCTGAGTGTTTTTCAAGGCTCAGGAAACCCTTGCAGGTGTTTCGAGTTAATTAGACGTTTCAAGTGATTCGTTGAACACCCTACTAGTATACTTTTTCATGATATTCTAATATTTAGAGATAGGATTTTTGAGTTTTCTTAAGCTGTATGCCATAATCAGCAATATTAAAATAATAAAAGGCTTGCAATATTTCAGTTGATTTGTAATGAATCCAGAATGTATGACATTTTTGTTTTTTTAATTGCATTACAGAAAATAAAGAACTTTATCACAATATTCTAATTTTCTGAGACAGTCCTGTAATGTCACAGCAGGATTTGGAAAAACATGTCCATGCTTTTATCTTCAGTAGACTGGACTACTGCAATGGTGTCTTCACAGGTCTCACTAAAAAATCTATTAGAAAGCTGCAGCTGATTCAGAACACCGCTGCTCGAGTCTTTACCAACACTAAGAAAGTGGATCACATCGCTCCAGTTCTGAAGTCTTTACACTGGCTTCCTGTGTGTCAAAGAATAGATTTCAAAATACTGCTGCTGTTTATAAAGCACTGAATGGTTTAGGACCAAAATGCATTTCTGACCTCCTGCTAAATGATGAACCATCCAGATCTCTCAGGTCTTCAGGGACTGGTCAGCTTTCTGTCCCCAGAGTCAGAACTAAACATGGTAAAGCAGCGTTCAGTTATTATGCTCCAAATATCTGGAACAAACTCCCAGAAACCTGCAGGTCCGCTGCAACTCTTACTACTTTTAAATCCAGGCTGAAGACTTTTCTTTTTGTCGCTGCTTTTAATTGAACTATTCATATCTTAGACTGCACTGTAACTTTTATCCATGTATTTTTTCTTTTAATGTTTATGTTATTAGCTTTTCTTTTTAATGACTGATTTTAAATGCCATTTTCTTAATGTCTTTCATTTGTTGTAAAGCACTTTGAATTGCCTTGTGTTGAAAAGTGCTATATAAATAAACTTGCCTTGCCTCGCCTAATAAAGATTTCATGTGACAGATACAATTGATTTGTTGATGGGAATTAATGTGCATAAATTAACTCTAGGTTAACGGTACTCTTGCTATCACTACTCACCGACTCTATAAACTTTGTCCCTCATGCTAGCCCTGACAACACCGGTAAGCACACCTTCATCTAGGCTGCACTGTTTTACGTGTCCTGACTTGTAGTGGTTCTCTCCTCTATCTACACTCTTCTTGTCATCTTTGTAAAACGATATCAGACTGGTAATTGACACAGCCATGACTTCTAGTTAAATTCAGTGTGGCTAAAATGAAAAGCTTTGTTAAAATATGCAAGCACGCGAAAGTCAAAGTCAGCTTTATTGTCAAATATTCTACATGTGTTATACATCCAGAAATATCGTTTCCCAGTGTGACATGTATACATAAAACAAAAAGGGCCTAGATAAACGTGGTATACATTAAACAAAACAAAAAGGGCCTAGATAACTGGGGTATACAGTTTAAAATGTTAATATATTTAAAATGTTCAAAGTGCAGTTTCAGTGCAAGTCAGTTGAAACGATCTTAAGTTGGCGTGACGTTGAAGTCGTGCGACCCTGCTACTGTACTGGCTTGTAGTTCGTTTATAGCATAACGTTAGCATTTCGCTTTTGGCGACTAGATTTATGATTCAGAAATTATAAAAGTAGGGTTGTGAAAGCAATTCTAGAACCCTGAAGGCAAGAGAGACTGAAAAGAGTCAAGGGAAGCTTATAAAAGTTAACAGCATTTAATTACACAAAATATAAGGTGGTGTACAAAATGAAATGTGCGAGTGGAGGCGCTCTCCACATCCGACCGGTCAGTTCAGGTCAGGGGGTCGAAGAGATCAATTCTTGGCTTGCTCTTCCTGTTGTCATCTGAGGTCTTCTCCTATTGGCCGGCGTTGTCGGGGGGCGGGTCCAATGCAATTCCTGCTTTTTTCCGTAGCTAAATTGCATCATTCTGGCATCTGTGGTTATTTAAACATTCCCTGCTACACATTATTCAGCGTCAATAAATGAGTGCTAATCCCAGTGTGCTCAGTGTACAACATCACATGTCATTTCACCTTGGTTCAAGGTTTGAAATCGTATGATTCCGCCAGATGCTAAATGCTAACCGGAAGTGACGAATTTTCAGAATAAAAGTGTTAAGCTAATAGTGAGAACTTCCGGTTTTTCAGAATAAAACTGATTTAAATCAAATAGTGTATTTAATTCAAATTACGCCATATCAACATTGATTTTAATTTCTAACAATCCCTCCTTACATACCATTTAAGGTATGTAAATAATATTGAAATCAATGCGTTCTTCATCCGAACATTGCATGGTACATAACTCATAAAAGTCAAAAATACAAATAATACATTCATCATAAATATAAAGTTTTTCATTTGTGCATAACTTCTATCTTAAACCTTTAATGTCACTTCGCAAAATAGCAGCAATTGGCTTGGTATGGAAAATGTCTAACGCCCTCCTTTCACATCATAAATCATCTTCATACTGTATCTGGTGTAGAGGCACGTGTTCCTTTACAAAGTATAAGAAGGATTAAACTATCTAAAAATAGCTAAATATTACTCTTTATTTAAACAAGTCTAGCGCCATTCTATCGGTCTGTTTTTATCTAACTGTTTGTGTCATCCTTTTACTGTGTCTCTGGTGCAATTTACGAATCTCTGCTGGCTCCAGTAGATATAGTTCTCTCCATCCACATTCTTGTTGGTTCTGGGACAGAGGAATAATAATTCAGAACCTGCTGATATTTGAATCTTACTACTTGGCATATGTTACAAACAAAAAACATCTTCTTGGTGAACTAAATAAAATCCTTGTAATCTTTCTCAAATCTAATATAACAATTAACTATTCCTGTTTGTGGTAAAAACACACTAACGTTATGTAATACAATTTCATTATGATTCAAAAACAACTAAAGTCATGATGATGTCAGAGTGAATGATTTCCTGAGTGTGTCTGTCCTGTAAGGTACGTCATTCTCTGCTTGGATCGTGTGCAGAAATCCCATCGATTGCACCTGGCAATACTGCTTCTACCTATCTATTATCAAGCTGAAAATGAATACAGAAATCCAACATACTTTCATCAAATGTCTTTCTATTATGAATTTAAATGAAATGTATATCCCCATAATGATAATAATAACCTAAACAATAAAGTCTATGGCCTTTACTTCTTTTACCAGGTTAGTTACAAGATGTTGTCAAAATTAAATTCTGTCTCATTACATTACTATGTTTCAGCTTAACTGTAATATGTTCTTTCTACATTTCAAACCTCAGGTACTTTAATATCTGTTGAAATATTACAAAATTGTTTCATTATCACAGGTCAACTTCTTCGGTATTCCATTCTGGAATTAGATCTCTCACAGTAGCCCCTTGGCCACTGATTCTGCATCTGTGTTACCTGTTATAACTCAATCAATATTAGAAACATGTCAACATTCACCAAACAGTATATTATCCCTAGATATGGAGCAGGTTAATCCTAAAACTATCTTCAATGCTCAGTTTGAACATCTGGGTTGGGGCGGAAAGTTTCTTTCAATCCTTAAAGAAAAAATTTAAATTGTGAATTTTACATTTACATGTTGACATTATACATTATACACACTCCCCCCTATTTACTCATGTGTAACAAAATCCTGTAATGGGGAGGGGGAAAACACTTTCAGGTAAATATTGGTTAGGGACATAACGAACATTGTTTACAATTTTAGACCCATTATTATTATTTCCACAGTAAACACTTCAGTGAAAATAAGTGTTTCTCTCTGTCTTTCAGGCCCAAAAGAAACAAAATCTTCAGATTTTAGATTGAGTTTTACATTTGCAAACCGCCAACTCCTGTGGGAATAAAATATCATCAAGTAGATTAGAAACGGGTCACATGTCCGGTTTCCCCTTTTTATGGAATTTTTAGGAAACCTCTCGTTTCCCTTGGAGCTCCAAAATAATATGTTAGTCCAAAAACATGCTTGGTTAGTTATTGTTTTAGAATCATGCAGTTACACTGATCACATGCCGGCATTCATTCACACTCACACTATCTGGTTGTCAAGTCAGGTTTGGTTTGGTGACTGACCCCAGGGTCAGTCATTGACAGTGCTTTTGTCACACTGTCAGTCAGGGTCAAAGGTAATTTGGTCTCAGTCATTTGGCCATGTCGTGCTCTGCAGAGTCTTTTCAGAGGTATTTCAGCATAGGCGGGTTCCCTTTATCTACAAAAATATGTCATATGTGGAGCGCCATTCCTTATTCATTCACGATTTCAACTATGATTTTCAAGATGGTTCTAACTTTCCTTTTGGACTTCTGCCTCCCATCTTTCCTGAAACTTGGTACAAAACTCACTTCCTTATAGTACTACTGATACTGCAATTCATTTACACCTAATTAGTATTACAATGTCTAATAGATCTAATTCAGAAACTTGTGTACATAACTATTATCTTGAGTCAAACCATTACTAGGATCTGTGTAGCTCTGCTATGTATTTCATAGCTCATCTATCTTCAATTCTGGTCCACTTAAAAAACAACGTTAAACTCTTTAGCAGTGTGTGGAACCTTGGGTGTCCGAACATGTAACAATTACTCCCTCCTTTATCAAGGATTTTAAAACAGAAGTCATTTCATATTTCCATCTGAAAGCCCTCCTATGGTAATAAGTATGCAACAATGGAGAAATCAACACTTCAGATTGGAATACTATATTTGGCTTGGCACGAGCTCTTCCTTTAACATGATCCATACAAATACAGATGTGTCTTATAGAGTGGTTCCTAAAACTATCCTTTTAATGGTGATCAATATTGTAACAAATGAGATCACACGTGAATAAAAATCTCTAAAAGAATAATTTGTTAACATGATGAAAAGATTGAAGCATATGGTTCTACTCTGTACTCCAAAACACCCACTGCTTAAAGTGTAGAGAATATTTCCATCATGTCTCCCTCAGTGTGATTTTCTCATTTTACTTTAATAGTTTCCTCTTTACTGCTATTTTTAATTTACAAATTGATTAATTCATGGTTAATAAATCTGTTTGTCTTTACGTATTTATCAAGTGAATTCAAGTTATTTAAATGTGGTCTCTTTTATGTGCGTTTGTGAATAAGTGTGTTTATGTGTAAACTCACTCATTCCCATTCTCCTTTTCTCCTCCTCTGGTTGTCTCAAGCCGTGACCCCGGCCTCCTCACTTCTAATCGACCATGCCAACTCCTCTGATTCTGTCTTCTCTTCAGTCCATCAGCTCTTGAATCCATCCGCTGTAACTCTTTTAGGCAGCCTTTGGCCCAGTTACATCTGCAGCCCACATCATGCCACTGTTCTTGCACTGCTTTTTATATGTCATCTCCTCCTTTACAGTCTCTTCGCTGTTTATATGGAGGGCGGATTCTGCTCTCAAGTTTCACACTTTGCTCTTGCCAAATCTCGTGGCTCAGCTTGGAACTTCATGCCCGGTCTGATGGACTGATGAGAGTATCTCTGTATGTCAGCAAGCCGTTTGGTTCTGGATGCCTCAGGTGGAGATAGTTCTGGCTGCAGTTCTGTTGTTGTTGTTGTTTCAGCTCTGGTTCTCTGTCTGTTTGATGGAGAAGGAGGAGTCTCCTGTTGGGTTAGGTCTTTTGTCTGCTTGGCGGGACGGGGTCGTAGCCTTTCTGACTCAGAGGGGGAGTCCAGGTCTCGGGACGCATTATCTATAAGAAATCTAGCGCACTGAGGTTAAATAAATCGAACCCTTTCCACTCTGTCCCTTTCTAATCATACTATCTGTCTTAGTTGTTAAATGCCATCTAAACAACACAATGAATGTCTACTAATGATATTACAAATACTCCCTCTAAAAATTGTTTCATCCATTGCTTCATATTTACCCAACCTGACTCTTTCAGGAAACCATTTTCTCCTATAAATTGAAACACCTGTTTCAAGCATCACATATTTCACACACTACGAAAGAACATCTCCATATTTTCTCCAATATTTTAAATCCCACTGTTACTTAGAACAATAGTAACCCTGCAGAGCACACTAATCAGATTACAGTAATGAAATTTGACTCAAGTGTAGGCCTATGTCTACTTTCCATTATACTTATTACTTTTAGTGAACACTTATTTATATTGTCTAAATCCCTTGTCTATGATGTGCAAACAGTTCGAGTATAAAAATGTGTTTTTCTCTATGTATTTACACTCTACGGATTCTTGAGTTTACTCATCTCCTGGTGCTGTCGTTGTAAAAATGTTCGATTCCTTATTGTTTTGAACCAGTTTTCCAAAATCAGTTCTAACTGCCGTGCCGTTTCTGCAAATGTAGCGGTGCGGCTACACACTGTGTAAGTGGGTGCCAACATGTTCCTTTTTTAACTTTGATCCGGAGTGCATCTGCAGTGCGTTCTACAACTTCCCACGGTCCACTCCATACAGGTTGCAACAGCTTCATCTTGTGGATTTTTACATTTACCCAATCCCCTGGTCCAACAGAAATATTCGTCATGGCCCTGGCATATGCTTCCGCCTCAATTTTTCTCATATCTAACATTGGTTCTCCTCTGTATTGTGAGGTGATACCTTGTGGTGGATATTGCTGAGTGGGGCAATCTCTGGCCAAATGTCTACAATCACCACATATGAAGCAGCCGCTATCTCTTCTTCCTCTTGAGCGTTGCTTTCCTCTCCATTGTCCCTTTTGTTGATGCTGTATGGGAGTGTATACCTGAGCTGGCGGCTGTACTTGTGTAGGAAGATACACAGGTATTTGCTGTTGCTGGAATTGTGTGGGAAGATACTGCGGTGCTTGTGGCTGTACTTGCGTAGGAAGATACACAGGTGTCTGCTGTTGAAGATACTGCTGTGCTTGTGGCTGTACTTGCGTAGGAAGATACACAGGTATCTGCTGAACTTGGTTTTGTGGACATACACTTCCTCCTCCACTTTGTTGGTTCTGCATTTGATTCTCTGGTTCTTCCTGAGTTTGAACTGTTGGAGGTGTCCGCCCTGCCTTCTCTGCTAGTATGGCCATCTGATTAGCTTCAGTATCTTTCTCAGCCACCTGCATCTTCAAAAGTATTTTTTCCAGTTTCTTTGTTTCTTCATCATCTTCCTTTGTTATTTCCTGGCATTTGATGTCATGGTGAATGAGATGTAGTCTCCATTCTTCTGGGATTTTAGCTTCTAACCCCACCACATCTCTAAGGCGTGCCTGCACTGATTGGGGAAGGGCTTTAATGACCGCGTCCTTCCACAGCATTGTGACAGCCGGCGAAACGTCATGTCGTTCTCCAGTACAGTCCTCCCACACTCCTTCGCATCTCTTCAGGAAGGCATGCATGTTTTCCTCCGTGCCTTTACTCAGGCCGGTGAGGGCATGTAAACTGTGTGTTGTCGGGTAGATGTGACGAATAGCAGCCCAATAATTCGACCTGATGTAGTTGAATGAAGTGTCATCTGGGTCGTGCGTGCAATTGGCCTCGGAATCTACTGCTCTTGCTTCCAGTCGTCCTTCAATCCGTCCGAGCAGGGCCCTCATGTCTCCCAAGCACAGGTGGTCTTGGGCTGTGTATCTCTCCAGATCAGTCACCCACTTCTGACCTCCTTTCGTGAGTGGAGGTAGTTTTGCCACTAATGCTTCCATGTCCCTGTGAGTCCATGATTGGTATTGAAATCCTCCTCTTCCAGCCGCTATCAATGGCATGGAGGTATGTGCACCGGTCTTGGATCTTTTAGTTTTCTTGGTTCTTCTCGTTTTGGGGCATGTCCCAGGGTAATGTTGCTCATTTTCGTCACTACTATTATTCTCAGGAGGAGATGCAAAACCGCGTTGTTGCTGTGACTGTTCATGGTATGGGGAGTGTCTACTGGTTTCAGACTGTGTACCGCAGGCGTCATCTTCACCTCCCTGTCCTTCGGAATAGTCAGGAGAGTAGTTTGTTCTTCTTGTTCTCTCCTTTCTCTCTGTTGTCTATCTGCCTTCATGTCCTGAAATCTTACATCTTCTTGTCGTCTTTCCGCCAGAAGTTGTTGGTATTTATCTTCCTCCCTTTGTCTTTCGGCAATAATGTCATTATGGGCTTCAACTGCCTTTCGTCTCTCTTCAATAATGTCATTATGTGCTTCATCTGCTTTTCGTCTCTCTTCCATTCCTCTGTTGAGCTGCTCTTCCATTCTTCTGTTGAGTTCCTTTTCCATTATTCTGCCGAGTTCTTCCATTCTTCTGTTGGATTCTTCCTCTCTTCTGCAGAGTTCTGCTTCCATTCTTCTGTTGGATTCTTCCTCTCTTCTGCAGAGTTCTGCTTCCATTCTTCTGCAGAGTTCTTCCATTCTTCTGTTGGTCTCCTCTTCAATTCTTCTGCTCAGTTCTACCACATGTAAGCTGTTTGTCAATCCTTGGCTGGCATCTTCCAGATGGAATACCAGACTTGCAACCATAGCTTTTCTTTTTTCAGCTCTGTTCATAGCAATGTTTTCAGGTCCATACCAAGAGGGTTGTCCGGCTTTGATCCATGCTTTTTCCTGTTGTAGGTATTCAGCACTCATGTTCAACTACAGCTTTTCTATGGGCTTCCGTTGGTCCAGGCTGATCATCTGCTGGAATCAATCCTCTCGTTTGCCACTGTTCTAACAGTTTCTCCATTTGGTTCCATGTCCTCTGTCTTTTACTTGAAACTGTTAAAACATCTGATCTGATTTTTACCCTTTCCTTGATATCTGCAGTTGAGCCTGGCTCTGCGACTGGTCTCAACTTGGTGTCTTTTGGCGACATGTTTAAGTACTTGGATAATATTATTAAGTTATCAAAGATGAAAAACTAATCCTCTGAATAGTACCTTTGTATTCTTTATAAAGATATCCTATGTCACCTGAACTTAACTTTAAAAACCGTTTTTTTTTTTTTCCAAATAAATAAAAATGTTGGAAAATCAAAATCAAAATTAGACAAATTAAATTAACATTTTGAAATTATGCAAATTTTAAAATCTGAATAAAGAAATAAAAATGAACAGGAGTTGACTAAGTAATATGAAAATAGGAATATGGTGCAAATCCAAATAAACCGTGTACAGTGTATACTCAAGTTTATGAAATTATGCAAATGTCATAAAATGAGTCAACTACAATACTTCAATTCAAAGAAACCTCCTGTAATCTTTATCTGTGTGGTGAAGAATGTATTAACTGTAATACTTATTATGTCCGCTAGGGGAGCTGTTTTATTTCTGAACTCCTCTCAAATGTATCAACTAGTACTTCCGGTTCATAAACCTACTTCCTGTTTATTTCCCCAAAATAATAAAGTTCAAATGACTTTCTTTGAAAAGCATGAAAAACAAAACAACTCGATCTACTCTCAACGTTCATCTACACCATCCCTGTGTATTTAATCAGTAATTACCAGTTGTATCTTCACTCATTTCATTTCATTTCAAACCTTTATTTAGACAGATTAGTCCCTTGAGATCATCGATCTCATTTACAAGGGAGACCTGCATCATTTAGTTCCACATGAAACATAAAAACAACATACAAACAACAGAGGATATCATATTTACATATTCAACATTTACAAATACCCAGAGTGTCAGAAAGCATTTCATTTAGACATGCCTTAAATACATTCAAAGAAATAAAAATGCTCAATTTCAATTTTGCCTGTAGACTGTTCCAAGCAAGTGGAGCTGCGCACATAAAAGCTGTCTTACCTAAGACAGTCCTTACTCTTGGCACATCTAACAAGACTATATCCTGTGATCGCAGACAATAGCTGCTTGCAACTTTCTGCTTTATCAATGAACAGATATAATACGGGAGTTTGCCCAACATAGCTTTATAGATAAAAGTGTACCAGTGACTGAGCCTCCGTACAGTGAGTGATGGTAAACCTGCCTTGGTATACAATGTACAGTGATGAGTAAGTGCTTTACAGTTAGTGACAAATCTCAGAGCACTATGATACGCAGCATCTAGTTTGCTTAGGTAGTTGGCAGGTGCATTCATATACAGCAGATCACCATAGTCCAGCACAGGTAAAAAGGTCACAGTGACTAGCCTTTTCCTGGCCTCAAGCGAGAAACAGGACTTATTCCTGAAAAAGAAACCTAGCCTAACCCTCAGTTTTTTAAGCAGGTTATTGACATGAAGTTTAAAAGAGAGACAGTCATCAAGCAAGATACCAAGGTATTTGTAACAGGCAACAACTTCAAGTTTTGTTCCTTGCGTTGATACAATATCTAAAACAGGCTCTGGTGACTTTTTAGCTTTTGAAAAGAGCATTATCTTGGTTTTATCCACATTTAAAAGAAGCTTTAGTTCAGAGAGCTGAGTCTGAATAATGTTAAAAACAGCCTGTAATTTAACAACCGCCTCCTGAATGGAGGGACCTGCACAATACATCACGGTATCGTCCGCATAAAAATGTAAAGTAGCTTCATCCACATTTTCACCTAAACTGTTGATATATATGGAGAATAAAAGTGGACCTAAAACAGAACCTTGAGGAACACCATTAGCAATGTTTAACCACTCAGAAGACAGCCCATCAAAGTGAACACATTGGGACCTTTCAGAGAGGTAGTTCACAAACCACCCCACTGCATGGCTGGATATGCCAGTACTGAGTAGCCTCTGTTTTAAGACACGATGATCAACGGTGTCAAACGCTTTGGAAAGGTCAATAAACAGAGCTGCACAACTCTGTTTATTATCTAGCATACTAGTAATATCATTTACCACTTTCATTGTTGCAGTGATGGTGCTATGTTTCTTCCTGAAGCCTGACTGATGTTTAGACAGGATATCATTTATACATAAAAACTCCTTTACTTGTTCACTCACAAGTCGTTCGAGCACCTTAGCCAAAACTGACAATTTAGAGATTGGCCTATAGTTATTTAAAATAGTTGCCTCCCCTCCTTTCAGTAGAGGCAGGACATAAGCAGACTTCCATACTTTAGGAATTGTATTTGTGCTGAGGGAGAGGTTAAAAAGAGAAGTAAGAGGTGGAGCAATAAAATCTGCAGCTATCTTTAAAAAGAAAGGTTCTACGTTGTCCGGGCCAGCCGGTTTCTTAGGATCTAACTTGGATAAAGCTTCATGGACAATACCAACAGTTAAAGGAGTAAAACTGAAAGGGTTTTCCAGACCACATTGTTCAGAGTCAAGGACTGGAGCGTTCACAGAAGCAGAAGCACAGTCAGTGACAGAATCAAACAGAGAGCCACAAGAGACAAAATGCTTATTAAAGCAATTTAGCATGGTGGCCCTGTCTGATATAATGCCAGATGCTGTGGTGAGGTACGGAGGTAGCTCATTTGGGATATCACCAGTGGAAATCGATTTTATGGCTTTCCAAAATTTACTAGGATTATTCAGGTTTTCTGTGGTAACTGACAAATAGTACTTTGACTTAGCACTTTTGACATTTGAAGTAAAGCTATTCCTTAGCTGCCTAAAGCGTAGCCATTCTACCTCTGAGCCTGATTTCCTAGCCTTTGCCCAGGCATTGTTTCTCTCATGAAGGAGACTGGACATTTCAGCAGAAAACCAGGGATTGTTTCGTCCCTTCACTCTAAATTTACGCAGAGGTGCATGTTTATCTATAATTTTTATAAAACCAAGATAAAAATAAGACCATGCAGTTTCTACATCAGCACACAGATCGATTTTTCCCCAATCAAAATCAAACAGATCATGTAAAAAACCCTGCTCCACTAAGTGTTTTTTATCTCTCTTTGTGATGATGCGTGGTTTAACTTTTTGGACCTTAGTGTCCCTAATTGTGGCTACAACACAGTGGTCACTCACATCATTAGCAAATACTCCCACAGATGAGTATTTATATGGAACATTTGTTAAAATTAGATCAATTAAGGAGGATTTATTTGGGGACTTAATATTTGGGCGAGTAGGACTGTCTATAATCTGAGTAATGTTCAAAGAGGTACACAGGTTTTTAAAATCCTCTGACACAGAAGTTAACCAATCCCAATTAAAATCACCAAGCAGCACTATTTCCTTGTAGGAAAGTTGAGATAACAGTTTTGCCAATGAAGATAAGGAGTCCTTGACAGCCGAGGGGGCCCTGTAGCAACCCACCACCATGACCTGTTGACCCTTTGTTACTTCGACATTCACAGCTAAAAATTCTAGTTGTTTACTAACAGATTTGGAAACCATTTTTGTTACACAAAACTTATTTTTGACATAAATGGCAACGCCACCACCTTTTTTAGGACGGTCAGTGCGATATACATTGTAACCATTTATGTAAATGTCAGAGGCCAAGATCGATTTGTCTAGCCACGTTTCTGATAAGACAATGACATCAGCATCAGTTGAACTCGCCCAAATACGGACAAAATCTAATTTAGGTAACAGACTGCGCACATTTAAATGAATTAAACCTAACCCCGATCTAGAACTAAAATCAGCAGGAGTAGCTATTTGACTAAAACTACCAGGTGGACCCGGATTTGGCTGTACATTTCCTGATAGTAACAACAATAAAAATACCAAGCACCTTTTCCTCTTAATCAACACACATACATTTTCAGCTGTTCTAGAGTCACCAGCAAACTTCGCAAAAGTGAGATTAGAGTTCAAAAAACAATTCTGAAGGACCATTGTGGCAGGCATGTGAGAAAGACAGACATTTGACGAAATGAATGTCCGCGACAGTGCAACTAGCAATTGTTTGTGCAACCCATCCGAACCTGTACAGGGGATGTCCACTGCGGGCGGCAGAACGGACCCGCATCCAGCAGAATTGTCAGGATGACTAGCGAACTTCTCCTTGTCCAGCACAGTCAAAAAAAGGCACAGCAGAAACACGACATTTGCCATTTTCCCAGTCCAGCTCAACAGCATCCACGATGTTCCCGAAGCAAAACCACGTCAGGACAGCAGCAAGGAAATAGGCAATCAGCAGTGTGGCAACACTCCGGTTTCTCCGCGGTATCTCCAGACCAGGCCTCCCCCGCACAGTAGCACCCAACAGGTGGGAGTAGGCCTCTAACAGCAGGTGGATAGCGGCCTTCAGCCGTGGGAACCACCACCAGCAGAAGCAGAAATGGGTGGACGGCAGGCCCTCAAACCGCGGCAGATCCTCCACAGATCAATGGCGTTAAAGATGGAACATAGATGGACATAGATGGAGCCTAAGCCGGAGAGCTAGATCTATGCTAACAGATGCCAGATGCTAACAGGTAGTGGGAGCCTGTAAAAATTGCGACTGCCTCACGCGAGGCTGGAAGTGTGTGTGTGTCAGGCACTCAAACTACTTCATCATCTAGTAATGCCAACTGGCTAGCTAACTAGCTTAGCAGTATAGTATAAACCTCATGTGACTGGGGGAAGGGGAACACTCAACATGTGCAGATTAAAACCACACTGCTTGACAATACAAAACAACACAATCTTCATTTATCTTAGCTCTAAATTCTTTCGATGCTGACCTTAAAAGCTGATCTCATACCAATCTTGTACACAATCGTTTCGGCTTAGAACATTGCACAAAAATATACTTTTCGGCTTAAAAACTCCACACAATATACTTTATTAAACCAGACTACGTCGGTTTAACACATCAAACATATAGACTAACATGAATGGACCCAGTCCAGTGTAAACCAGATCAAGTCTGGTACCTCCCCAGAAGGTCTTAATACTATGTAATATTCACATTAATCGGGCGGCGCCGAGGGTACAACAGAGATGAATAGAAACACTATATACAATCTCTACACCACTCGCAATCACCACATTATTACCACAGATCAATCTACAGATCACTACCAACGCTTGCACCTAATGTAAGTTATTTAACTATACAGTTTTTGAATTGAACAGGTAACTGTCTTACCTTTCGTTTAGGCCCAGCCAAAAACTCCAGCAGTGAGTCTGTAGCCTGTCCTCCCTTTGTGCAGTCTGGTGTGATGCTAGTTAGCTTGCAGCCTTCCCCTCTTCTTCTTCTTCTTCTTCTTCTTCTTTTCTTTAATGGCGAATCGCTTCCACTTGGAGCTTATATCGCCACCTACTGTTTAGTTATTAAATGTTCATACTAAATCCTTGTCCTCAGACCAGTGCTTTTGAGGAATTTGAAGATCAGCTTGTTTGCTTCATTTCTTGATTTACTTTCAAATATTGCCTTGAAATCCATGTCCTTGATGTTGAGTTGTTCCAGTGCAGTTTTCAGAATGAATCTTTGTCTGTTATAATCCGGGCAGCTAAAAAATACATGATGTATTGTCTCTGGTTGTTGGCAACCATCACAATTGCCATTTGGATGTTTTCCAATCAGATGCAGTGATGAGTTTAGTCCAGAGTGTCCCAATTTTATCCTGCTGTTGATGCTCTGCTCTCTTCTACTACTCCCCCAAGTGCTTCCTGTTCCTACTTCCCTTTGTATCTGATATAAATGTCTTCCTTTGGTGTTACTATCCCATAGTTTTTGCCATTGTTGCTTGATAACCACTTTAGTAAAAGATTTGACTTCTGCTCTACTGATGGGTACCATAATATCAATCTGGTTTGCTTTCAAACCACATTTTGCCAGTTGATCCACTACTTCATTCCCTCTAATGCCCACATGCGCTGGAACCCACACAAATTGAACAACAATTCCCAGATGAACTAACCTAAACATGCTTTGTAAAATTTCATGGAAAATATCCTGACGACATTCTGAAGAGAAGTTGTTTATACTCTCCAGAGCTGCACTGGAGTCAGAGCAAATGACCACTCGCATTGGCTGTATTTCCTCTACCCACTGAAGTGCTAGAGAGATAGCCATCATCTCTACTGTGTATACTGCAATGTGATCACTTGTACGCTTTCGCACTTTGACTTTTAACTCAGGAACATAAAATGCACAACTCGTTAGACCATTTTCTGGATTTTTGGATCCATCAGTAAATATTTTTATAAAGTGCCCATATTGTTCATGTAGAACAGTGTTCACATAAGCCTGTACATTGAATTTGTTTTTCATTGAATGTACCCGTTTCAATAGTGATAAATCTACTATAGGTTGAGGTAGCAACCATGGTGGAACAGCTGATAACAACACCGTCGGACTAATATTCCATTCCTTAACTTTGAATTCCTTACATATTTCCGAAACACAAAAACAAAAACTTTCTTTTTTTATTTTGTTACTTTCCCAACTTGTTTGTACAGTTTGTTTAGTAGGGTGAGTATCTTTATGACCCTGTAGATTTGCCCAGTAATTAACAATTAACTGCTTTCTCCTCAAAGAAATAGGTACTTCTCCGACCTCTACCTGAAGTGCCGACACTGGTGTAGATCTTACTGCCCCACAGCATATCCTTAGTGCTTGTGCCTGGACTCTATCTAATTTTTGAAGAGAAGAGTATGCAGCTGACCCATACACTATCAGTCCGTATTCTATGGCTGATCTTATTAAGGCTGTGTATACATTCCTCAAAGCAGCTTTATCAGCCCCCCACTTAGTGCCTGCCAAGCACCTCATAACATTTAAAACCCTTTTACATTTATCTACGACTTTATCAATGTGAGTACTCCATGTGACTCTCTCGTCCAACCATATTCCCAGAAATTTAAATGTCTTCACTTTCTTTAGATCTTGTCCATAAAGTTTTAACCTAACCTCCTCTCCTATCCTTTTCCTCGTAAAAAATAAAGTTTCAGTTTTTTCCACCGACAATCTAAATCCCCATGTCAGAGAACAGCTTTCAATTTCCCTAATGGCTTCCTGAATCTTAGCTACAATATATTTTACATTTCTGCCCCTTTTCCAAATAGCTCCATCATCTGCAAAAAGTGACTTACCAATATCAGATCCTACTTGTGTATATATATCATTGATCATGATAGAAAATAAAAGAGGACTGATGACACTCCCCTGCGGGGTTCCATTTTCAACTTCATGCCTTCGAGAATATGACTTGCCAACTCGGACTCTGATGGCACGGCCAAACAAAAAATCCATAATCCAATTATATACATTACCTCCCAGACCCATAATGTCCAGTTTTATTAATAATCCTTCCTTCCACATCATATCGTAAGCTTTTTCCACATCAAAGAATACAGCTACAACACACTCCTTGTTCGCTTGGGCTTTCCTGACTTCAGACTCCAGGCACAGCAGTGGATCTAAAGTACTCCGCCCTCTTCTAAACCCACTCTGATAAGGAGTCATTAGTTCATTTTTCTCAATGTAGTATGTTAGCCTTTCTGTTATCATTCTTTCCATAACTTTACACAAGTGTGATGTCAGAGCTATAGGTCTATAACTGCCTGGACTGGTTGGATCTTTCCCAGGTTTCCTAATAGGAATAATGACTGACTCTTTCCATATTATTGGCAGCTTCCCTTTCTCCCAGATCTTATTGTACATCTCCAGCAGCTTTCCTAAGGCAAAATCACTTAATTTGGTCAACATTATATAACATACATTATCTTTCCCAGGAGCAGTCATTTTACACTTACTTAATGCTCTTCTCAACTCTTGAATAGAGAAAGGTATATTTACAACACTCTGCGACAAATGTCTTTCTTCATATACATTAGGATGCTCATCTAACACTTCCTGCCTCCTGATCTTACCTTCTTCTGTCAAATTTTCAGAAGAATGAACTTTGACAACATTTTCAGCTAGAATTTCTGCCTTCTCCAAAGCACCAGTGGCAACTTCCCCTCCAATCTCTAATACTGGCAGGTTACTCTGATGTCTTATTCCCCTCATCTTCTTAATCATTCCCCATACTTTATCTAATGGTGTAGTTCTCCCAATACTTGAACAGAATCCTCTCCAACACTCACTTTTTGCTCTTTTAACAATGTTCCTTACCTGAGCCTGTGCCTTTTTATATTCTAATAAATTATGTAATGAATATGTCTTTCTTAGCTTTCCAAACAGCCTGATTTTGTTTCGGATTGCATCATTACAGTCTTTGTTCCACCACGGTACCATCTTAACACATTTACCAAGTTTCCCAGTTTTATTCCCAATAGTTTGATTAGCGCTTTTAATTATATTTGAAGTAAATTGCTCATTTATTTCATCAATACTTTCTGCCATATCAATCTGATCCAACTCATTATCGCACAATTTAGCAAACATCTCCCAATTTGCTTTAGAAAAAGTCCATCTCATGATACCGTCTAGCTCAACCACATGATTTATATCAAACTTGATTATAATCGGAAGATGATCACTCCCAATACTGTTATTTGTCAATACTTCCCAACTGCTACCAGAAGCTAATTCACTTGTTACAAGAGTTAGGTCGATCGCAGACTCTGTTCCATCTCTAAAATTGATCCTTGTACCTTGCCCATTATTTAAACAAACTAATTCCTTTGCCTCCATTAAATCCTCCACCACCTGTCCGTTGTAATCTGTTGATCTCCCTCCCCACATTGTATTATGTGCATTGAAATCACCACACCATATTATTTCATTTCCTTGGCAGAGACTGTCTAATTCCTCTATTCTGAGTTTATTACATGGATTATAAAAATTCAGGACACTAATTTTCCTTTTATTAATCCAAACTTCTACACCCACTATTTCTAAATCATGACTGTTCTTAAATGTTAGCTTACTATAAGACATGACTTCTCTGATAAAGATTGCACATCCCCCTCCCTGGCCATCATTTCTATCTTGTCTTATAGCAGTATATCCCCCAATGATGAAGTCCAAATGAGTCTTCAGCCATGTTTCTTGAATAAAAATAACATCTGGTTTTTCTTTTAACTGATATATATAGGTCTTGAATTCTTGTCCATTTGCAATAAGGCTTCTAGCATTCCATTGCAGAATGAGAAAAACCATTCATCTACTCAATCTGTGAATCATCATTATTGGTGGCTAGCATATCATGTATCATTTCAATGGTTATATCCTTTATCCCCAAAAATTCACCTGCTGCCTCCACTGTTGTTTTCAGTCTTGACCTCTTTTTTGTCTGTTGTAACGCAACATTCACCACTTTTCCAATAAAGGCCACAAACTTGTACTTATTAACAATCAATGCATCCTCTCCTATCACACACTTATGTGAACACTTTGTGGGGCTTTCCTTTGCCTGTGGGAGTTTGGGAAAATCTTTTGAAGAGAACATACTTGATGCTACTTGGGATTTCCTAGCTATGTTTAGTGAAACCTTTTCTGTTGCTTCAGCATATGAGACTTTATTTTGCACTTTGTATCTCTGCACCTCCTTGGCCTTTTTCTGCACTTCACAGCCCTGATACGCAGCACTATGTTCCCCACCACAGTTACAACATTTCACCTTAGCACCTGCAGTACAACTACCATATTCATGTTCCCCCGCACATGTTGGACACCTGGGCTTAGTTGCTTTGCACTTGTCTGCCACATGCCCAAACCTTTGGCACTTAAAGCACCGCAGAGGTTTAGGGATGAATTATCTTACTGGAAAGCTCATGCAACCGATCATTATCTTCTGTTGCATTGTTTCTTCAAACTGAAGAAGAACAGACAAACTATCCACTATCTTACCTTGATACCTAGTAGGAAGACGCTTTACTACAGTCACTT
This sequence comes from Notothenia rossii, assembly GCF_949606895.1. Lineage (NCBI taxonomy): Eukaryota > Metazoa > Chordata > Actinopteri > Perciformes > Nototheniidae > Notothenia > Notothenia rossii. Next base: position 47,649,948 of record NC_136906.1, read on the forward strand.
TCCCCCCTTTAATTTCCTTCTTGAGTTCTTCTATGCCTATTTCTATGGGAACTCCACTGATAACTCCAAGTATTTTCCGATTTGCTCCAGGAACATGGCATTTAATTCGAACTTCCTTCAGGGTCTTCATTTTCAGTAACTTTTCCTGTTGTCTTGCATTAATCAACTCAACCAACATCTGTCCTTTGCTCAGAAATCTTGCTTGTTTTATCGATCCAATTTCTTTGTGAATTGCTTTAGTCAGGGCCACTGGATGTAGCTTAGCTGCGGATTGCTCACCAAACTCCACAATCACTTTCCACTCTTCATTCTCAATCCTTTTCTTTACTTTCTTCAATTCATTCTGTGAATCAGATTCACTAAGACTGTCACTTGACATGTCTATCTTCTTTCTTGAAGTCTTTTTCCTTACTTCATTCCATCCTCCTTCAGATGCACTTCCCATATCCTCCTCTCCAGGACTCAAAGAAGCCATTCCACCAGCTGCTCTCAATCTCGCACTCACTTCAACGTTCACTCCTATCTCCGTCTACTCAGTCTCAGCACGTGTGTCCGCTGCTCCAATACTCCTCAGTCAGCCCAACCCTGGACTTCCTCCAGCCTTCCCCTCTACTCAGCTCTATCCTGCTTCAGGTCCACCCAGGGACGCCAAATTGAAAGCAATTCTAGAACCCTGAAGGCAAGAGAGACTGAAAAGAGTCAAGGGAAGCTTATAAAAGTTAACAGCATTTAATTACACAAAATATGCGGTGGTGTACAAAATGAATTGTGCGAGTGGAGGCGCTCTCCACATCCGACCGGTCAGTTCAGGTCAGGGGGTCGAAGAGATCAATTCTTGGCTTGCTCTTCCTGTTGTCATCTGAGGTCTTCTCCTATTGGCCGGCGTTGTCGGGGGGCGGGTCCTATGCAATTCCTGCCTTTTTCTGTAGCTAAATTGCATCATTCTGGCATCTGTGGTTATTTAAACATTCCCTGCTACACATTATTCAGCGTCAATAAATGAGTGCTAATCCCAGTGTGCTCAGTGTACAACATCACATGTCATTTCACCTTGGTTCAAGGTTTGAAATCGTATGATTCCGCCAGATGCTAAATGCTAACCGGAAGTGACGAATTTTCAGAATAAAAGTGTTAAGCTAATAGTGAGAACTTCCGGTTTTTCAGAATAAAACTGATTTAAATCAAATAGTGTATTTAATTCAAATTACGCCATATCAACATTGATTTTAATTTCTAACAGTTGACATGTGGAGATTATCCGGCTGAACAAAATGTGATCCCTCTCTTAAATGTGTGTCAACCACAGACCTTATTTCGAGCTATTTTCCAAAATCCTATGGAGAATTTGCATTGGTTTTTCAAGAAGGAACCGGAAGAAGTTTACTTCCGGGTTTTACGACGCGTCACTGCAGTTCTCTATACTCACAACATTAGGCTGAGGTTCATCTTCCGCTCTTCTTGAAGTGGTTGTGCTTCTTGTTGCTTCCGGCTAAAATAAACATAATTAAAGACATTTTGAGTGTTTAAAATGTGCTGTAATACACAACAAATTATTTATTCCTAAACTTGCAGAAAGAAAAACTAAAGTGTGACATTTAATCACATATTTATATATCAATCTTATACACCTTGAATTCTTGTTGGCCAATGATACACACCACTCATTGAAGATGAGCTGGGAAGTTGAATATTGTTGGCACAACACCATCTTTAAGCCGGACAGTCTGCCCCGTCCTGTCAAACTCCTCACAACTGAAGTGATCACTGCAGAGCAGTGTCCTGCCACAGGAAACAAAACCGTCCCTTCTTCGGGCAACTTCCCACTGCCGCCTCCTCTCTCCGGTTTTGGGAAACCTTAAAAACATGAGAAAGGTAGCCAGATATATAAATTACTGTCAACATTGTCCTCCCTTCTTTCCTTTAACATTAAGGGTAAGGACAAAAATACACAACAAAATTATCATATGAATAAGACAACCACACTAAGAGTTATAAAAAAGGTGTCCAAAAGAAACATTAAATAATTGTATAAAGAAATGGTAGCAACATATTCTAAAGAGGCTGGGTCAACATCAATCTTGCAATACTATTATCTCACATAGCCCCACTGATCCTGTGTAGCAGGACTTGTAATGTACATACATCCACTAAGTAATTAACGATTATCCTAATTATAGTCATAATATTGTCATATCTTACACATGAAAGGTGATTCCACGGGTTCTTGTTTGCAGACTGCGGCGATTAGAGCATCCGTAGGCTGCACAAAACTCCGGCATAGTCAGGTACTTCTGTAAACACAAAGCCAGCAATTTCCTGTATCATAATGTATCTAAAATGTAAGATGTTTTTAACAAGCCAAACCACTTGGAAGAAATCATGTGTAACTTCAGTTAAGTTGAAAAGAAAGAGCAGTTTTGCCTCTCCCACTGGTGTAAAGTTGCTGGGTCAACTTTGTAAATACTATGTCTCACTCACAGCCTCTTGTTATAGCCAGCTAATAAATACAACCACGGCACATACACAAAGAAAAGCTGCAATTTCAACATGTCCAATCATCCTTTATCATAGCCATGCTAATAATGTTTATAATAAACCAAACCGTTTGTAAATCAGTCAATATTTCAGCGATTTAAGAGTATTTTTGTGCAGATCACTCACCTTACAACAGCTACCAGAGCGCGTACCAGAGTAGCTGTTGACTGTAGCAAGATGGCGGCCGGTGAGCTACGCTGGAAAATCTCCCATGAGCCATCTAGTGTTTATATATATGGGTGTCAGTAGGTTATGGCTCGAAAGGATCCGTCTTGTTTAAAACTCTCGTGAGAGTTTGGCTGAATGTCACGTGGCTGAATGTTTACGTTTGGCAGGCAGCCTTTCAGTTACGATCGTTAACATCAGTGGGCCACAGCAAATGATGGTGAGAAGCTAAACTATCTATTAATTATGTCAATGACAGGGAGTGTGATTGTTGAAATAGGGTGTTAGCGGTCTTGCTGGTGTTCAAAGAAGAATGACAACACTGTAGATCACCAACACTATGGTTTATTTTTTATTCACAGGCAAGTCAACGTTGTCGCAGTAAAAGTCCCAAGATAGCTCCTGGTGCAATAAAATGTTCCTTGGCAGTGTTTTACTATTATGTCTGATGTTTCTCTATTAATACTGCTGCTGCATTAATGTGTATGTTGCATCATGTTACTGCTGTAGATGTGTATCCGAGCCGCTCCGGTTACAACGAGAGTTACAACGAGAACGTGACGTCATATTTACACTAGACGGATCCTTTCTAGCCATAACCGTTTGTACCATATGTGCTCGGGATCCGTTACGCTTACCAATGACGTCACGCATTGGCTGTACGGCAACACAAGAGGTAATAATAACAATTCTAAATAAAACAGGAAGTTAACCTAAATTACATTTAAGACACTGCAACGAAAGTAACAAAAACAATGTAATATCCTTTTCCGTTTCACAGAACACAAATTGGGTTATTTACATAATTATGTTTACACTGTTGAATAGGGGACATAATTCACTGGGTTGGGTTATATAGTGTGTGTTGCACCCATATTTGCCAACCTTGAGACCTCAGAAATCGGGAGCATTTAAAAATGCAAAATGGGGGGGGGGGGGGGCAGGGCCGTGGGAAGTAGGGGTGCTGAGGGTGCTGCTGCACCCCCTGGTGGAGGACAGGGGATCTGCACTTCCACAAGATTAAATACAGATATAATAAATTTAAAAAAATGAATTTTCAGCCTTGACGTAACAACATTCATAATTAAGTAAAGATAACACCCTTTTCACCCCGGTTACATTTTCCATTTGCCCCGTACGATGGGCGCTTTAAGTGATGAAAGTGGGGGATGTTGGCTTATCAGGCGCCCGCAGCTCACAGCCAGCGTGAGAGAGAGATAGATAGAGAGAGGGGGTGCACCTGTACCGGCGGGGAATGTTGTTAGCTTCTGCTGCGCTAACGGATATAAGAAGCTCTTTCTACAATAATGTGGAGGGAGAGTTCTGTCCTGTCAGACTGAGAGGCTCAGTGAGGTAAAGGACTCTGAGTGTTTAGATAGTTCACTTTAGTCTAAGTCATCTCAGTGGGTCTCAAACGTTTTGATCACAATTTATGTAAAAACATATCTCCAATGCACACCTTTATAATTATTAGGATAAATAAAAACAGGTTTGAAATCATTCCAATGTATACTATAAGACAGTAAACCAAAAATATCGTTTAAAACTGGAGAGATTTAAAAATATGCATAAATAAATAAATGTTAACTGATGAGATATAAATGAACCACAAAAATAAAACAAGTTAGCCTACATTTATTTGTTATTGGCTATTGTAGGTTATCGGTTATGTTCACATACTTATTTGATTATTAAAATGCAAACCGATCTTTTTCATATGGGTGTTTAGAGTTGTATCCCCTAGATCAGTCTCTAGTAATTGGGCGCTCAAAGTGCACCAGATGGAAGCATTTGACTTTAAAATGTTAAAAACAATCTTCCCGGGGGGGCACCCCCGGACCCCCCTAGAGGATGTGAAGTCCACCCCCCAGTTAAAACATGTTCAATGTGCATGCAATACTAAATAGTATACATTTGAAGCCTTTTTATATAAGCTGTCCACCATGTCAATATGTTTCTCTGTTTGTAGTGTCTTTTGTAGAGGTTTTTCATTGCCAGCTAAAATCTTGCCAATAGGGCAGCAAATTGGTCAAAACCGGCCCTGGTGTCAACCCCACAGCACCCCCCATTTGAAACATGTTCCCACGGCTATGGGGGGGGGGGGGGCTAGTGCCTTGCGGCCTGTAGCACCATCCTTGATGGAGCATATGTGTGGGCTGGACCTGTACCACGAAAGGAGTGAGCAGAGAGTAGAGTAGTTGTCGATTCTTGTTCTGTTTCCTGTGACTATCTGCTTCACCCTCTCAGACTTTGAGTTGCGCGCGCTACTAAATAAAGAGACGTGTTACCATGGAAACCAAACAATGGTGTAGCTGTATTAAAGTCCGAGTGGAAACAGTGCTGAGTAAATCTGATTTTGTCAGAAATCGGGAGAAATGCGGGAGAAATATGACCCCGGGAGGAAACCGGGAGAGGGCAATGAAATCGGGAGTCTCCCGCGAAAATCGGGAGGGTTGACAAGTATGGTTGCACCACGGACGAGTTAGTGAGTGCACCTGTGTTGCGTTGTCATTCTAGCTTGTGTAGCGTGTATACAAGTTCATCCTGCTGACTCCCATTCATCGGCTCTACAACACTGTCGATTGTTCTTTTTTAACATTCAAACATAAAAAATAACAATCGACATTAATCTGAATGAGGGAGGTGATTTATTATCATTACAACGTAATTTCCCAATCATTTAAATAAGAATATGGTGAAATACATTCTTACAATAAGCGAGAAATTGATTTAACTCCTGTTTGACAATAAATGTGAATTTATTTCCTTTTATTTAGAAATCAAATTTGATCATACACCAATAGGGCGGGTCATACTCAGGTGCTAACATGAATCTGAAGGAAATCCTAACAAAAAAAAATGATATGGGGAATTCAAATATGAGTTTATTTAACTCGTCTCTAACCTACATCGTTTTGTATTTCTAAATTGGCCATTTTACCCTTTCGAGGGAAATAATTTATATTGACAAAGCCAAATCCTTTTAAAATATTTATTAAAAGGTGAACTGCATATTATTATCATAATATTATTATTATTATTGTTAACTGCATAACTGGACAAGATTACAAAGAGTAATCTTCTGACTTCTTGAACTTTGCCAGGTTGCACAAGTCCTGCTTTGACTCATTCTTGGACATCAGTCTCCTGCTAGTCTCCTGAGCTCTGATCCCTCCATCCCTCTTTTCCTGTGAGAAGTACTTAGCAGAAGCCTCGGTCACCATTTTAACAACCTCGATTTCTCTTATTCTTCTCCTTCTCTCTCTCTACCTACACTCATTCGTCTTTGGTCAGACCCCCGGTATACGCTAGTCAGCGCCCTATAGTTACACCAATCAGCGTGCGATTACCGTACTGCCAATCACAACGCGTGACGTCATTGGTAAGCGACGGACCCCGAGCAGATCTGGTAGCCCGAGCACATATGGTACTGACACCGGTGTCGCTACACGATGTGTTTTAATATGTTTTTCACAAACATTTTCACACGCTAGGAGTATAGGAATACTTCAATTCGGTTCGTCATGATCTGTAGATGTGATTTGCCCCAGAGCACCCCTGGGTAAATTACCGTACAGCCAATCACAATGCGTACAATGCGTGACGGCCCCCGAACACATCGTGTACCCCGAACACATCGTGTACCGACACCGGTCCACTGCTCATATGTGCATTACACTCATAATAATTATGTATTATTACAACATAGATCAGGAATTACATTTCTAAATTTAAACTAGTACTTTTTTTCAAATCCTCAATAAAATACATCTACTTTAAAAAAAAAAAAAATGTAGATACTGTATCAGCTTTCCATTGTTTTATTCACGTGACATCGGTTAATTATTTTTGAAACATTTCTCAGGTTATTATGTTTCTAGAATAGTTTACTCAAATTACAATTGTGAATGAATAAAGTATGTTCTTGTTGGAGGACATTCCTAGGACGACATAAATTATGTAAGTGTATTGCATCATTTTCATAGTATTTTGTAGCATTCCTTTATTTATTAGGGCAATTGACAGTCACACACACACACACACACACACACACACACACACACACACACACACACACACACACACACACACACACACACACACACACACACACACACACACACACACACACACACACACACACACACACACACACCGTTCATAAACCATAGCCTCTTTCGTCCACTTGGTGTCGCTGCTTTTTCTCTGTTCATATATATATATATTTTTAAATGAACCTTCTTGCTCACCGTCGTCAGTTTGCGAGCTGTGTTTTGTAACATGTCAAACATGGGGGCACGGGTTGCGCGAATGTTCCGAAATGTCAACCTGGAGAACCGTGTTCACCGAGAAATCTCCAAGGAGAAGCCGCGAGCAGCACCCCGCCACGAGGCCGACCTGTCGCGCTCCTCCGGCGGCTCTGAAGGTGAGTGACGCTCCACTGACAGGTCGCTTCTCCTGCGGGACATGCCGGGAAACCAGCCTAAAGGCATGGCGGCAGTCATTAAGCTCTGGAGGAAGGTTCTGTAATCCTCTGTTGACGGCCTGTTGTGTTCTGTTTCAGCCGCGGAGACAGCGGAGTTGGTGAGCCAGAAGAACGCCCCGCTACTGGGCCTCCTGCGCTCCGTGTATGTGGAGTCCAAGGACCCGGCAGCAGCAGAGGTCAGCCCGGGACACTCTCTACCCTTCTGTGTGTCTGGGGAGGGAGGCTGCTTCAGTTGAATGCCCTCCATATATACCATTATAAGAATGTTTGATTATTAGAAGCTGAGGTGGGGAAGTACTCAGATGTTGTTATTCAGTAAAAGTGGAAGTACCAGACTGTAGTATAGGGTGACCAGACGTCCCCGTTTTCCGGGGACAGTCCCCGTTTGTATTGGCCTGTTCCCGGTTGAAACTGTCCACGGAAATGTCCCCGTTTTTTAATATACGTTAAAAACACATAGCAAGGTGAAATAAAACGTTTCATGTCAGGAAACAATGGGTAAACAGACTGGGGTGAAGCCAGCCCCCACTTCGGAAAACACAGTCAAAAGCACGTTGTATTGCGGTGCGCGAATATCCTATGGATTACGGTAGAGGCCTGGAAAAACTGCCTTCAAAATAAAAGCGTTTACTCGGTCAATAAGAAATATACCTGAAAAACACACCAAACATATTCATATATACTGGAGCTTAAATTAAGAAATATGTGCTACATAATGTGATCAATAATAATTTAAAACAAACTACTTATAACTACCACATTATAACTGAGTGAATGTAAAATGTAAGTATACAGTTAATGAAGACATATCTGACATTTCTACTGCGTGACTAATTTCAATTGATGTTGACACCATCTCACAACACTCCTAAAATAACATTACTTTCTGAAGCACAATTTAAAATGTATGCTGTTTAAAATCTCAAATTAGATCTATTGTCCATCTATATTTTGATTATTATTTAATGTAAACCGTCCAAAATCAAAGAGTCATTCGAAGTCAATCACATACAGTACTTGTTTCACTTCAGGGTGATAGCAGGAGTCCCTGTCTAGTCAATCAGAGAAAATCAGGAAAATCGGATGTCGAATTTCAAAATAAAATACTTTTGAAATCTCATATGGGCTATCGTCCTTCCGTTTTTATACAAGAATAAATTAAAAAACTGTCAAATTATCAAAGACTTATTTCACTCCAGGGTGATAGCAGGACACCCCATCTAGTCACTCAGAGAGAATCAGGACAATCTGATGTAGAGTTTCAAAATAAAAGACCTTTGAAGTCTCATATATGAGCTATCATCCCTCTGTTTTTAGATAAGAATAAAACAAAAACTATCCAGTATCAAAGACTTATTTCACTCCAGGGTGATAGCAGGACACCCCATCTAATCACTCGGAGAGAATCTGGGCAATCTGATGTACAGTTTCAAAAATAAAAGACCTTTGAAGTCTCATATATGAGTTTGTATCCAACAGCTCAAATGTTCGAATTACATTAAACCAGAATTGTCCCCCTTTTTTCTTTAACAGTGGATATGTTAATGATATATTGACCGCAAAACTCAAAATGTCCCCGGTTTTCATTTTGAAAATCTGGTCACCTTACTGTAGTAATACAATTTATAACAGAGTATTCCTTACAGGTAAAAGTCCTGCATTCAAATGTTACTCAAGTAAAGTATTAGCATCAACATATATTTAAAGTTCCAAAATTGAAAGTAGTCATTGTGCAGATTGGTCCATTTGAGAATAATATATGATATGTTTTATAATGATTGATCATTAAAGTGTTCTCAAAGCTGGTAAAGGTGCAGCTAGTTTGAATGACTTTGTATACTGCAGGGTAGCTTGTGAATTTACTCCAGGTGGAACTAAAGTCTGATTTAACACTGATTATATTTCACAGTAAAAGTAAAAAATGTACTCCTGAATTTTAGTGGAGTAGAAGTACAAAGTATCATAAAATAGAAATACTCAAGTACAGTAAAAGTATCTCAAAATGGTACCAAAGTACAGTTGTAGAGTACATGTACTTAGTTACTTCCCACCTCTGATTAGTAGATGCTACGGGCATTCTGCTTTATATGAGATTACGTCTTATATTGACATCTTATGTGTTGACTTTCTTTACATACATTTCAAATGCTTATGTTAAGCATCTTATCCTCATCTTATGTTATTTTTTCAATGTGTTTTTTTAATTTGGACTTGCATCTCCATCTGTTAACATATGGGCTCAGTGCAGATTGTTATATGTGCTCGAATGTTCCTACTTTGTTAAAAAATGAATCTCCCCTCCCCCCCACATACTGTATTTCAATCAGGAGAGACATCATTTTCTTTAAAGAACATTTATTGACACATGTCATATGATAAATGTAAAGTCTTTGGCGATTAGACCCCGATCCTGAAATGGTATATCTAAAGGGGGAAATGCAGCCGTGAGCATATAAGGAACCCCCCCCTGGAGTCTAGACACTGTGATGATGCTGAAGATCTGTATTTGATGAGGAGATGGGATGAAGAGGAGGTGTGATGAGGTCTTTGGATTAGCTCTCCTGGCACTGGATGTGATGAAATGAGGTGGATGGGGAGGAGGTGTGATGAGGTCTTTGGATTAGCTCTCCTGGCACTGGATGTGATGAAAGGAGGTGGACGGGGAGGAGGTAGGGCTGCTCAATTAATCGTATTTTAATCGCAATTACGATTATGGCTTGCAACGATTACGAAAACAAGGACATTTTTTATTTATTAATTAGTTGTTGTATTGGTTTTTCAGTTTAGTTATACTTAAAGTTCAGGGTAATCAACTGTTAAAAACATACTGTTCAAAAAAAATTCTACAATAAATTGATGTTTTCAAAGTAAATGGATAATCGTTTTAATAATCGTGATATCAATCAGTGAATGACATTAAGGATTTTTGGGAGATGGCCCTGTGGGCCATCTAAGCTAATTTACAGATGGCCCTGAACCCAATAGAGATTGCCCTGAAAAATGTGCGCGGACGAAATGACGCACGAAGGGTTTGGGGGGCCTCCTCCTAGACAATTTAGATTTTTGCAGGTCTTAGATGCTGTCTGGTGTATTCTCTAGACTGAATTATAAGATGAACCACCACAATATTATATTGTACAATTTCAATTGTATTCTTCATTTCACTTGTTTGTTTGTTCTTGTTTGTGTTTGCTCGCTTGCATGCCCTGCATAGTTATACCTGCCAAAACAAACATTATCAGGGCTCGACATTAAGGACTGCCCGATGGCCCGGGGCCATCTAGTATTTAGCTCGGGCCATGAAGCCTCACCTGCTGGTTGCCCGATCGGGCAATCTATTATACCAGTATCATGCAGCTCGCGGATCCAGTAATGAGGGACCCGACAGTAAAACTAAACATATCTATAACTAGTTTAGGTAGTTTGAGAGGTAATTAAAATAGCTACGTGTGATATTCTAACCTGAAGTGTGTTTTGTTCCGCTCACCACTGCATGTGATCATGCAGAGCTGCGTGTCGACTCGTCAGCAGCAGCTGATCTCTCTCTCCCATCAGATTAGACTTCACTCGCGCTTATGTCCATATCGATCAGATCCAGCTAGTTTTAGCTAATGATATGACTACCTGCTTATTAAAAGACACCTTGAACTAAACAATAAGTGTCGCTATGCAACTGGGTGAGGCCACAAAGTAGAGCGCAGTATTATGCATTTGTTTACATGCCCACCGGAACCCCGAGGCATTAGCAACAGTTAAACGCACAATCAACCCATACAGCACATCTCTTTCTCCACATTAAGTGTTACACATTAGAATTGACTACTCTTGTCTGTCACATACTCTTCTTGTCTGTCACATAAGTGGCGCAACTGAAGCGGTATTGCGCTAAAGGGAAATTATTTTGACTGGACATTTTGACCGAAGAGATTTTAGATTTGCCTGCTAACGGGAACTCTGATGTCGCCATTGTGTATGCTTCGCGGATGCACTCGGCTGCTCGGGTCTGCTCGGTCAGCTTCTGGATGAGGAGGCATTCCTTCGACCAACTTACAGTAGATAACATTACAAACATTTTTAACGGGGGCCATAATAGCGTAATTAATGTTTGTTTTGGCAGTTACAACTGCATGTAATGTTTTCTACTTTTTTACATCTGGGAAGGCATTTGCCTTCATCAGATGGAAAGTGTCTTGACCAACAACTTAAGTATTTATTATAGCTATGCAGGGCATGCAAGCGAGCAAACACAAACAAGTGAAATGAAGAATACAATTGAAATTGTAATATTGTGGTGGTTCATCTTATAATTCAGTCTATAGAATGCACCAGACAGCATCTAAGACCTGCAAAAAGCTAAATGTTCTAGGGGGAGGCCCCCCAAACCCTTCGTGCGTAATTTCGTCCGCGCGCATTTTTCAGGGCAATCTCTATTGGGCTCAGGGCCATCTGTAAATTAGCTTAGATGGCCCACAGGGCCATCTCCCAAATTATTATGGCCACTGTTAAAAAATGTTTGTAATGTTATCTACTGTAAGTTGGTCCAACGAATGCCTCCTCATCCGGAAGCTGACCGAGCAGACCCGAGCAGCAGTCGAGAGGAGCCAAGCGCATCCGCGAAGCACACAAAATGGCGACGTCAGAGTTCCCTTTTGCCGCAAATCTAAATCTCTTCGGTCAAAATGTCCGGTCAAAATCATTTCCCTTTAGCGCAATACCGCTTCAGTTGCGCCACTTACAGTATGTGACAGACAAGAATAGCCAATTCTAATGTCTAACACTTAATGTGGAGAAATAGATGTCCTGAATGGGTTGATTGTGCGTTGATCTGTTGGTAATGCCTCGGGGTTCCGGTGGGCATGTAAACAAATGCATAATGCATATATACTATACTTTGTGGCCTCACCCAGTTGCATAGCGACATTTATTGTTTAGGTGTCTTTTAATAAGCAGGTAGTCATATCATTAGCTAGAACTAGCTGGATCTGATCGATATGGACATAAACGCGAGTCGACTGCTGACGAGTCGACACGCAGCTCTGCATGATCACATGCAGCGGTGAGCGGACAAAACACACACTTCAGGTTAGAATATCACACGTAGCCAGTGGCGGTTCTACGGGGTGGCACGGGGTGGCAGCTGCCACCTCAGAAAAATGCCTTGCCGCCCCAGCTGTCACCCCATTTGGCAGCTTTGTTTTGAAAGAAAAGTTGTGGCTCATCGGAAATTTATGAGAAAATCTCTAATGTCCGAGTGCAAGTGAATGCAGCACAAGACACGAGCCTTGTAACCACCCCCCCCCCCCCCCCCCCGGCGCGAGCTTGGAAGTATGATTGGCGGCGATTTCATTTGAACGGGAGGACAGCGCAAAATGAGAAGCTTTTCGGATACAAGTAGACAGAAGGAATGAGTTATTTGCGGTCAGGGTATGGCTGGGGTAGGCTACAGCCATACCAAGAAATGGCTTAGCCCCACCATAAAAAATGATGTTAAAGTAAGCTAAATAAAGTCTTCCAACTCGTGCGGAGTAAATTGCACAGACAGCAGTTAGTAAGATTGATTTCAGTAGCCACTTGTCTGGAAATACCGAAGACTAGAAACGGTTTTGAAAACTTTTGTCACGTAGTGATCGTTTTTTCAATAGAACATCTTGCTCTGTCTTCTGGCCAATCAGAATCAAGATAACGGCGTGGTGTTGTTGCAGGAAGTCCCGACGGAGAATACTTTTGCTGTAGTACATCTCTATATACATGGGTACAATTATAAGACCCCACGCTTTGATGATTGATAGGTGTGTGGGCTGTCTTTCATTTTGACACACAGAACAATGGGTGCTATCCACCCTTATCCACAATGTAAAGTAATTCACACAGCCTCTTCCCTCTTCTCTGTGAGGAGCAGCAGGTTCAGCTTTCAGAGCAAAGTAACAAAAAACTAAAATGGCATTCATTTTTTAAAATACGTCGTGTAGTAATATATATTTATTTATTTTTCTTCTCAAGAGAGCACCAGAATGTGTATTTGATTTTAGTATTTCAAAAAATCTCCTGTAGGAGAATCCCTGCAGGGGTTGGGTTTTCAGCATGTCAACTCTTTCACCTGTGGGTAAATTGCAGGATTGGCTCCAGGTCGCTCTTTTTATTTACTACAAGACAAATGTGCCTTTTTATTTCATACAGTTGAATTTGGATTGAGACAGGGAAATAATCTAAACCTCAAGCGTGGCGTTTCACTGTCAAGGGGAGCGTGTATGTAATTACATTGCAAATACTGACTTGAGCCCTACCACTGTATGGGTTAGCCCTACCATAGATTACCCAACACAAATACTCTGGCGCCGCAACTGTTTGCGGTCTACAATGACAGAGAAGAGCCTGTCAAGTTTGGCTGTACTCAGCATTGAATCAAAACGCACCATAGCTTTAAACCTTAATAAGTTTGTGAGGCGTTTTGCTGATCAAGATGGTAATCGCCACATTCAGCTGTTATAGACATGCCAACTTGATGCTCTGCTCACGGATGAGTCGATGAGAATAATAAACTGTTTAAGAAGATGACCTTACATGTGTATATATGTTTCTTCTTTGTGGGGGTCTGCCCCCAAAAACCTTTTTCAAGTCCTGAGAAAGTCAAATAAGACGGTGTGTAAAACTTCACTGCCCAGCCAAAAAAAAGTAACCACTTTGATTAACTAGGCGAGTAGGTAAGGGCTTTCCACTGGATAATAACTGCAGCGATGTATGTTTTAGCTGAATACACGTTTTTTTAACCCTAACTGATGCAGTTAGTCATTTCTTTAATGTTTGTTCTTTTTGATGTAAAGTCAAGGTTGTAACTGTTTGCAATGAAGTTGTGGGGCGCTCAACTGTTCCTTTGATTCTTTTGAATTATGATAGTAATTACTGGTCTTTCAAATTTGAAGGAGGGTGAGCAAGCATCTTGAGGAACATTCATCATTAACTCTACTCTAATTAATTAATGATTGTTAATATTATCATATTCATACAGACACACATCGATGAGACAGTTAATGTACTTATTGCAGCAGTCTGCATATTTGGTACCCCTGCTGGTCTAAGAGTTAAACCAACTCATTCAGTTAAAATTCATTAAATTACGCCTGCCACCTTATATATTTATATTTAAGGCTTTACTGATGTGCCACAATAATGTCACCTATGTTATTGAGTTAAAATATCAATATTGTGGCTTTCCAAGTTAACATTGATTGATATGACTGCGATTAAATCAGCATATACTTCTGCCAGGGGATGCCACCCCTCAAAATCTCCTGCCACCCTCTTGCCACCCCATGAATATTTTTCTAGATCCGCCCCTGCACGTAGCTATTTTAATTACCTCTCAACTACCTAAACTAGTTATAGATATGTTTAGTTTAGGGCTGCAACAAACGACTAATTTGATAATCGATTAATCTATCGATTAATGAAACGATTAATAGACTATTCGGACTATTACTGTATGCCTTGCACAATTTCTCAAATGCTCTTATTTAGCCATCAACTTTTAGATTTAGCTTGAGGTTGTTTTAGGCATGTGGAAACTAACAATGAAGACAATAAAGATGAATACTTGATTCAAAAATACATATATTATTAAACTAACTAAACACATTTTGAACAAAATTAACATTGCTTTTTATTTAAATTTTAATAAATAATATTTCACATCAAAAGAAACAATATTTTAACAAATCGTATTAAATAATCTGATGACAGAACTGTAAACACAATAGCTGAAACTTTAACAAAATAAAGAACTCAGTTACCTCTAATCATTAACCCATGTTTGTATAATTGAGTTAACTGCGTGTGTTGCTGCTAGCATACATAACACCTGACGTGGAAACGTTACTCGTGGATGGGGGGGCTACAGAGCTACTAGAAAGACAGTCGAACCCGGTGCATTCCTCCGTCTGAATGTGGTGCACTTTTGCTAAATGTTTAGACAAATTGCTCGTTTTACCACCCTTACATGCTAAACTCTTATTGCACTTTTGGCAACGAGCATTGTCCACATCGAGACGGGTAAAGTTTAACCACACCTCGGAGCCATACTTGTCAACCCTCCCGATTTTCGCGGGAGACTCCCGATTTCATTGCCCTCTCCCGGTTTCCTCCCGGGGTCATATTTCTCCCGCATTTCTCCCGATTTCTGACAAAATCAGATTTACTCAGCACTGTTTCCACTCGGACTTTAATACAGCTACACCATTGTTTGGTTTCCATGGTAACACGTCTCTTTAGTAGCGCACGCAACTCAAAGTCTGAGAGGGTGAAGCAGATAGTCACAGGAAACAGAACACGAATCAGAACTACTCTACTCTCTGCTCAATCCTTTCCTGGTACAGGTCCAGCCCACACATATGCTCCATCAAGGATGGTGCTACAGGCCGCAAGGCATTGCACTTAGATTCACATTAACATGCTTATTGTAGTTCTAACAGCTCCGGCGATCCACTAGAACCCCCCCCCCCCCCCCATTTTTGCTCCCGATTTCTGAGGTCTCAAGGTTGGTTCTCTCCGCCATCTCCGCAGTGTGTTTCTGCATGTAGCAGCCGCGTGTGTGTAAACTGCCCCGCCCCCTCGTACACAGACGGGGGAGAGAGATCTCGTCTGATCGAAAATACATCATAGACGCATTTTTGTTTGTCTTTTTGCATATTAGAAACGAGTTGTCGACACTAAGACTATAATGTTTTTGTAGCAATAATACATGACATATATTTTTTAAATGTCTCCAATACCGATGAAAAGACCAATAGAGAACCGCAGTGACGCGTCATAAAACCCGGAAGTAAACTTCTTCCGGCGCCTTTGTCAAAAGCCAATGCAATTTCTCCATAGGATTTTGGAAAATAGCTCGAAATAAGGTCTGTGCTTGACACACATTTAAGAGAGGGATCACGTTTTGTTCAGCCGGATAATATCCACATGTCAACCCTACTTTTATAATTTTTGAATCATAAATCTAGTCGCCAGAAGCAAAATGCTAACGTTATGCTATAAACGAACTACAAGCCAGTACAGCAGCAGGGTCGCACGACTTCAACGTCACGCCAACTTAAGATCGTTTCAACTGACTTGCACTGAAACTGCACTTTGAACCCTTTAAATATATTAACATTTTAAACTGTATACCCCGGTTATCTAGGCCCTTTTTGTTTTGTTTCATGTATACCACGTTTATCTAGGCCCTTTTTGTTTTATGTATACATGTCACACTGTGGGAAACGATATTTCTGGATGTATAACACATGTAGAATTGTTGGCAGTAAAGCTGAATTTGACTTTCGCGCGCTTGCATATTTTAACAAAGCTTTTCATTTTAGCCACACTGAATTTAACTAGAAGTCATGGCTGTGTCAATTACCAGTCTCATATCGTTTTACAAAGATGACAAGAGTGTAGATAGGAGAGAACCACTACAAGTCAGGACACGTAAAACAGTGCAGCCTAGATGAAGGCGTGCTTACCGGTGTTGTCAGGGCTAGCATGAGGGACAAGGTTTATAGTGTCGGTGAGTAGTGATAGCAAGAGTACCGTTAACCTAGAGTTAATTTATTCACATACATTCCCATCAACAAATCCATTTTATGTGTCACATGAAATCTTTATTAGGCAAGGCAAGTTTATTTATATAGCACTTTTCAACACAAGGCACTTCAAAGTGCTTTACAAAAAATGAAAGACATTAAGAAAATGGCATTTAAAATCAGTCATTAAAAAGAAAAGCTAATAAAAGAAACATTAAAAGAAAAAACACATGGATAAAAGTTACAGTGCAGTCTAAGATATGAATAGTTCAATTAAAAGCAGCGACAAAAAGAAAAGTCTTCAGCCTGGATTTAAAAGTAGTAAGAGTTGCAGCGGACCTGCAGGTTTCTGGGAGTTTGTTCCAGATATTTGGAGCATAGTAACTGAACGCTGCTTCTCCATGTTTAGTTCTGACTCTGGGGACAGAAAGCTGACCAGTCCCTGAAGACCTGAGAGATCTGGATGGTTCATAATTTAGCAGGAGGTCAGAAATGTATTTTGGGCCGAAACCATTCAGTGCTTTATAAACAGCAGCAGTATTTTGAAATCTATTCTTTGACACACAGGAAGCCAGTGTAAAGACTTCAGAACTGGAGTGATGTGATCCACTTTCTTAGTGTTAGTGAGGACTCGAGCAGCGGCGATCTGAATCAGCTGCAGCTTTCTAATACATGTTTTAGTGAGACCTGTGAAGACACCATTGCAGTAGTCCAGTCTACTGAAGATAAAAGCATGGACAAGTTTTTCCAAATCCTGCGTTGACATTAGTCTTTTAATCCTAGATATGTTCTTTAGGTGATAGTAAGCTGATTTAGTAACTGTTTTAATGTGACTGTTGAAACTCAGGCCAGAGTCCATGACTACACCTAGACTTCTGGCTTTATCTGTTGTTTTGAACATTGCAGACTGAAGCTCAGCGCTAACTTTTAAACGTCCTGCTTTGGCTCCAAAAACCATTACCTCAGTTTTATCTTTGTTTAATTGGAGAACGTTCTGACACATCCAGTCATTGATTTGTTCAATGCACTTACCGTAATTTTCGGACTATAAGCCGCGCCTTTTTCCCTATTTTTCGACGCTGCGGCTTATATAACGGTGCGGCTAATCTATGGATTTTTACAGCTAACGGCCAACACCTTTAACTCTATGGGCTCTATGGCCGGTCCGCGGACCCCCACCTTTAAGCGGCGAGTTCCAGCAGGAAAAGCTGGAGGCCGGAAAAGAGTGAGACAGGTAGCGCGCAAAAGTAAAAGTGGAACCGAGAGTGGTATGCCGCTGCTGCGGCTTATATTCAGGTGCGGCTTACAGGACTGTCTCAGAAAATTAGAATATTGTGATAAAGTTCTTTATTTTCTGTAATGCAATTTAAAAAAAACAAAAATGTCATACATTCTGGATTCATTACAAATCAACTGAAATATTGCAAGCCTTTTATTATTTTAATATTGCTGATTATGGCATACAGCTTAAGAAAACTCAAAAATCCTATCTCAAAAAATTAGAATAGTTCCTCAGACCAAGTAAAAAAAAAAGATTTATAACAGCAAAACACAATCAAACATTTGAAAATGTCCATTAATGCACTCAGTACTTGGTTGGGAATCCTTTTGCACGGATTACTGCATCAATGCGGCGTGGCATGGAGGCAATCAGCCTGTGGCATTGCTGAGGTGTTATGGATGCCCAGGATGCTTCAATAGCGGCCTTTAGCTCATTAGCATTGTTGGGTCTGGTGTCTTTCAGCTTCTTCTTCACAATACCCCACATATTCTCTATGGGGTTCAGGTCAGGGGAATTTGCAGGCCAATCGAGGACAGTAATGCCATGGTCAGTACACCAGTTACTGGTGGTTTTGGCACTGTGGGCAGGTGCCAGATCATGCTGGAAAATGAATTCCTCATCTCCATAGAGCTTTTCAGCAGACGGAAGCATGTAGTGCTCTAAAATCTCTTGGTACACAGCTGCATTTACTCTGGGCTTGATGAAACACAGTGGACCAACACCAGCAGCTGACATGGCTCCCCAAACCATCGCTGACTGTGGGAACTTCACACTGGATTTCAAGCAACTTGGATTTTGCTCCTCTCCAGCCTTTCTCCAGACTCTGGCGCCTTGACTTCCAAATGAAATACAAAACTTGCTTTCGTCTGAAAAGAGGACTTTGGACCACTGTGCAACTGTCCAGTGCTTCTTTTCCTTAGCCCAAGTCAGACGCCTCTTCCGTTGTCTTGAGTTCAGAAGTGGCTTGACCATGGGAATACGGCTATTGTAGCCCATTTCCCGGACACGTCTGTGAACAGTGACTTTTGATACCTGGACTCCAGCTTCAGTCCACTATCTTTGAAGCTCCCCCAAATTCTGGAAGCGACTCTTCTTCACAATGCTGTTAAGGCTGCGGTCATCTCTCTTGGTTGTGCAGCGTTTCCTGCCACATTTCCCCCTTCCAACAGACTTTTTGTGGATGTGCTTTGAAACTGCACTCTGTGAACAGCTTGCTCTTTGAGAAATTTCTTTTTGTGTCTTACCCTCCTGATGGAGGGTGTCAATGACGGTCCTCTGGACAGCAGTCAGATCAGCAGTCTTCCCCATACTTGTGATTTAGTTTACTGAACCAAGCTGAGGGTTTTTCAAGGCTCAGGAAACCCTTGCAGGTGTTTCGAGTTAATTAGACGATTCAAGTGATTCGTTGAACACCCTACTAGTATACTTTTTCATGATATTCTAATATTTAGAGATAGGATATTTGAGTTTTCTTAAGCTGTATGCCATAATCAGCAATATCAAAATAATAAAAGGCTTGCAATATTTCAGTTGATTTGTAATGAATCCAGAATGTATGACATTTTTGTTTTTTTAATTGCATTACAGAAAATAAAGAACTTTATCACAATATTCTAATTTTCTGAGACAGTCCTGTATAGTCCGAAAATTACGGTACTCAGTTTTTGAATTGGAGCATAGTCTCCTGGTGAAATGGTTACGTAAATGTGTGTGTCATCCACATAGCTATGGTAACTTATTTTGTTGTTCTTCATTATCTGAGCCAGTGGTAGCATGTAGACGTTAAAGAGAAGAGGCCCCAAGATTACAAATATTACACACCAGAAAACACAGAAATATCCATGAAATAAACATACAGTAGGCTATAAACAATTAAAGGGATAATTGGGAAGGCATTACAAATGTAAATATATTTTAAATAATAAAACAATCCCACCACCACAGGTATCTACAGGAGAAGAGGGAATTCTCCCCACAAAATGTGAATGCCCATGTGGAGAATGGAAATACAGTCATGCGGCTGCATTAGCCATCTTTGCCATCCACAATTTCAGCTGCACTTACACCCCCTGTCAGTGGAAGAAGCCAAAGGCAGCTAAACGTATGCATTCAGTGGAGGATGTTGCAATGTTGTGGTTGTTAGAGTGTTAGGTTTCCTGTCAGCTCGTCTGTTGGGAAGATATAAAATATTAGTTTTTTTTGGAAGTCACCCCGTCACATATAAGAGCATTAAGACATACAGTACATAGGCTAAAACAAAACATCTAAAGATATAACCTTGCACTTTGATAAGTCAAGTGAACATTTTCACTATTTTGACATTTTTATAGATGAAAATTGAACTAAAGAAATAAATGGTAGATTAATCCATATTGAAAATAGGTCTCAGCTGCTACACTAATAATAGTTATATTTCTTAATTAATTAAGATAAGATATTACTGTATTGATCCCAATTTGGGAAATGTTTGTGTTGCAGCAGCATAACAAGAAAAACTAAATATAAGTTATTATATATACAAAAGTATGTGAGGGATGGAATATTACATTGAATATAAATGTAAAATGTACATGTGATTTTACGTCCAAGAGAAGCTATGGAGCAGAGAGTTCTCTGCCAGCCAGAGGTGATTTGTTATTAGTTCAATATGTCCCTGACTACAATCTTTAGTTACATGGTGAAACGTTATGCTGCTTGTACTAATTAGACTTACCATATAAGCCACACAGGTTTTAATAGGATGTATTCATTATCTTTACTTATGTTGCTGTCTTTTCAGCAGCGCCATCTCTAAAACGGCGATACAGTCACTACCCATCATTTACATTTCACCGTGACATGGACAAAAATGTAACGTCAGCTTACCTCATGACACGAATCCAGACTCTCCTTTGGAAAACATGGGCCGGGAAACGATAGAACAAGCACGTTTCATGCGAAGACCTGTGGCTGCAACCCGGAGCAAAGCAAGAAACCATTGCGTAGCTAACTAGTAGCGCTAGCTTTAGCTAACATTAGCTAACGAAACAAACTGCAGAGTAAAATTGGAAAACACTAGTAATTAATTATTCTATCATTTGTAAAACTACGGTGTTAAAAACGACAATTTCAAAAATACAGATTCTAATGGTCAGATATAGATATACAGATACTAAAGATAGGCATGTACTTGCTTTCAAGCAGAACACAGGGGAAAACAAACTTAGCGGGAGTGTTTACGTGTTCGGCGTAATGAAGTACAACGGCCTCGACAATTTCTGTAGTCCTATTCAGCCACTCGGTAACAACCATCGTTTTTCAGACACGTAAACTCTTCAAAAATAACTAGTGGGGTCACTGCTGATGTATTTAATGTCGTAGAACAAAACGTGATTTATCTCTTACATTTGTGTCAACCACAGACCTTATTTCGAGCTATTTTCCAAAACCCTATGGAAAAAATGCATTGCTTTTTGAGGAAGGAACCGGAAGTGCTAAAAATGCTAACCTACTTCCGGGCTTTTGGACGCGTCACTGCGGTTCTCTATAACGTTGGAGCTTAACGGGGCGTAAAAAAACACATGATGACGTCACCAACGAATCTGGTAATCGATTTTAATAGATTAAGTCGATTATTTGTTGCACCCCTAGTTTAGTTTTACTGTCGGTTCACTCATTACTGGATCCGCGAGCTGCATGATACTGGCATAATAGATTGCCCGGCAACCAGCAGGTGAGGCTTCATTGCCCGAGCTAAATACTAGATGGCCCCGGGCCATCGGGCAGTCGTTAATGTCGAGCCCTGTATCAATTATTGACCCAAATAATCGAGATTATGATTTTTGCCATAATTGAGCAGCCCTAGGAGGAGGTGTGATGAGGTCCTTGGATTAGCTCTCCTGGCACTGGATATGAGGACAGGGGGAGGAGGTGGGCGGCAGCACGAACACCTGAAATCACAGCTGACTGCAGGATAGAGGAGAACCATTTTAAAATGTGGCTGCAGCACAGTGATTGGCTGCTGGAGAATGAGGTAATAGGTTATAGACAACGCCCGTGATGAGCTGATTATATGCAGCTGCGAAGTGAATGTGTGTGTGTGTTAGGCTTGGGCGGTATGACGGTATTACGGTATACCAGGGTATTTCGAAATCCCGTCGGTATGATTTTAAATACCGTGACGTCACAGACTGTGCGCCAAATCACAGATGCGTTTAATTCTATTACACTGACACAGAGTTTTGACAGGGACGACATTGGTTGTAATGCACAGCACGCGCCAGCAGAGGGCAGGGGAGGGCAGTCCGTCTTTCCCGCTCTCAGAGCTCAGCACAGAGCTGAGCTGAGCAAGATGGCGGCAGCATTTGCCGGCCCCGAACCCCGACAGAAAAATGCCTCTGCGCCTGTTTGGGACTATTTTGGGTTTACTCGTCGCCAGTGACTTCATCCAGCACAACGAGAGACAGAGGCACTTCTTTGGGAATGTCTAAGACGGGGTGAGTGAGTGTTGACATTGTTTAATCCTATGCAACTGGTTGATGGTTTTGTAGTCGAGGTCGGACGGTTTTAAAAACGAAAGCATTTACGTGCTAAACATTCACGCGAGTAATCCAATGAATCAAATGGAAATAAGGTTTTTAACACATGTACGGAATAATATTGCCAAACTAGTTAGTGAATAGAGCAAACTTTATTCAATAAGTCAAGTATTTACTCCCGGAAAATGTTTATGTCTGATGATATATTGTTAACTTAGCTCACAATGGAAACAACGTCGAACATCTACAAACGCGTCCTGTATCCGATCTCAAAATGTGCCATTTGCACAATATGTCATGTATGCAGCCCGTCGCGGCACTTTGCGAGCGTCTACCGGCTCGGGCTGCATTTTACACCGAACATATAATATACCGTTCGAAACATCTATTTGCCGCCGAACGCCATCTCGCTCAAGTCGACCCAAGTCATACCGTCATATACCGTATACCACGGTATGATGTCAGCAAGGTATGACGGTATGAAAAAAATGATACCGCCCAAGACTATATCTATGTATATGTATATGTATATATATATGTATATATATATCGGGGCAAAAAAGTATTTAGTCTGCCACCAATTGTGCAAGTTCTCCCACTTAAAAAGATGAGAGGCCTGTCATTTTCATCCTAGCTATACCTCAACTATGAGATAAAATTAGGAAAAAAAAATCTTTTTTTTAAAGAATTTATTTGCAAATGATGGTGGAAAATAAGTATTTGGACAATAACAAAAGTTAATCTCGATACTTTGTTATATACCCTTTGTTGGCAATGACAGAGGTCAAACATTTTCTGTAAGTCTTCACAAGGTTTTCACACACTGTTGCTGGTATTTTGGCCCATTCCTCCATGCAGATCTCCTCTAGAGCAGTGATGTTTTGGGGCGGTCGCTGGGCAACACGGACTTTCAACTCCCTCCAAAGATTTTCTATGGGGTTGAGATCTGGAGACTGGCTAGGCCACTCCAGGAACTTGAAATGCTTCTTACGAAGCCACTCCTTCGTTGCCCGGGCGGTGTGTTTGGGATCATTGTCATGCTGAAAGACCCAGCCACGTTTCATCTTCAATGCCCTTGCTGATGGAAGGAGGTTGTCACTCAAAATCTCACGATACATGGCCCCATTCATTCTTTCCTTTACACCAGGGGTCGGCAACCCCTGGCACGCGTGCCAGCATTGGCACGCGGCACCGTAACCAGTGGCACACTAGGAATAAGTGGAATAAGTGTGCAAAAATATTTAAATTAATTTTCGGATCCTGAACGCGAGACCGCCGCCAGAGCTCGTCTCCCCGTTACCTGCAGAAGGAAGCCATGCACGCAACGCAGCCCCGCTCTCTTTATCTCCAGTTGACTTTCTGCCGCTTTCCTCCGTGGTGCAGTGCTGATCGTTTCACCACGGAGGAAAGCACTTCACAAATTGCAGTACCCATAAGGAGCTGTACAAATGACGCAGTTTTTGCGTGGCTGTGTTTATTTAGTTGAAAGCCCAGTGGCGATCTGCTCATCTCTCATCTAAATAATATGCTACAAAGGGGCGGACTGGCCATCTGTGTGTAGAACTTTCCTGTCGGCTCCCAGACCGTAGTCGAGGAGGGCAGAAGCAACAAGCTTCAGGTTCAATAACCCACTTTAGCTTAAATGACTGGAGAGAGGCGAGCTCTTCTTGGGAGGACGTTGCATTTATTTAGCTGTTCTTCTGTTTCACAAAATACATCACAGACCTCTGTTTTTCTGCTTTCCCGTTTCACTTCCAGAAACATACACACGTTCCCTCACTGTCGCTCTACCATTCACAAACAAACATGCACAAGCCGCACCCCTCTCTCTCTCTCTCTCTCTCTCTCTCTCTCTCTCTCTCTCTCTCTCTCTCTTTCTCTCTCTTAAAGGGACAGCGATCTCATCTCACTCTGCATGACCCTAATATCATAACTTGTGTGTTCTGGAGAATCACAGAACGGACGATCGTTGTTATTATTATGCCGTTTAAACCAATTATTTAAATGTGCTTGTTAAATTCGGCATCATGTAAGTTGCGCTGACAGGTCCACACACTGCTTCCCCGCAGCGAGGCTCCCCCGCCCTCCTGCTGATAGTTGAGATAGTTGACGAGCGTCAAGCTCCTCAACCCCCGTTGATAATTATCGATCGTTGGCACGCTGATAACATTTTATCAGTCGTCCTGGTCCCTTTGCAGAAAAACAGCCCCAAAGCATGATGTTTCCACCCCCATGTTTCACAGTAGGTATGGTGTTCTTTGGATGCAACTCAGCATTCTTTCTCCTCCAAACACTTCTAGTTGAGTTTTTACCAAAAAGTTCTATTTTGGTTTCATCTGACCATATGACATTCTCCCAATCCTCGTCTTTATCATCTAAATGCTCTCTAGCAAACTAAACTTCAGACGGGCCCGGACATGTACTGGCTTAAGCAGGGGGACACGTCTGGCACTGCAGGATTCGAGTCCCTGGCGGCGTAGTGTGTTACTGATGGTAGCCTTTGTTAATTTGATCCCAGCTCTCTGCAGGTCATTGACTAGGTCCCCCCCATGTGGTTCTGGGATTTTTGCTCACCGTTCTTGTGATCATTTTGACCCCACGGTGTGGGATCTTGCGTGGAGCCCCAGATCGAGGGAGATTATCAGTGGTCTTGTATGTCTTCCATTTTCTAATAATTGCTCCCACAGTTGATTTCTTCACACCAAGCTGCTTACCTATTGCAGATTCAGTCTTCCAAGCCTGGTGCAGGTCTACAATTTTGTTTCTGGTGTCCTTTGACAGCTCTTTGGTCTTGGCCGTAGTTGATTTTTGAGTGTGACTGTTTGAGGTTGTGGACAGGTGTCTTTTATACTGATAACGATATCAAACAGGTGCCATTAATACAGTTAACAAGTGGAGGACAGAGGAGGCTCTTAAAGAAGAAGTTACAGGTCTGTGAGAGCTAGAAATCTTGTTTGTTTGTAGGTGACCAAATACTTATTTTACCGAGGAATTTACCAATTAATTCATTACAAATCCTACAATGTGATTTCCTGGATTCTTTCCCCCATTCTGTCTCTCATAGTTGAAGTGTACCTAGGATGAAAATTACAGGCCTCATCTTTTTAAGTGGGAGAACTTGCACAATTGGTGGCTGACTAAATACTTTTTTGCCCCACTGTATATAGGGCCTATAGGCCTACCCAGTCTTCCTGAAAGAAATTGCGCTGAGCTTCATATAATGGTTCGTCCTACGAGAATAGTCTGCAGCCTGACACTGTGACTCCTGTCTATACAGGTGTTGCTAGCAAATAGTAAGTCAATTAGTGTGTACAAACAAAAGGGTGGCGCGCAATACAGTTTTATTTGTATCTGAAAAAAGTGTCCCCACCACTTTGGCAACAAAGTGAAACCCATGACTTTGTTCATGTCATACATGTAAGGTTGGAACACTCTTCTCCTTTTAGTTGTTATAATGCTGTAAATATTCTAACATGTAAAGCCAATTGTGCCGTTATGATTACCCTTGTTGTTATTAGGCTTTATTGATAGAAATGAGCCTACGTTGTCATCTCTAGTCTGAACACCCCCCCCCCCCCCCCCAGACGCTCAGTCTCTCTGCACACAGCAACTGGCAGTCTTTATACATTCTATGGTTTCAAAGCAAGTGAAGGAGACACCTGCTGAAACACGCTTTACTGGTAACATGGTGTTACCAGTTCCCTTGTATGCTAAACACAATGGTTACTTGCACACTGGATGACAGGATAGAACAGATTTCCTTCATAACTACCGGAACAATACATACATAGTATAACTAGTGCAGTAACTATGCTACACTGCTGCAAAGCTGTTCTCTATTCAGTTATTACTAATATGAAAGGTGTCGCCGCTCCAAACTGCAACACTTGTGTTACCAGTCCCCCAGATTGTACTTGTTCTCTTGTTCTTCAAATTGTCTTTGTGCACGCTATTTTCAGAACATTTGAAACAACAGGTTCCTAATGGAGAGTAGTGGGGACATGTCCCCAGAATAAATTACGCCTATGCTTCCTTCACATATATCCTGTGCTGAAAACAGTTGTGTGCATGTAGACACAAGGAGGATTTAGAGAAGACACTGAACCAGCAAAAGTTGTGGGCAAGTAAAGCAATGCAAAGAGCTGAAAAAAGGTCAAACATACAGAGATGGAGCAGCTCATACATTACCCACATTCTTTGACCCATTAGGCGCATTCACACCGCAGTACTTTTCCCACAAAGGTTCATCAGAACTTAGTTCATGAGAACTATTGAGTTCTCATGAACTAAGTACAGATCGTGTTCACACCGGAATAAGTCCCCTGAGGGAGGATTAGGCAAATGAAGCCGCTGACGTCACTTCTTCTTCTTCTGCTTTGGGTTTACTGGCCGGCCGCAAACAACTTCACGGCCAAAAGACCTCATGAAAGACGACACACGAAGTGAGGATACCCGGCCCGGAGGAAGCCCGGGGTCCCCTTCTGGAGCCAGGCCCAGAAGGAGGACTCGTCGGCGAGCGTCTGGTGGCCGGGCTTGCCACGGAGCCCGGCCGGGCACAGCCCGAAAAGGCAACGTGGGCAACACCTCCGCTTCTCCGTCCCGCGGGCCCACCACCTACGGGAAACAGCAATGGGGTCGGGTGCGCTGCCAGAAGGGTGGCAGTGAAGGCAGAGGGTCTCGACGGACCAGACCCGGGCGACAGAAGCTGGCTTTGGGGACGTGGAACGTCACCTCTCTGGGGGGGAAGGAGTCGGAGCTTGTGCGGGAGGTGGAGCGTTACCAGTTGTCTGGTTGGGCTCACCTCTACGCACAGCGTCGGCTCTGGAACCTTACTTCTGGATAGGGGTTGGACTCTATTCTTCTCCGGAGTTGCTCAAGGTGTGAGGCGCCGGGCGGGTGTGGGGATACTCACAAGTCCCCGGTTGGGTGCTTCGTTGTTGGAGTCTACCCCAGTGGACGAGAGGGTTGCCTCCCTACGCCTGCGGGTTATGGGGGGGAAAACTCTGACTGTTGTGTGTGCTTATGCACCCAACAGCAGTTCAGAGTATACGGCCTTCTTGGAGACCCTGGAAAGAGTCCTGTATGGGGCTCCTGAAGGGGACTCTTTAATCTTGCTGGGAGACTTCAACGCACATGTGGGCAATGATGGAGACACTTGGAGGGGAGTGATTGGGAGGAACGGCCCCCCTGATCTGAACCGGAGTGGTGGTTTGTTACTGGACTTCTGTGCTAGTCATGGATTGGCCATAACAAACACCATGTTCGAACATAAGGATGCTCATAAGTGTACGTGGTACCAGAGCACCCTAGGCAGAAGGTCCATGATCGATTTGGTTATCGTATCATCGGACCTGAGGCCGTATGTTTTGGACACTCGGGTAAAGAGAGGGGCGGAGTTGTCAACTGATCACCATCTGGTGGTGAGTTGGGTCGAGTGGCGGGGGAAGCCTTTGGATAGACCTGGTAAGCCCAAACGTGTAGTTCGGGTGAACTGGGAACGTCTGGAGGAGGCCCAAGTTCAGGAGGCCTTCAACTCACACCTCCGGCGGAGCTTTTCGGGCATTCCTGTGGAGGTTGGGGACATTGAACCAGAGTGGTCGGTGTTCAAAGCCTCTATTGCCGAAGCCGCGGCGGGGAGCTGTGGTCTCAAGGTCCTAGGTGCCTCAAGGGGCGGTAACCCTCGAACCTCCTGGTGGACACCGGTGGTCAGGGAAGCCGTCCGACTGAAGAAGGAGGCCTTCAGGGATTTGTTATCCCGGGGGACTCCCGAGGCAGTTGCAAGGTACCGACAGGCCCGAAGGGCAGCAGCCTCAGCCGTGGCCGAGGCAAAGCAGCGGGTGTGGGAGAAGTTCGGAGAAGACATGGAAAAAGACTTTCGGGCGGCACCAAAGTTGTTCTGGAAAACTGTCCGACACCTCAGGAGGGGGAAGCAGGGAACCATCCAAGCTGTGTACAGTAAGGATGGGACGTTGTTGACCTCAACTGATGGAGTGTTAGGGCGTTGGAAGGAGCACTTTGAGGAACTCCTGAACCCGACAACTCCGCCCTCTATGTTAGAGGCAGAGCTGGTGTATGAAGGGGGATCGACACCAATCTCCCGGGGGGAGGTCACTGAGGTCGTCAAACAACTTCACAGTGGCAAAGCCCCGGGGGTGGATGAGATCCGCCCAGAAATGCTGAAGGCTCTGGGTGTTGAGGGACTGTCATGGTTGACACGTCTCATCAACGTTGCGTGGAAGTCGGAAACAGTACCGAAGGAGTGGCAGACCGGAGTGGTGGTTCCCCTTTTCAAAAAGGGGGATCAGAGGGTGTGTGCCAATTACCGAGGCATCACACTACTCAGCCTCCCCGGGAAAGTTTACTCTAAGGTACTCGAAAGGAGGGTCAGGCCGATTGTCGAACCTCAGATTGAGGAGGAACAATGCGGATTCCGTCCTGGTCGTGGAACGACGGATCAGCTTTTTACTCTCGCAAGGATCCTGGAGGGTGCCTGGGAGTATGCTTATCCAGTCTACATGTGTTTTGTAGACTTGGAGAAGGCATATGACCGGGTTCCAAGGGAGTCACTGTGGGAGGTGCTGCGGGAGTATGGGGTGAGGGGGTCTCTACTCAGGGCCATCCAATCTCTGTACTCCCAAAGCGAGAGCTGTGTCCGGGTCCTCGGCAGTAAGTCGGACCCATTTCAGGTGAGGGTTGGCCTCCGCCAGGGCTGCGCTTTGTCACCAATCCTGTTTGTAATATACATGGATCGGATTTCGAGGCGTAGTCGTGGGGGAGGGGGTCTGCAGTTCGGTGGACTAAGGATTGCACCACTGCTTTTTGCAGATGATGTGGTTCTGATGGCTTCATCGGTCTGCGACCTTCAGCACTCACTGGATCGGTTCGCAACCGAGTGTGAAGCGGCTGGGATGAGGATCAGCACCTCCAAATCTGAGGCCATGGTTCTCAGCAGGAAACCGATGGACTGTCCACTCCAAGTAGGGAATGAGTCCTTACCCCAAGTGAAGGAGTTCAAGTATCTCGGGGTCTTGTTCTCGAGTGAGGGAACAATGGAGCGTGAGATGGGTCGGAGAATCGGAGCAGCGGGAGCGGTACTGCAGTCTCTTTACCGCACCGTTGTGGCGAAAAGGGAGCTGAGCCAAAAGGCAAAGCTCTCTGTCTACCGGGCCATTTTCGTTCCTACCCTCACCTATGGTCATGAAGGATGGGTCATGACCGAAAGAACGAGATCGCGGGTACAAGCGGCCGAGATGGGTTTTCTCCGCAGGGTGGCTGGTGTCTCCCTTAGGGATAAGGTGAGAAGTTCGGTCATCCGGGAGGGACTCGGAGTTGAACCGCTCCTCCTTCGCGTCGAAAGGAGCCAGTTGAGGTGGTTCGGGCACCTAGTTAGGATGCCACCTGGGCGCCTCCCTAGGGAGGTGTTCCAGGCACGTCCAGCTGGGAAGAGACCAAGGGGTAGACCTAGAACCAGATGGAGGGATTATATCTCTTCTCTGGCCTGGGAGCGCCTTGGGATCCCCCAGTCAGAGCTGGTTGATGTGGCCAGGGAAAAGAAAGTTTGGGGCTCTCTGCTGGAACTGCTACCTCCGCGACCCGACCACGGATAAGCGGGAGAAGATGGATGGATGGATAATGTCAGACTTTTTTGCCGTCTGTGAGGAAAATAAATGGGGCTTAGAGCCTAAAAATACTGAAATCTGTATTTTTGAAAATCTTTTTTTCCTTCTAATTTGTTATTCTTTTCTAAATAACACACTGTTATTTGCTCAACAATAACACACAATTATCCTTGTTTTTATTTATTTGTTTAATTCTATAATCTTGGGGTTTTTAGCATGCTTTTTAGCCGTAAATAAAGTCACCGGAAACAGACGTAGGCCTATAAGGGACATTTTGAGCGATACACACCACAAACCCACTGAACAGATTACCCAAGATCCTCAGCTTGAAGCTCGCTGATTGGATGTTTTACCCGCAATGCTAATCAATATGATGTTAATGCGATATGATATCCGAAAACATTTTTAAAAAAAAAGTAAAATAATACTTTATTCCGAGTGTTCTTGCTTTTCTCTTTGGAAGTCATCACATAACGGCATTGTAATACACGGTTCGGCTGCATTAAATATTACATATCTGCCGTAGTTCTTTATTTATAGAGCCCTGATGAGAAGACTTCCGGACAAACAGGAGAATTGCCGCCACAACTGAATATGTGACGTGGATCATAAATATATCAACAATTAAACAACATCTTGTATTTCTTTTCACAAAATACGTCTCCTTGCAGTATCAATAGTAATTCGGCTGACTTTTATATTTGATCCAATTGGTAAATAGGTTATATTTACACCATAACGGTGCACAGCTGATAGAAAGGGACTTGTAGTTTTTAAAGATATTACTGATTTTCTTTGAATATAAAAATGTAAATACTGAGTTGAGAGAATAGTCAGGGGATTTGGGTGATGGGAGACAAATCTATGGAATCACAATTTCAATAGCTTACAATTAAATGACGGATATGCCTTTCTGTCTGTGATGTTCAGATATTAATGTGTAGAAGTAAAACATGAGAAATAGTATAGCAATATCCTGTAAACTTATGTAAAAACATAAATAAAACTACACATCTTCAGATGTTATACATAAGTGTCCTACACTAATAATACAAAGTTATTATTAGTATGCTGTGTGTACCTTGTGAGCACCACCTAGTGGTTAAAGCACGTTATTGAATTATTTTTGTTGAATAATGTTATTTTTGTTGAATAATGTTATTTGATGAAAAAAATATTAATATTATTAAATATTAAGAGTACATACTTTCATAGGGGGAAAGTAGAAGGTCAATGATAGAAATATAGAATATAAAAAATCAAGAAGATACTGTGATCTCTACAATAAAACAGTTTAGTGCTGGATGTACAAAGATATTAATAGGAGGATATGCAAAACAGACAAACTAATTAACCTTTATTAACACATTTAAGAATACTTTAGGTTAAGGTCTTCTTTCAAATAAGAAAAAAGCTTTGGGGGTATCTACAGATAAATATTAAGCCTGACAAAGTACTTAACGTCTAAGATATTGCTTTCCTGCAATATTAACTATGTTGAAGCACTTATTTCAACTGATATCATACACATTAATTATACTCTCATGTATGTAGATAGAATAAGAAGTGTGCAGAATTTGACAGTTTAATGGTGGAGGTATACACACATATTGATAGATGTTTTGTAATGCAATGTTGAGGAACCTGTGACCCAAGTTTTTCATTCATTGCATAACTACACCGTAGTTGTGTATATGATATGTCAATAAACCTTAGAAAATCTTGAAATCTTGAAAGGGATGTGCAAAATAGCAATTATATACAGTCTTTAATTAACTATTAGTAGAGAATAACGAGTAATTAATATACTCTACTTTTCGGACGTGTAATTAGCTAAAGCTTTGTTGTTTATTGATATCAGACAATGATACTACAGATTATTCAATTATTAATTAAATATGTTGTTTTGTTATTGCATTCACTTGTATAGTACTGTATCATGTCTGTATCATCTTTTGTTTCATTTGTATTTTCTTTAGTTTTACACGCTGGAAAAATAAATAAATAAATAAACTAAAGTATCAAATATCTCTCCTGATTGTTGGCACTTGACAATCACCTTTCCCTGAATTTTACTCAGGTGTAACTAAAGTCTGATTTAACGATTTTTTATATTTCACATCATTAATCAGAATCTGAAAAGTAACTAAAATAAATGTAGTGGAGTAAAAATACCAGGTTAACCTCTGAATTGTAGTGGAGTAGAATTACAAAGTAACAATGAGCTGTCATGTGGGTATATATTAATGCTGCCCATTATGGATACAAGCGATTTTCACCCATTTTGTAATTACATATTTTAAATGTGTACACACCAATTTTTTTCCTATCGCCTAAACCTCCAGGGCTGTACGCAGTTTAATACTGTCAACCTCTAATTTTGGGGAAAACGTCTTTTAAAACTATACAATTCCCAGTAGAGACGTGCCATAGAGAACATGTTGCGAAACACAATAGCCAGCATGTGTATTTCTGGGGGGGGCGTTCGAGTCCAGTTTTGAATAGTCTGCCGTGGTTTCGTTCCATTTCGAAGAGCTTGACGCTCGGAGTAACCTTGGCGTACTGCCACTCCAACATCCAATTCCAGAGCTTGAAGATTAATCACGGGGTTTGTCAACGGGACTGTAGTACCAAACGATAGCTGGAGATTATGGGTATTGTAGTGTCTTCGGCTATCCTAAACTGAATTTTTTTTCGGATATCATATCGCATTAACAACACCACATCTGGCGTCACAGAGATCTTCTGTTACTGTCCTTTCTTCTTAGAGGAAGTACAGAAACACGTAACTGGATTTGTTTTAATGTTTGAGGTGCAATAAACGACACAGCAGCTTTTTGGCATGTTAAAACTATTATTTTCTGCCTCGCTCATGAGAGTAACAGCTGGCGAAATTACAGCCTCGCCTACTGATTTCAAATGTGTGCTCTAAAATGATATTTATAAATGACTTATCATTATTATAAGCAAGACAATAAATGGCAAAGATATGTAGAAAAATAAACGTATTTAAGATACGTTCATAAGAAACGTAACGTGGGAGAAAATATGTTTCTTGAAGATATGTAGAAAATAAATCTATTTGAGATACGTTCATAACGAACGTAACGTGGGAGAAAATAAGTTTCTGGCTAAACGTAATTGAGAATGCAGTATAGTTCTGTGGGAACGTAATTTTTAGGAGACAGGGTTGTCACGGCGTATACTGCCACCCAAAGTCACCGGCCGGAAGTCTCCAGAGTTGGGGACTGGCTTCAGTAGAAGCTGCTGGGACTCACAGCAGCTTCTACTGAAGCCTTCCGAATAAATAGCCAGAACGCCGACACCTCCTCATCTCCACCGCTCCCATGTTTTCTTTTGTGTTGCCATAAGTTAGTGTCTCTGCATTTGTGCGCTGGGCTAATGCTAATAATGCTAATGCGAGAATAATAAAATGGCGGCTTCACAAAACCTTTTGGAGTTTTACGGGGCGTGGTTTGTAATCCGCTTAGCCAATCAGACATAGGAACCTTTTTCTCCCACGAAAGTACCTGCTCTCTAGCAGGGACTGAAAAGGTTCTGATTAACTCATTTTAGTTCTGGCTCTTTTTGGTGTGAACGCGACAACTGTATCGGAACTAAAGTGGGAAAAGTACTGCGGTGTGAATGCGGCTAATGTTCATGTACACATTGATTAGTAAGGCAGAGCTTGGCACAGTCTGTATTTAATCTGGGCCTGATGCTGTGGCTATAAAGGGACAGGAGTTCACCAGATTCTGCTCACAGGGAAATCTCTTCTCAGTCGAGGTGTACTTGCAAACCTCCTGTGCTTTCTCTTCTCACAGGCATCACAGGAGGTGAGTTTGGAGACAGAAGGTGCGCGGCG
Source organism: Notothenia rossii (assembly GCF_949606895.1). NCBI lineage: Eukaryota > Metazoa > Chordata > Actinopteri > Perciformes > Nototheniidae > Notothenia > Notothenia rossii. Next base: position 47,683,971 of record NC_136906.1, read on the forward strand.
GCCGCTCAGGTTCAGTGTGCCGGGGGGGCACTACGGCCTGGTGGAGCTGTCAGATGTTCCTAGAGGCAAGCTGACCATCGCTGAGACCCTGAAGGCCCTGGGCAGCCACCAGAGGCAGCCTCAGACCTGGACCCCGGGAAAGATCGCTCAGGAATATTCTCTGGACCTGAAGGACACAAAGGCTCTCCTGGAGTTCTTCATCCCCTTCCAGGTTCACATCATACCCCCCAAGACTCAGAGTGCCAAGCAAATAAAGGCTTCCTAAGACTGGATTGTAGGTGAAAGGAAGCTCATCTAAATCCCAGAGACTTCAGAGCATCTAAAAAAAAGATGCTGTTATGTATTAGCGTGTTCCAGTAAGCTGCGACTGACGCTTCTGCCTCACTGATCCTAGTATTTACTCCTGTGCTCTTCTGTCAACTGTCCAAATGTCCTCTGGGGAAAGGCTGGATTTCAAATGTTCTGCCCAGCTCATCACATCATGATCATCAGATTGAATAAAACATGTTTGGGTTTCAGTCAAATAAAAGCATATATAATGTCTATTCAAAGAAAACTTTATTTAAGTGCGATAATAAATGAATAATTGCAATATTAACCGTTGTAAGAAACATATAATTATGTCTAAGAGAAATGTTAATGTTGGCAACACAGATTGCACATTCCTTAAATATGATTTAGATTAAAACCACTGTTTTTGTAAAGTTCTGAATATTCAAATTGATGTCACTATCCTACGGATATGTTATTCTGTTAAGATGTAGGGATTCTGCAAATGTTGAAACCGTGAAAATGTGTTTTTTCTCATGAATAAATGCAGTGTTAAATCATAAGGCCTACTTTTGAATCATCAAGTCTGTTGTGGACCAGTTGAAATGCAATCCGGTTCAAAAGGACGAGCCCTGTCATTTACTTTCAATAAACCCTCGGCCAAGTGTCACCGGCCACTCAGGAGCACATTGGGTCCTCCCCTAAGGTTTGGATCTCTATGAAACACGAGTCATGTAATGAGTCCGAACTAAGATCTGTTGCAGACTCCGAGGCCTAGTGAAGTGGTACACTGGATACACAAGCACTATAACCACTGCAGCTTGAACACATACAATGGTGTGATGTGAAACAGCAGATTCATGCTCACTGCACAATTACAATGGATATAAGAGTCGAATATTAGAGCAGTTCTGTTTCACTGGCTGATGTGCTGCTTCAAGCATGTATTCATGTTTTGAATGAATAGCCATATACAATTGCAGCATCCTAAAGTGAATGTACACAGACCTTCTAAAAATAAATGATTGTTGTGTTTATGTTATAAGAGGTGTTGCATTTCTGATTTAATGAATGGGGTCTGGGAATTTGAAAAGTATTTTAACGCTCAATATTGTTTAAAACATAATATATTAACCCTCCGGTATCACTCTGGATTTTTTGTAATACGGCTATTTTCTCGATATATTTTTGAATTCCATTTTCAATTTTTGAAATGGGTCTTTAATTCACTGTGAAACAAATCGACTACCCTAATTGACCATTCGGGACAAAAATGTCCACTGCCAAAAAACTTTTATAAAAACATATTAAAATATAGAATATTTTTCATCCCTTTAAAGCAACTTCAGCCCGAATCAAAAATACCAAATATGTAATCATTTTCAGGATTTTAACCCTTTAAAAACCATTTTGAATACATGAAACCACTGTTGTTTTTCATGATAAAAACTGAGAAAAATGAGTTATTTTCCATATAATACATATCTGGGGACTGGCTTTTTTTTATCACAGTCTTGGATATGTCAAAGATTAGCAACAACATTGATTTTGGTGCATCATTAGTTTTTGCACATAGTCAGATTTAAAATAAACTACCCTAATTAGTCATTCGGGACAAAAACGTCCACTTCCAAAAACTGCTATAAAATGATAACAGATTAATAGTTTAAAAAACCTTTTGGGGTTAAACCTTTCAATCAACTTCAGTCCTGATAAAAAATACCAAATATTGAATTATTTTCAGGATTTTAACCCTTTAACTGCCAGTTTGAAAATATGGTGTTGCGTTTTGAAAAACGTGCACAAAAAGGTTATTTTCCATATAATAAATGTTGGTGGATTTTATTTTTTTTATCACAGTCTTGGATATGTCAAAGATTAGCAACAACATTGATTTTGGTGGATTATTAGTTTATGCACAGAATCAGATAAAAAAAAAAACTCCCACATTAGTCATTTGGGACAACAATGTCCCACTCACTCCCATTATAACCACCTCCTTTGATCTCTCCGCCATACCGGTATATAATCATGCATTTTGTGATGTCAGGGCTTTATTTTGGAGGAAAATTGTTCAATTTGTCCTTTTGACTGTATATAAAAATCAAATCAAATCATGTTTTATTTATATAGCCATTTAAAAAGGATTTTTGGTTGAGCCAAAGTGCTGTACATGCAATAAAAACACTTTACTACAATAGCAAACAGAAGACAATAATTTACAACAGCAAATATAAAGATCAAACACAGGGAAATGTCAGGAGTCGTGCTCTGCTCTGACTAGAAGGCCAGAGAGAAGAAGTGAGTCTTTAGTGTCGATTTAAAAAAAGCCTAAGGTCTGGGCCGACCTCACACGGAGGGGCAGAGTGTTCCAGATCCTATGGCCAGCTGCTGCGAAGGCTCGGATGGGACATTTTACCATTGAATGACATGCTTGTCATTTCTTGGCTTCTGTGCCTGTTGTATAATGGAGCCCTGCCAGCCATTGGAATACATGTATGCAACTCATATGGTGTAGGTGTGTTGCAGGCGCGCCGGATTCATTTTAGAATTGGGGGGGCCAAAAAAAGTGCGTGTGTATGGCCCAATCCCAAACTACGCCCTAGACACTCCCCCTCCGTGACGGAGTGAACTCCGTGGAGTGACACATGAGGCTCCCTCCTGTCAGATGGAGGGAGTAAATACAGCGGCAAGCTTTGGGACAAACTCCCCTCTCTCCGGCAGAAACAGGAAATGCCGTAACGGCTACAACGGTTTCAAATCAGCATCTCTTTGACAAAAAATGTAAATGAATAACTCAAATAAAACTCCAAACATCTTTAATTGTGTTACTTTTTTGTAAAGCTCTTAGTTTTAAATCTGATGTTTATAAGCTTCTTAGTGTTTGCAACAGTCTGTAAATATACACAATTTTATAATAAAATGCACACATTCACCTTTTTCTAGACTAAACACAGGTATGATCCTAAGTAAAAAAAAAAATGAGGTTATCATGAGGTTGTTAACATCGCAATTTATCACTATCGTTTAGTGGTTTTGCAAAGAATTAACCACTCTGTTTTTGTACCATTCTGCGTTGAAGTACCTTCTCTTTGCCCAAATAATCTACTAGCGGTCTCCTTTTTTCTGATAGTTAGCTGTACAGCTTTAACCGCCTCAATGTCCCGACAGCAAACCTCCATGCAGTTGGAACCAGCCTGTTTCGGTTCAACAACGACGGCGGTGGGGTCGGCGGCGGTTTTGACAGTTTCTGCGGCCGCAGACTAGAGCTGCTGCTTTTGGGTTCATCTGGCTTCGCTGTTTGAAGAAGGTCCAACCTCCGGAGATGTGGTAGTCAGGGATGTGACCTTCCAGTTGTTAAATTTAAGTTTAGATTGACCGTATTTAGTTTTCTTCTGCGCTGGTTCTTCTGACATGTTTGCAAGTGTATATATTCTTTATATCTCTAGGTTAACGGCTGACACACACAGCAGAACAACGTAACAAATAAAGTAAACAACGTAACAAATAAACAAATCTAAGCTTTTTTATTGGTTGTAATTTACATGGATACATTTGAATGGTGTGACAATGTCCTATTTGATTGGGTTAAAATGTACATATTCTTCCTGTTATGTCTGCCTGCTTTATTTTACCTAATGCAAAGTGACCTGCTCCATCGAAATCGTTCGCATTGACCCGAAGACACATTTTGATTCCTAGCTTTCTAATGAGATCAGGATTGTTTTTGTACTCCAAATATTAAGCAAAATATGTCACATTATATAATGACTGTTACAGAGTCATCGTTTTGAGAAAAAGGCCTTTAAAGTGTTTCTCTTCTCTGGAATCCATCGATCTGATTGATTATTAGCGGAGCAAATGATCAAAAATACTACGGAGGGAAGATATTTTCGTTTGGATTACTGCACTCACGGGAAACACCGGCTGTTGTTATGCCTATTGTGACGTTAAATTACTCAGTTCTCCGCTTGTAATTATGCCATTACAAACTTCAAACCTGTATTTATCATCTGCATTTGCCGAAACAAGTTTAATATTCTGAAAGCCAAGACTTTGTTTATTTGAAATCAGATGAAAACGAACTGTAACGGACCCTGCCGTGTTATCTATGATTACTATGCCTTACATTCATAATTTCAGCGGGAGGGAGGGGGAGCGGCGCTGCGGAAGAGCAGAGTGGCCAGTGAGAGGCGAGCTGTGGTCTTCCCTTTACAAGCTTAAAAAATGCGTGTAGCTAATGAGATTGAATATATATAACAATACAAAATAACAAAATATACACAGCTAGATCAGATCGCGTTTTAGATGCGACTTTAGAGTAGAGGGGAATTATTGAAACGGGATTTGTACAGTGTTCCGCGCCGCGTGTATATACGTGTGTGTTTGTGTATTTTTGCGTTTGTGTGTATTGTGTTTGTTTCCCGGGGAAAAGACTCACGAGAAACACCGGCTGTTGTTATGCCTGCAGTGACGTTAAATTACTCCGTTCTCCGCTTGTAATTATTCCGTTACAAGCTTCAAAGTTGTAGGCCTATTTATCATCTGAATTTGCCGAAACAAGTTTAATGTACTGAAAGCCAAGACTTTGCTTATTTGAAATCAGATAAAAACAAACTGTAACGGACCCTGCCGTGTTATCTATGATTACTATACACCTTACATTCATAATTTCAGCGGGAGGGAGGGGGAGCGGCGCTGAGGAACAGCAGAGTGGCGAGTGAGAGCTGTCATCTTCCCTTTACAAGCTTCAAACATGCCTGAAGCTAGTGAGACTGAATATAACAATCAAAAATAACAAAATGTACACAGCTAGATCAGATCGCGTTTTAGATGCGACTTTAGAGTAGAGGGGAATTATTGAAACGGGATTTGTACAGTTTTCCGCGGCATCTGCTGCTGCGAAAATGTGGGGCAGGGCTGAAAAGTGGGGGGGCCAATGGCCCCCTGGCCCCCCTGCTTCCGGCGCCCTTGGTGTGTTGGTATGGATGTGGAAGAGTGGTATCAGCTGAGAAATGTGTGTGTGTGTGTGTGTGTGTGTGCGCGCGCGCGTGCGTGTGATGACTAATTAGGGTAGACCATTTGAATGATACCGGAGGGTTACATATCCCAACCACACTAAATGAAATGTTGATATCACCGAGCTCACTTTTGCAACAACAGACTCCATTTGTCATCTTTGCCACCCACCCATTTGCACCATGATTTGCCCCCACCACAAGCACTCGCGCGTGCCCAAAAAAGCGGTTCTTGCAGCTAGACTCCGCCCATTTGGACATTTCGTCCTTTCTATTGGCCCCCGCTGTGTGTGGAGCGTGCAGCATGAGGAGTCTGCTTGTGTCCCTGCCACTGGCTCCTCAGGGTGTCAGTTATCACTGAATACAGAGCTGCGTCCAGCTAACGAGCAGAGCACGGAGGCTGCCGGATATCCCTTCAAAATAAGCCACTTAGCTGAAAGTAGTTTAACCGCTTATACTTAGACAAGTTTACGCGCCAAACCACGGGTAGCGCCATAACCCTACACAAATGCACTTCATTTCCGCCGGAAGTCTTTTGCACAGCGTCTGTCGGTGTAAACCGGTGTAAACAGTCAGACGGCCACTGGTGTAAACACAGCGATTTCGATGCTAACAGTGATGCTAGCTTGGGAACACGATTCTACTTCTTTGACTGGAGATGGCGTTACTCTCCCCCACCCGAATTCAGTGCAAAACTGGGAGGATAACATGACGACGTGGCCCAGCATAACGTACAGCAAAATTTGCTCCTACTTCGTTCAATCCATGGCAATAGATGGAAAAGCAATGGACAGTCTGAAGGCATATCATAAGGCTGCGCACATTCTACTTTGCCCACATGCTCCCGAAAATTGTTGACGATTTTGTTGAGGGAAGGTTACAGTTCTGCAGTAAATATCTCAGCATTTTAAAACCAAAATAAACTGCCTTATTTAGGTCATGCCCACAGGAGCCAACAGTTGTCTGTTGTTTACATAATGCACAATTCACATGATCTCTTTATGCTGTGCAATATATCATATGTGCCTGTACTGTTTGAGTGAAAATAAAGTTTGATGTAATTTAATTTCATTATTGCACTGTTATTGCATTATTGCATTTCATATGTTCCTTAGAGTGCTACAATTTCTTTTAACACAGTTCATCATTCATATTAAGCTCATACTGTACATAAATAACACTGAATTAATTAATTGTTGAGAGGAAACTAAAGAAATGGCTTCAACAAGAAAGATCACATGTTTAATCCTAACAGGTATTACAAATTAAAATATAAAAGCAGCCCACACAATTACATCACTATGAAAATATTCATATATAATATTAAAAAATACAATGCATGCAGTATTTGTTGTGTTTATCTGTATTTAATGAACAACATGGCTGGGTGCTGGGTGCTGGTTTGTGGTCGTAGCACTCTCTATCTAACCACTCGTTCAGGTGCTTTCTCGAGTGATTGCAACCAACTACCGCACACGTAGTTCCCGAACCACTTTTCTTCATGTTGTAATTGTTATATCCTCTTTGTCTCTGCGATATCAGTGCTTTGTCGGCACAACGGAGCTAGCTAGCAAAACAAACCCAGTCCGCCAAAACGGAAGTGCATTGCATCGAAGGGAGGAGTTCAGGATGTAGAGCGGAAACGGCTCAATAACTTGTGTATACTTTGTTCTTCTTTCCAGCGCATTGAAAGGTAAGCTATATGATAGATAGCTTGCACTGTTACACTGATCAGAAGTAGACTGTAATACATTCTCGCTACATTCTGTGATGCATCATGCAACGTTATTCTGAGATTCTTCTGTACTTTTACTAATGTATCCTTCAGCGCCTCACCCTCCAAGTATTTTTTTCACTAATCAAACTGCAGAGATCATATTTACTTTTACTCATCCACAACAGTATTGTTCTGCATAATTACATTAAAATTGAATCAATTTCATGATGTGCCAAAAGGTTCGGTAGGCTAATATGCGTTATACCCAAGATATGACTTAACCTTCACTAACTGCTGTTCTTTTTTCTTCTTGAAGTGTGTTATAACTCAAAGAAATGGGTCTACAGTTGTATTTGTATACACTGCTCCTAGTACTAGGATGGGTAAAAAGCAGAGAACACATTTCACTGTGTGTGTGCTTTGTGCATGAACAGGTTTGACCAATAAAGAGGGTTTCATCCTCCAATTCTAGTCTAGTTTTATTTTTGAAATTCCATACAGGAAGTGGAGTGTGTTTCCGCTCGCTGCCTTGCCACAGGTTGCCGACAGACCGAGTTTAGTTTGTAACAGTGAGGTGATAATTTGGGCTACATGCAGAACACAGTCTGATACACTGTGGACCAGGAGGCTCTCCAATATCACACATCTGTCGGGAGGACGGGGAGGGAGAAGAAGCGTAATATTTTCCTTGCGACATTTACGTGGATAAGCATCGCGGTGTCTCGTGCTCCTCTACAAAGCGACAGGAACCAGATGCGGACTGGACTTTCTCCACGACTTCACTGGTAGTGCTCAGCGGGTTACACTGCACGGCTACAGGCCTCACGGAACATCTGGAGGAGCACCACCGGACCGCTGTGTGAAGGAGAACCGGCTGTGAGAGCAGGAGGAGCAGAGAGATGCACCGCCAGGAGGACTGAGCCTCCCCCGCCCGGATCATGGGAGAGCAAAGCAGGTAACCACCGGAAACCATAACAATATGGCAATGTTATTTTACCTAAATGTTGACCGTCGTAGAGCTCAGTTGGTAGAACTGGGGCTTGGACCCCGTGCGGATGACTATGGTTTGAATCAGGCCTGGGGCCAGTCGCCTGTCTCCCCCTTCAACACTGTCAATATTAAGGCACTGGTGGCCCAACAAAAATAATTAAATATTACAAATGTTGGTTGAGTCCTGAATAGAAACCGTAGGTGTGGGCTGCTTGTGTGCTCTGCCGTCCACAGTGTGCCTCTTCCATTTTGGTGAGAACAACAGGAGGCTGAAGGATCTGAGGCTCTTATGGCAGCTGCATCAGGTGGACGCTGCTCTGAATACGGTGTCATTGTCACAGTGATTTTCCTAACATGAGTTCATTTTCCTTCAGAATTTCATTACATCTGAGTCTCTCCTCGACACCACCCTGTGTTTAAAAAAATGGCTACCTGTGGTTAAAGTCAGAATAGTGCACTGATTTACATATTCCAACAATATAGCCTTAATACAGAAAACAAACAAAAGTAGGTTTGTTGCAAACAAATATTAAAACATTGCATACATAAAAGATTACCTTACTATTTCTGAAGCAAAGACACCCTTCAAAGCTTACATACAAAATATATTTGAAACACCTAAATACCTATTCCTGGAATTGATATACTACTCATACTAAATGTTGAATTTATATAATTTACATTATATTACTTATTAGACGCTTTTATCCAAAGCGACTTACATACTCAATACTGTGGACAATCCCCACAGGAGCAATTTGGGGTGAAGTGTCTCAGGGACACAACAACATGCTGACTGCAATGGGGATTGAACCTGAACCGCTGCGCCACACGCCTCAGCATTTACATGTTATACTTTAAAAAACTGCCTTTTGGACAAATGTGGTTTGAATTTCCCTCTTAGAATATTCCAGAAGGAATAGAGAGGTTCCCACATATTTCACACCTTGAGTGTGAAGGCCTTTTGATAAAATGTATGTATGTATAAAGTCACTCAAATGTATTTGATGCTTTATTATGGAGCTAAAAAGGCAAATAACAGCAAAGATCTAATCTTTAAAAACTACAAATTCAGTCATGTTTAAAATAAGGTAAACTTCAGTAGTGGTCAGGGCTGTCACAAAAAAAGAGCTGAACAAAACACCATTGATTTGACTATACTTCAACACACATAGTACAGTATATTGTAGCATTATTAATCACAAATGCATTTATGTCAAGGATTCTATATAATGTTGGGATTGATTGATTTCTATTCTCTCATCTATTGGTCAGATCATAGGTCAAACAGTGAGAAAGACTGCCAAATGGTCAGTGTTAAATAATACTGCCTAAAATAACAAAGCTACACTCTAATTGGTTGTTATTGCTTTACATGAGTACATTTGACCACCTTGTACACCTTTTAACGTCCTAAGCATGTCTTAGTGATTCCAGCAGACTACATGTGGCTGTGAGCATTTCCTCTCATTACATTTCCCCGACAGTATTTGAGCTAGTTCCAATCATTTACAATGTAAGTACCCGCTCAACCATTTTTACTGCTGGGTTACCTGATTGCTTGGAGCCTGGAGTGGCTATTTGCACCTCTCAGTTCCCTGCAGGCCTTATAGGGGTGGTGGGGGGGGGGGGGGGGGGGCTGCAGATGTGAAGAGGGAGACAGCTGCAGAGTGTGTTCAACACTGTGATCCCCACGCCCTGTCCTTTAGATCAGGCATCTTCACAACTGTGTCTCAGGTCCTCAGGTGTGCAGTGAGAAATTGTCCAATTTCACTAAATCGGTCCGAAAACATATTATTTAGGTGCTCCAAATAAATCCAACATTGCCATGGTCCCAATCTTGGTTAAAAGTCATCTGACGAAACACAAGAACACAGACTATTTATTCTGCATGTGTTAACTCTGACTGAGAAACGCGTTACTTGAATGAGATAACAAAGAGAGGGCTTTCAAAGCTAGCTACTGTGGAGCCGAACTCATGGTCAAATTAAGATACTTGTAATTAAATGTTCATTTTATATATATATATATATATATATATATATATATATATATATCTCAATGGCTACAATGTGTCATTTAGTAACTTTTTGTTGCAGGATTTGAAAAAATGTAACATGGCTCAGAGCACTAGAGAGAAAGAGTTACGACACTCTCTGATGTCGCCGCCAGCCGGTCACGTGGTTTATGTATGCCGGGATAGTTCAAAACGCACTTCCGGGGCAATGCTTCTCTATGGCAAAAACAGCACTAACATGGTCAAAATAGTCAGATTAAACCAACGCTGTTATTTTTTAAAGATTGCTTTCATATGTACATGATGATTCACAGGGCTGCCAACACTCACGCATTGAGCGTGAGAGTCACGCAATTAACCCATATCTCACGCACTCACGCCACACTTGCCTTTCCTCACGCTAAGTTTTCGTCCAAAATAAATGTATATAAATATAAAAATAAAGTGAAGGAACAGCAAACCGAGCGGTCTACGAAATGAGACGGTCTTCTGGCTTAGTTCAGTAAAGTTGGAACGATATTGGGAGATTCTGATTTCACGGATCAATAACTCATGAACAAAACGTTATTCAGACACAAATGACGTCTCCTAAGTACAGTGGTAAGGTTGACAACGAACTACAATCACATTTTGATCAAAAAAGCCAATATGCGCCCTCCTCCGAGCTGGGCACATTACATTGGTCTCTATCCGCAGCCGGAGACGAAACGAGTGCTCAGGGACCGTCTGCAAAGTGCAACTCCGAAAAAAGAGAATACAGTAATATTCAATCACTATTATACATCTTATTACTACCAAACTCACTACACACATCAATAGTCTCCTGTGTGTCATACTACAGCAAGGAGTTTGGAAGAATATGCTTTTGAATAATTTTGGGGAATATTTATAATGTAAAATCTTCAATAAATATGGCATCATCTTAAATAACTTTACTATTATACAGTATATTTCTACCAAACTCACTATTTGCATTGTTGTTAGCATCTGGTTAGCTAACTGCGCTAACAGATATTAAAAGCTGTTTCTAAAACAAGGAGAGGGAGACCTCTGTCCTGTCAGACTGTGAGAGATAACTACAGCTCAGTGAGGTAAGGGACTCTCTGTTTAGATAGTTAACTGTAGTCTAGTTATCTCAGTGGGTCTCAAACGTTTTGGTCACCATTTATGAGAGTAAATGAAAAACAGTTATGCAATACTATATGACAGTAAAACAAGAATACAGTTAAAAAGGTGAGTGATTTGTAAAATATACATAAAGAAAAAGAAAATCTGTTTACAGTTCTGTTTCATATGGGTGTTGAGAGATGTATCCATAAATTCATTTTGCTCTCAAAATGCACCAGGTTGATGCATTTAACTTCAATATTTTTGTAAAATAGCACTTTACCTCTATACATGTCATTTTATATGCTGTGAGCTGATTATCGAGCCTTCATTGTAAGAGTCGCGGGTACACTGTGTATGTGCGTATTCCACTGTAGTGCCCGGTACATTAATGGGAAACCCGTACATGTTCAATACATTTGTAACACATGAACGTTTCTTTTTTCGGTCACCAAAAAAAAAAACTCACTCCAAGCTGAACTCAAATGTTGGCAGCCCTGATGATGTGGTTACACTTTGTATGGATTGGCACTATTTCCAAGTTTCGTTATTTAACGATATTTTGAGGGGAAAGTGTGGTAGCACAAGCAGGCTATGTCACTGCCAGGCCAGTCATGTCAGTAGTATAGTTGCGCTGCGCTGTCATGTTCTTCTATGGGACAGACATGTAACGATCAACTATCTAAAAATAGTTGTTAAACGCACAAGGAGTTCTTGAATGAAATATTATAAAAGGTAAACAGAAATAATAAACGGATAATCGGCTCTTCCCACAAAATAGTCCCCACGGAAATGTATTAACTAAAGTCTATATGCACACATTAACAAAATAAACAAAGACAGGTTTTCTGCGTTATTCAAATGTAATCACAGTTTTTCGAGCCAAACAAAACAAATAAAACCCAACAAAAAGTCCACTCGCGATACATTGAAATTGTCTTTACTGCCTAATCCAGGCCATAGTGTAGTTCATTGATACAAAAAAAGGCTGTTGCTTCTGCGCCCGTCGGCGGCAAAAACAGAAATGTTTGTAGGCCTTTTCAGGCAATAATCCACAAAAAAGGAAAACGCGATGATCGTCGTGGCACAAAGGAGCGATCTCACCCTGTGTTGGAGAGAATCTCTCTCACTGTGAGCATCCTCTCCAGGGAGACGTGCTTCGAGGTTGGTCGATGCAATATCCACATACGGTTACTTTCAGTTACTTCCCCCGTTGCATTTTAACATATATAGATATGTTGAGGAAACTTAAATATCCCGATGAATACCAGTAGCGTGGCGTGGGGAAAAAATTAGGGGAAGCCAATAATACGTCCTTTCTTTTGGGTCGGGGGTGTGGTGGTCAATGTAATAACCTAACCAGATGAGTGATTACAGCGCCCGGTATCATTTTACACACATTTGTATCATACAGATGCAGGATTTACACACGCCTGTTATCTGACCGACAGGTCCGCACGCACTCTCCAGCCGAAACTCTAATAAGCTTTCATTCACAAACTAAATTAGGAGACCTTTAACGTTTTACGTCCGGTTTGCTCCTTTGTTCCTCGCTGTACACAGCTCCAGTATGGGCATTGGCCTGTCAACAGATTGTATTTGTTGTTGCTGCTGCAGCGGAAGTTTAGTCCAATTATTTTTGATTAAATACTCAAAATCTCCACCAATCACAGGTTGGCAGGGGCATGACGTGAGCCTCATCTGATTGGTCAATCCCTCAATTTTTTTTCACCAAGGGAAGCCAATTTCGGCTGGCCTCCTCTCGCAACAGAGAGTGCAATCTACTGTTTCACCATAACATCTAGAGGGGCGCTGTTTCACTCTTTGTAAAATACTCAATGAGAATGGGGGCGAGACGGGCCGGCAGCAACACACAAAGAATTTCCGAAACTAAACAAAGTGTTTTTATTTATTTATTAAAATTATAATTACAATCCGAAAAAACAGGGGAAGCCTGGCTTCCCTTGGCCTCCAGGAGAAAACGCCACTGATGAATATCCGCATTCACCACACATACGCTTCCTCCTCCCGTGAGAACCACCCCTGGCATCCTGGTGACGCACCCACTAAAAAGCCTCTGGGCGCGCCGCGCGCTGTGACAGGTGAACCTGCAAATGAGGCTTGCAGAACCACACCCTCAAACCTTACACAAAAGTGGACATTTAATGACGGTAGTTGCGAGGATAATACACATGCATCATAGATTTTTCATTTCATTCTAAACTACATGTCTTAACCTTTTTCCCTGCCCCTACAGTTTATAAGACACACTGAGATCAAACTGCGACTGTCACAGACAGACAGCAGCGATTGCGTTATTGAATGGTAAATATATATATATATAAAAAAAGACACACACCCAAGTACTTTTTCAGCTGTAATTGCATTATTGCATACTTTTTATTGACAGTTTTGCATTTGGAGAGGCAGGGTGACAACCGAAAGCGTGGTAGCCTATTACTTAGATACGTTTTACATTTTTGGAGGGAAACGCTTGCGTTCATGTTAGCATGAGTAGCATGATCATGTTAAGACTATGAATATCATTTTACCACAATATCATTTTACCACAACAGTGGATGAACAATTGATATATATGTTTGAACAAGAACAACAGGAAGAACAAAGTAAAAGGGACGAACAAAGTATTAAGAACAGTGTATGGAAAAAGTGATGTATGTTAGAACAAAACAAAGTAAAATGAATGAGAAGGAGAACAAAGAGGGTTAGGGTTAAACAGAAAAAGATTAATTCAGCCAAAAAATACAATTTGATTAATCTAAAGTGTAAAACAATCTTCAACCCAGACCAAATTAGTGCCCTTGGACAACAAAACATATGGTGGGGCAAAGAAACGATAAATTAAATTGAGACAGAGTGGGAGACTGAAAATTATAACTATGATAAATATTAAAACTATTTACAAAACTATTTACAGAAGCTCCTGTTGAACCATGGTTCAAAATCACTACAGGATATAAAACCTTCCAAGCCATGATCTCTACCTGAAATCAGGACCACTCAGAGGAGAATGCAGCACATCAAACTGGAGTCAGGAGTGTGAATAACACATTTTGGCCAAAACAAATTGTTGCTTACCAATACAGTGGCTGAACAATGGACACCAAAAAGTGAAAAAAAGAAGCATAATTGTGCGAATAAAAATTGTGGCGGGGGGGGGGGCATTTTACAAATATTTACAAACAACTATTTACAAAAAAGCAACTATTTATAAAAAAGCAATACTATTTACAAAAAAGGGTTAGGGTAAGCAACTATTTACAAAAAAAAACCATCTGTTTCGGGGCCTGAAGATCGGTCCCAAGGGCAGCTGGAAACCAGTAGTGACTGGTGATGGCCACAACAACAATCCTGGAGGTCCAGCATGACCTGTTGAGACAAGGGCACAAATTTGTTCTCACAAGCCGCTTCACTCAAGACTGCCTGGAAAACACATTTTCGTCCATTCGTCTGAGGAACTCTGTCCCAACACCTGAAGAGTTCCAATATGCACTGCGCGCTGTCACCTCCGCCAGCAGCAGCAGCAACAGCCATGGCTGACATATGAGGCTGAATAAAAAAGTGCTTATTATTTTTTTGAAAGTGTTTATTTTGTTAAAAATAAACATTTTGGATGCATGACCATGTTTTAGGCTCATCCTTCATTCACTGCTGTTCAGTACGCTATTATTTTTTTAAGACTGAATAATACCTTTGAAGAACAATCATTAAACTAGTGTGTATATTACAATACAAAGGAATCTATCCTAGCATGGAATCAAGCATTAAAAAGTAGCGCTAGGCTAGTTGTACAGTACAGATGAGATAACACAGAACAGTACAAAAAAAAACTAAGTACTGTCAACATGTCACATAATCAAATGTTAGTATATCCCAAAATTCAATTAAATATTAAATGAAATATTTATCACAAACGCCACCTCATTTCTACTAGTGCTAGCAGTTAAGTCATATCATACAGAAAAAGCCGACTAAGGATGGCTGACACAGTCAGGTTCAGCAGATAAAAGCCAAAATAACACAATCAATCTAAATCCTGCTTGTTAGTTACCCAGCATCATTGATATATAAGCTGCTAGCGATTCATTACTGAAATCTTACCTTCAAAGCTGACGAAGTCGCGCTAGCTAACTAGCAGGAAATGCTTGCAAAATTGGTTGTAACAACCAAGATAAAATATAGATAATTACGCTGTGCATATACAAATGAAGACCAGTATAAGCATCATAAAGGGCCTGTGAGACAATATAGACAGTTGACAATTCAAAAGAGTTCGATATTTCAGCAACTTACCTCTGGAACTAATCGACACGCTGTAATGTAAGTGAATGAGGTCCAACACCCAAATGACAATATTTGGAACTATGTCGATGTCCATACCCCGAAAGTAGGCAGCGCCATTTTTTACAACGGAGGTCTATGGGAGTGTCCTAACTCTTATCTCTCTAGGGCTCTGACATGGCTTAAACAAGGGGGAAAACACGGCTTTATTTGAATGGTTTATTTGGCAGGGACAATGCAAGACTTAAAAAATTACAATGTGTCAAGCGTAACAGTGCCAGATTTAGCTTTGAGCTCATTTCCATCCGCTGTCCCTCACATAAAACATTTAAGAAAATTATATTTGACAAACATAGCAAAAACGAAATGTAGATAATGTGTTGTTTGTGGATGTGGGGGGGATGGAGAAGGTGAAAG
The DNA here is from genome assembly GCF_949606895.1 of Notothenia rossii. Classification (NCBI taxonomy): domain Eukaryota; kingdom Metazoa; phylum Chordata; class Actinopteri; order Perciformes; family Nototheniidae; genus Notothenia; species Notothenia rossii. The sequence goes on from NC_136906.1 coordinate 47,699,809, forward strand.
CAGTTTCCTCAGGTCTTCATTGTGAGGAAGAACCTGTGAGCATCAGATGGAGAAAGCCAAGTGTTCCTGTTTAGGGGGAGGGCATGAGATCATGTGTTATCTGCTCACATGTCCCGCATCAGAGCGGCTTCAACTTTGGTTTGAACATGAAAACAAAATACTCCATGACATGCCATCTCTTAATAATAATTACCTATCATTATATTTGCTTGATCTTTCTTAACCCCCCACACAGGGGTACAAATCATTGAAAAAAAACATATACAGTGGGGGAAAAAATTATTTAGTCTGCCACCAATTGTGCAAGTTCTCCCTCTTAAAAAGATGAGAGGCCTGTATTTTTCATCCTAGGTATAAAAAAAAAAAAATCCAGAAAATCAAATTGTCTGATTTTTAAAGAATTTATTTGCAAATTATGGTGGAAAATAAGTATTTGGTCACCTGCAAACAAATAAGATTTCTGGCTCTCACAGACCTGTAACTTCTTCTTTAAGAGCCTCCTCTGTCCTCCAATGTATTAATTGTACTATTAATTAACTGTATTAATGGCACCTGTTTGAACTCAGTGCCAACAGTCACACTCCAAACTCCACTATGGCCAAGACCAAAGAGCTGTCAAAGGACAACAGAAACAAAATTGTAGACCTGCACCAGGCTGGGAAGACTGAATCTGCAATAGGTAAGCAGCTTGGTGTGAAGAAATCAACTGTTGGAGCAATTATTAGAAAATGGAAGACATACAAGACCACTGATAATCTCCCTCGATCTGGGGCTCCACGCAAGATCCCACACCGTGGGGTCAAAATGATCACAAGAATGGTGAGCAAAAATCCCAGAACCACACGGGGGGACCTAGTTAATGACCTGAAGAGAGCTGGGACCAAAGTAACAAAGGCTACCATCGGTAACACACTACGCCACCAGGGACTCAAATCCTGCAGTGCCAGATGTGTCCCCTGCTTAAGCCAGTATATGTCCAGGCCCGTCTGAAGTTTGCTAGAGAGTATTTAGATCAGGGATGGGCAACTTTGAGGATAGTGAGGGCCAAAAAAAAATTTCCTCACTACCAGAGGGCCACTTCGTGACCATTCACTTCCATCGGCAGGATACTATATCCACGACATTTAAATAGCCAACTTTAGCTACTAATTTAATGAAAATAACTAAATATATATAGGCAATAAATGTTTATTGTACCAAACACCAACACTGAGTTTAACAACGAATATTCATCTTTGTATTGTGTTTCTATGCTTCCCTCACATTCCATACATAAAACCAAGAACATATGCATTTTTCTGAACTTCACCCACAGCTGGATCAGTAAGCTATACTCTTAATGAGATACTTGTGGCCTCTCCTGCTGCTGCACAATAGACTGAATGTCAATATCAACATTTGTACATCCGATTTGCATGAGATGGAACAGTGTCTCATCTGTCAGTCTGTTTCTCTCCCTTGACTTGATGTGCTTCATCATAGAGAAGTTGCTCTCGCAGATGTAAGTGCTGCCAAACATGCTGGCCATTGAGAGCGCAAAATCCCTGAGGAGTGGAAAAGCGGGACTCGGGTAGCAGTCTCCAAAAGGAAATTCCCCTCTCCTGGCGCTTTGCTAGAAAGGGGTCTGACTGTAGTTCGCACATTTCAAGCTGCAACTCAGGGGGCTGCTCGATGATTGCAGCCGAGAGGGGGTTAGTGAATAACTCGATGCGTGGCTGCATGGTGTGGAAATCTTGAAAGTGCTTCTTAAACTGCTGCTGCAGTGTTTCTATGTCGGCTCTGTACTTGGGTAATGTTTTCTCACATTCGGGGGCATCTTTGCGCATCTCTTCACATGACGGGAAGTGCGCCAGATTAGGACGGTCGGCTGAAAATCTGTCTTTAAACAGAGTCAGTTTAGTAACAAATGCGTTCATGTGCGCATATAGATCCGACACGGTTTGGCATCTTCCCTGTAACCGCATATTCAGGTGTTTAAGATGCGAGGTAATGTCCGCAAGGAAAGCCATGTCGAGAAGAAAATCTGTATTCCTGAGTTTTGCGCAGTACGCACTTGTATCACATTGGATGGTGTCCTCCAAGAACACAGGGATTTCTGCGCGTAGCGCAAAAAACCTCTCCAAGCATTTTCCACGGCTCATCCACCTTATCTCTGTGTGCATCTGTAAATCACCGTACGCGGCGTTCACTTCATCCAAAAAGGCTATAAACTTCCTGTGATTGAGAGACCGGTTCCCTCCTCGAATGAGATTAGTAGTCTTTGTAACTAAATCCATGACATGGCTAAAGTTCATTGATTTGGCACACAGAGTCTCCTGCAATATCAAAACGAAATTTGATTTAGCCAGATTTTTTTTTAACAAAGAATGCCCACATTCAAAACCATTAGAATAGCTAACAATAATGTTACCCACCTGATGTATGATGCAGTGCAGTCTTGGACAGTCAACGCCACTCTGGCGGAGGAGGCCGGCGAATCCAGTACGCTTTCCTTGCATTGCTGGCGCACCATCGGTAACAACAGCTGAGAGCTTGTGAAATCCTCCGTGCTTACAACATTTTCAACAGCGGCGAAAATATCTTGTCCTTTGGTAGTGCCATGCAAAGAAGCCAGTTTCAATAACTCCTCGTGCACTTCAAATGAACTGTTAATGGCTCGTGTGTAGATGAGAAGCTGGCTCACATCAGTCACATCAGTGCTCTCATCCAACGCTAAGGAAAAGTATGCACAGTCATGCATGACTTGTTTTACCTTTTGTTCGACATTATTTTGTATATCAAATATTCTTCGTGTCAGCGTCCGACGGGACAAAGAGACGGTTTCAAAGTTTTTAGCCATGTTGTCATCTCCGAATGCTTTAGCCATCTGGAATGCACAACTCTTCACCATTTCACCGTCAGACAGGGGCTTCTTAGCTTTAGCAAGCTCAAGGGAAACGGCATAAGACGCCGTGAGAGACGATTGCTGTGTAGTCGTGGCTCTGGTAAAAAAGGTCTGCTGCTGGCATATTTTCCCTTTTAGGTCAGCAACGATGGCGACTCTGGCAGCTCCTGTGTGCTTTTCATATTTGTCTTTATGGGTGCTGTTGTAGTGGCGACTTAAATTGTAGTCCTTCATTGCCGATTTAGTTTCAAGACACACCAAACACATAGGTTTGCCTTTGAATTCTGTAAACAGATAATCTATTTCCCATTTTGGCTGAAAGAGACGGTTTTCTAGGTTCAGTTTTCTTTTTTGGGCGCTCATGTTTCTTTTCCCGCTAACTGAGGAAAGCCACGAGGTAAACAGAAGACAATAACACTTGGCTGCAGGCCTCATTCATTTGGGGGGAGCGCCCTCTAGTGGTGAATATTATTAATTACAAGTGGGGTCTGGTTCAAATGATTTGCTTGTTTACAACTGTGAAACCAATATATTTTTGTAAATTGACTCGCGGGCCGCACAAAGTGAGGGCGGTGGCCACATGCGGCCCGCGGGCCGCCAGTTGCCCATCCCTGATTTAGATGATCCAGAAGAGGATTGGGAGAATGTCATATGGTCAGATAAAACCAAAATAGAACTTTTTGGTAAAAACTCAACTAGATGTGTTTGGAGGAGAAAGAATGCTGAGTTGCATCCAAAGAACACCATACGTGAAACATGGGGGTGGAAACATCATGCTTTGGGGCTGTTTTTCTGCAAAGGGACCAGGACGGGGCCATGTATGGGGCCATGTATCGTGAGATTTTGAGTGACAACCTCCTTCCATCAGCAAGGGCATTGAAGATGAAACATGGCTGGGTCTTTCAGCATGACAATGATCCCAAACACACCGCCCGGGCAACGAAGGAGTGGCTTCGTAAGAAGCATTTCAAGGTCCTGGAGTGGCCTAGCCAGTCTCCAGATCTCAACCACATAGAAAATCTTTGGAGGGAGTTGAAAGTCTGTGTTGCCCAGCGACAGCCCTAAAACATCACTGCTCTAGAGGAAATCTGCATGGAGGAATGGGCCAAAATACCAGCAACAGTGTGTGAAAACCTTGTGAAGACTTACAGAAAATGTTTGACCTCTGTCATTGCCAACAAAGGGTATATAACAAAGTATCGAGAAGAACTTTTGTTATTGACCAAATACTTATCTTCCACCATAATTTACAAATAAAGTCTTTAAAAATCAGACAGTGATTTTCTGGATTTTTTTTTCTCATTTTGTCTCTCATAGTTGAGGTATACCTAGGATGAAAATTACAGGCCTCTCTCATCTTTTTAAGTGGGAGAACTTGCACAATTGGTGGCTGACTAAATACTTTTTTGCCCCACTGTATGTTCAAATGAATCATTTGAAGTCTTTGCAAATGGACAGTTTTCTGTAGCACATGTGTTATTTGGCATTGGCTGCGGAGCCATTGTTACTGATGAAATAACAGTGTTCAGTGTGTATACAGTGTGTGTACAGTGTGTACACAGTGATAAGGTTTACTGCACTGTTGGACTGCTCTCTGGAAACAGTCAGAAAGCACTTTAGCAGGTACACACAGGAGAGCTTCATCTCTTCTTAGGCAAAGGTTTTCCACATGCATTTAGCTTTTTCTTTGACTTCAACATTAAGGTAGAATCCACTGCCCGGTTTCCTTTGTCAGACTAAAGGAGAATATGAATGACTCACTCATATCTGTGTGTTAAATACTGAGCTGTTGTCTGCACAGGGTTAGCCCAGCGTAGCTAAAGTGCTGCCTGCCTTCTTACTTTTTTTTTATTTCATATGTTTTTGAGGTTCAATAATACAGGGTTAGAATTGGGTCTTCATTCATTTTCATTTATTTCTAACCATCCCGACCCCCAAACATCACCTCCCACCACTAACTAATCAAAGAAACACTTTGATTCCATGTCCAATATTTAAAAAAAAAACACAGTAAAAAATAATAGTATATAAATTAAAAAGCAAGTAAAGAGAGATGAGTAAGTTAAATATCATCAAGTCATTAGTCGCTTATTGGTGGGGAGTGTTTGGAGGTTGTTGAAATAATTGATCAAGCACTGCCATTTCATAGAAACGGTCTACAGAGCCCCTACGACAGGGGTGTCAAACTCAAGGCCCGCGGGCCAAATCCTGCCTGCGACCTCATTTTATTAGGCCCGCGAGAGCTCGCAAAGAATATAAACAGTTTATTATACGGTTACATGCCACTTAAGCACGTTGCCCATAAACTACATGACTACATAAACCAAAATGCATTTTGTTTTGTGACATGCGCACTGAAGCGACTTCCTATCAGCGGCGGCACTCACACTGAGGCGGTGAGTGACCAGTGTGTGAGTGACACAGAGCTGAAGGAACAGAAGTTACAGCGGCACAGAGACGCCAAACACGGAGCAAAGTCTGCTTCAGAAACCGAGACAAGCAACTCCAGTCCCAGAAAAAACAGGCAGAATGACCCGCTCTTTAAGAATCAGTCGGTGTCGCTGCGGCTCAGAGACACACATGTGTTATGGTTATGACATTAGGGTCATGCAGAGTGAGATCGCTACCCCTTTAAGAGAGGGGTGTGGCGCGTGCATGTGAGAGTTGGGTATGGTAGAGCGAGAGTGAGCGAGTATGTTTTCTGGAGGTGAAACGAGGCAGCGGGAAAAAGCATAGTTCTGTGATGTATCATGTGAAACGGAAGAACTAAATAAATACAACGACCTCCCAAGACGAGCTCGCCTCTCTCCAGTGATTTCATAAAGTGGGTTATTGAATCCGAAGCGTGTTGCTTCTGCCCTGGGAGACGACAGAGAGTCATCCCCCCTGTTTCCTCAACCACGGTCTGGGAGCCGACAGGAAAGTTCAACACATGGATTTATTATGTTTTAGAAAAACTCGCGTTATGGTTATTTCCGGTTTCTTGTTGATTAAAATATATTAGGTCTTGGCTTGCATGTGTATATTTATAGTGTTACAGTTACAACCGGCCCTTTGAGGGCAACCATAATACTGATGTGGCCCGCGATGAAATTGAGTTTGACACCCCTGCCCAAAGAGGATATATTATCTTCTCAAGTTTGAGGAAGAGTAGCAGGTTTTGAAGCCAAATAGAGGACAATGGGGGCTTAGGGGAGGTCCGATCTGGTGGCATTCTGCGCCGAGCTATTAGAGGTGTAAACGACATTATATCACGTGGTTTGGAAAGGTGCAACCCCAAACAGTATATTATAAGTGCATGCTGCCTTCTTACTGAGTTCCAAAGCTTGACTTAAATCACAGACAGGAGATCAGTGTTCATATCCTCTTATCGCTCGCTGTGTTTCCAACTGCGGCTTTATTTGCTTTGTCTGTGTGTTGCATTCAAACTGATGGCACATTTTGGATCACCTGTCTGCCTACACATTGTGGATCACATGTCTGCCTACACATTGTGGATCACATGTCTGCCTACACATTGCCTGAGTGGAGAAAACATTTTAGTATGCATGTTCCAATGCTTCAATTTATCTTTAATGATGACTTAGTAATTTAATGCTTTGATACATTCAAAATAAGCAGTTTAACAAATTGTGAGTAGCTTCTGTTCAACTGCTTATTTTGAAGGGAAGCAGTCTGCATATCAATCAGTTAGAAAGGCCTGCATGTGAAATGAGAACACTTAGAAATTATGTTTAGCATTACCATGATTTAGTCTCACTCTTGCAGACTGTGGGTTTAAGAGGCATGTCGGAGGGAGTAATGTGGGAGATGCACTTATGATTACAGGCTCATTGTTGCTGTCATTCCAGCTTCAAGTGGAATGTTGATGGGAAGGATGCTTCTGTAATCAGGTTCACATACTCCTTTTGATTCACTACATTTTCTCCTATCTCAGGTTCTGGCAGCCATGAAGACCCTCTGCGTTGAGCTGGGAGGATCTGCAGCCGTGGCCCCGTGTTCAGCGTGAGCTCCGCAGCGATGCCTGCCCCCCCCGGGGAGGAATGGTTCACTCCACTGCTGCTCCCCCCCCAGAGGCCGGGGACATTACCAGTCTCTGCTGCCTGGTTACGGGGCTGCTGAAGCTCCCGGAGAGCACGTCGATGGAGAACGTCTCCATGGGCTCCCGCTCCCCCCCCGCCCCGCTCACACCCACAGCGGGAGCCCCGGAGAGCCTGCAGGGCGTGGGCCTCCCTCTGCAGGTGTTCTTCTGCCTGGTCATGGCGGCCATCCTGCTGCTGGCCCTGCTGGGGAACGTGGTGGTGTGCCTGATGGTGTACCAGAGGTCAGCCATGCGCTCTGCCATCAACATCCTGCTGGCCAGCTTGGCCTTCGCCGACATGATGCTGGCCATCCTCAACATGCCCTTCACTCTGGTTACCGTGGTGACCACCCAGTGGGTTTTCGGGGACGTTTTCTGTCGAGTGTCCGCCATGCTCTTCTGGTTCTTTGTGATGGAGGGCGTGGCTATACTGCTTATAATAAGCATAGACAGGTTTCTAATTATTGTCCAGAAGCAGGATAAGCTGAGCCCTCAGAGAGCCAAGGTGCTCATCGTGGTCACATGGGGGCTCTCCTTCATCGTCGCCTTCCCCCTGGCGGTCGGTTCCCCTCCCCTGCACGTCCCCCCCAGGGCCCCTCAGTGTGTGTTTGGCTACAGTGTGGAGCCTGGGTACCTCACCTACGTGCTGATCCTGATGCTGGTCTTCTTCTTCCTGCCTTTCATGGTCATGCTGTACACATTCATAGGGATCCTGAACACCATCCGCCACAACGCCATCCGCATCCACAGCAACCCGGACAGCATCTGTCTGAGCCAGGCCAGCAAACTGGGCCTGCTGAGCCTGCAGAGGCCCTTCCAGATGAACATCGACATAAGCTTCAAGACGCGTGCCTTCACCACCATCCTCATCCTCTTCTCTGTGTTCACTGTGTGCTGGGCCCCCTTCACTGCCTACAGTCTGGTAGCTACCTTCAGCGATGGCTTCTACCACAAAGACAGCTTCTTTCAAATCAGCACATGGGTCCTGTGGTTGTGCTACCTTAAGTCAGCCCTCAACCCTCTTATTTACTACTGGCGGATCAAGAAGTTCCGTGACGCCTGCCTGGACCTGATGCCCAAGTACTTCAAGTTTCTTCCTCAGCTGCCAGGCAACACCAAGAGGAGGATCCAGCCCAGCGCCGTGTACGTGTGCGGAGAGCATCGTGCCGTGGTCTGAAGGAAACCATCCCACATCTTTACACACTGTAGCGTGTTCTGTTTGGAGGTTCACTTCTCTTAGCATGGGGCAGAATGAAATGAAAAGGCTGCTCTGTTTGTGATCTGTGGATACAGGGAGCAGACAGAAAATGAAAAGCAATCCAGGAGGAGTGTTTGTTTTAAGGGTTATCAGAAACACGACCCCTGTCCTCTGTGGTTTATGATATAAAGAGTTTTTTTACTGGAAGAGGGCAGAGTTTTATTTAAAAGATTCTGATACATTTCTGAAGTTTCAGCGCCGAAACAACAATATGTTCTTACCTGGAAGAAAATAAATATACTATTTTACAAACACCTTTTTTTTTTTTTATTTGATCAGTGAAGCCAAACTCCTCAGATTTGACATAACTTGTAAGGTTGGTAGAAAGCCATAATATTAACTTTAAATAAAAATATATTAGGTTCAACTTAATATTATTGCTTTCAACTAACCTAATACAGTTATGTGACATTTGTTTACATAATAAATTTAATTAAAGTCAACGGACACATCTGTCTTTTATTTGTTCACTGTAGACAAACAACCATATATGTCATAGTAGAGATGGACACATAGGGCCTGGTACCAATTACAGAGACATTATTTGTATTCAATTCCTACATGTTATATTCGGCCTTAACAATCATCACCATGCACAATTTTTGCCCAAAGAATTGACAAAATTATTATTATCAACTATCCAATTAACAAGAATAATGGACTGTTTAAATATTTGATGGCATCTTTTGATACTTGTCGGGTTTTAATACTTGGTTTTCCCGACACATTGCCCTCGGCACAGAGTGTATGTTGACGTACTGCCGGGCTGTGGAGCACAACGCAGCGCAGCTAAAGAGTTCTGCTGGACCCACTTCCTGTCGCTCTGATGCTTCCTCACAAAACACATTGGCCTCTGAGGGGATGCTATGTCATTCTGGGCCACAAAAGGAATATTTCAAGTGAAGTAGAGGACTGAAGGAAAATAATGAAACTCTTGGATGCACTGAATTGCACATACTGTGTTAAAATACAGATGGTGAATTTGTCTTTTATGATTGTTCTGAGAAGACAGGCGCTGCTGGGTTTGACTTGACTGCAAGTCTTTTCTTGTCACTTGAATCACGACTCATGGAGAGCACAGTGTGTGTTTAGCTGCGTAGAAACTGTTTTATGAGGCATGTAAATGAAAAGCTTAATTTTACATTGAATATGGTCAGAAGGTGGCCATGACACATTTGGACGTGTGTATTTCTATCTAAATGTTTTTGATGTGCCTATTGATTAGTCCATTTGCCAGTCAGAATGCTGCTATAACTGGTGACAATGTGCAATTTCAGTGTACTGTAGTGTTGAATGTAATAAAGAAATAGATATTTCTTACCTTGGTAAACTGTGTGAAGCTGTTTGTTTGTGTCTGCTTTTGTGACTTGTTGAGCTCATACACAGGAGACAGTGTCACTATAGTCTAGTCTCCAGCTGATAGAATCCTATAGAGTGGCGAAGTCACGCCCGTCTACTTCCGGTCCATGGGACCTTATTTCGGAAAAATTATGTATTGAAGTCAATGGAGAGAGAAAACTTATCTTTTGATCCCGTTTGAATTGTGCCACGAATTACACATATGATGTTTGTCAATCTTAAAAAATGTCCATGTCAAAAAAGTCAGTTTGTTGTAAAACTGTTGAAATATAAGACTATGAAAAATACGCAACTAGAAAGACCACAAATCCCAGAGTCGCGTAAGTGATGTCATAACTGATGTCACAATTGTTTTCCTGCGCTAAATATAAGAGATAGCTAAGATAAGATAACTTTAAGAAGATGCCTGTGTGCTTAGTACCAGGTTGTTATCATACCAGCAATTGGTCTTGCTCGTTCTTTCGCTTCCCGTCTGATGAAAGGACCATGGGGCCTCATTTATAAAGGGATATACGCTCCAAAAAATGGCGTACGGCAGTTTCTCCGCAATGTTTGAGATTTATAAAATACTAACTTGACGGGAAAACGTGCGGTCCTCCACGCAAACTCTAACCCATGCGTATGCCCCAGATAGCAAACGGATGTGGCCCACTTCAGGCAATGATGCGGCACTGCTGACCTTCTTCTGGCCCGGACCAAACAGATGTGTGTCTAAAGTGGCCCACTTGTAAAATAGCAAATATGGCCCACATATCCCAAAGCAAATGTGGGCCTTTTTTGGCAAAGATGCGGGGCTCCTGCAATGTGTAATCTGGATGTCACCCTAAAGTGGCCCATATGGGAAATTATGAATATGGCCCAAATATCACAAAACAACTGTGGGCCACCTTTGGCAAAGATGTGGCAGAATGGACAAAGGCTAATCTGGGTGTAAAACAAAAGTGGCCCATATATGATGAAGCAAATGTGGCCCAGTTATCTTAAAACATATCTGGGCCAGTTTAGGCAAAGATGCGGCACAGTAATCCGGATGTGAACCTAAAGTGGCCTACATATGACATGGCAAAAATTGCCCAAATACTTTACAACAAATTTGGACCATTTTTGGCAAATGTAAGGCACAGTCAGCACTGGCTAATCAGAGTGGCCCACATTTGACATGAAAAATATGGCCCAAATATAAAAAAACAGACGTGGGCTACTTGTGGTAAGGATGTAGCACAATTGGTACCGGCAAATGTTGATATGTGCCTGAAGTGGCCCACAACTGATGCAGCAAATGTTGCCCGGTTATCTTAAAACATATGTGGGCCACTTTTGTAAATATACGGCACAGTCAGCACTGGCTATCAGAGTGTGAGCCTAAAGTGGCCCACATTTGACATGAAAAATATGGCCCAAATATTAAAAAACAGACGTGGGCCACTTGTGTTAAGGATGCCGCACAATTGGTACCGGCAAATCTTGATATGAGCCTGAAGTGGCCCACAACTGATGCAGCAAATTTGGCCCGGTTATCTTAAAACATATCTGGGCCACTTTTGGTAAATATACGGTTTACTTTTGGCGAGGATGCAACACTTTTGGCACAGGCTAAACTAGATGTGAGCCTGAAAAGGCCTACATATAGTATAAATTGTGGATTGGACTGCCGTGTGATCCGAGATAGGGTTAGGGTAGGGGTCAGCAACCTTTACTATCTTAAGAGCCAATCTGCCCTCACTTCAATCAAATAAATGCTGTCTGGAGCCGCAAAGCATATTTATACTTTATACTATATGTACAAAAACTAAAGCTTGTTGCATTAAAAAAATTATAGAACGACTATAAAGAGAACTCTTGACATGTCTGTATTTACCCGTTAAAACAAATAAAATCAACAAAGTTTGCAATAAATTATACACTTTCCAGAACTTTCTGCATATTTGTGAAATATTAATACAATAGAAATTGATCACTTACAAAAGTATCAAACTTATTTTACTGAGACTTTTCTTATTCTTAGTAAGTAAAGAGAAACATTAATCCAGGGTTAGCTCACTGAGCCGCTCTGGAGACAGATGTGACGTGTATTTCACTCATCGAAGGCCGGATACTCAAACTTTTTTTTACTTTCAGTGTCACACCTAGATGTTCCCTTTGAATGTTTGTCCCCCGCTCAAACACATATCAAATAACTAACTGCTACTAATTTCCATGTTATTTATTGTCAAAGCTCCAGGGAGCTGCTGTAGATGGAAAAAAAGAGCCGCATGAGGCTCTGGAGCCGCAGGTTGCAGACCCTCGGGTTAGGGTTTGTAGGGACCAGAAGTCTATCCTTGTGAAGGTTCCCTGATGCTAAAAAGATCATTGTTACAATCAGTGTTCTTTTTTTAAATTATTATTTTGGGCATTGCTGCTTTAGACAGGCGCAGGGGAGAGAGACATGTGCAGCAAAGCGCCTGGGCCGGATTCAAACCCAAACCACTGTGACTAACATGGTACGTGCTATAATGTGTAAGCAAACACACGGAGATAATGTAATGTGAATCTCGCAATCTTTGACCCCAGGTCAGGGTGACCATTATTGTTTGGGGGGGGGGGGGGGCTTTAATGTGCTTCTAAATGGCAATCTTGTTTTTATTAATATACAGTAGCTCTTGCATCTATGCTATAGTCAGTTGACTTACTATGTTTTATATTGTGTAAGTGAAGTGTCTGAGTGATTAGGTTCAGACTTGTGAAGTTCACTGTTTTATGGTCTTGATCTTCGAATCTATATTGTGGAATGTAGAAGACAAATGTCTTCTTGGGACAATAAACTGTGCCATATAATATGCTATTAACGAGCCAAACTGGGTGCTAACAGGCCATGTGTGATCTAACTTTCTAGATTGCTCCACAAGTGTGGGTTGGAAGTGCGGGCAGCAAGGGATACAAATGCAGTCAGACAGGCAGACTGAAGCAGTGCAATGTTTTATTGTAAATTAGCTTACGGCAGATGCAAGTAGGCAAACAGGCAGGCAGGTGAACGGGTAACGGGTAGATAGACAATATGCAGGGAGGTAAGCAGGTTCTGGTCCAGAATCGGGTGACAGAAGTTCAAAAGCAAAAACTCAAGACAGCTACAGCAGCTGGAATGAAATGGCAAAGAAAAAAGGATCTTGACCAGTACATGTAGTGAGTGGCTGATGAGAGAAGTGAGAAAAGGTGAGCAGGGGAATGATGAAGTCTGGTGAAAAAGTCTGAGGGCATCAGATGGCTCGAGTATGGCAGGTCTAGGGAGAAAGTTCATGGCCTGGGAGGTGAGCAGGGGCTTGAGACAGGGACAGATCGTAAAGCAGAGGGCAGGGGATGAGAGAGTGTGGCTGGAGGAAGGGACTTGGAGGCAAACTGTGACCATTTTTTGATCCTGAGGTTGACATTCTAACACCAATAAATACAAAATAAAACTATGTTTTAATTTGTCTTACATTTGGGTTAAATATTGTCATTTAAATAACTATTCTCATTTTCATTAATAATGAATAACAATACCTCTCTTAAAGAAAACAGTTATTAATATGTTTTTCTGACATGAACTTTTTCATCCCATATTCGTGGGAACTAGGAAGTCCCAATTTTGAGTTGGAAAAAGCCTATGAATAGCCTTCAAGTTCTTTGTTAGAAATACAGATTTATTTTCTTTTTTTTGTTCAAATCAAATATTTTCAATACTACTATGGGTCTTCAGCCCTATTGTATTTGTGGTTGTATCTTCTTGCTGTCTTGTGATTATGTATCCTTGGGAATTAGCATCATTTCAAGTTGGAGTTTTCCCATTTCCGGGGCCTTTTGAACGCAGCATATCTGAGTTGAAGCAAGCGCGAAAAAAAGGCGCCATAGAGACCTAAGTCAGTTGGAAGGATTGTCGGTGGAAAACTGTGCAAAAGTGGAGTCGCGGTAAGTTTTAAATGAAATGATAAACATGACTTTCTGCTGGTAATTTTACTAATCTATATTCTCAGTTGGAGCTAACTCCAGTTAAGCTAATATTCTCAGTTGCAGCTAACTCCAGTTAAGCTAATATTCTCAGTTGTTATGCTGTAATATTAGAGTTAGCTACAAACTGAAAATCCAACAGGTAGCCTACTGAAGTAAAGAGAATCGTTTTTTTTATCCCCCAGCAATATCTGACCTGAAGCAAGCACGAAAAAAAGGCGCCCTCAAGACCGAAGTCAGTTGGAAGGATTGTCGGTGGAAAACTGTGCAAAAGTGGAGTCGCGGTAAGTTTTAAATGAAATGATAAACATGACTTTCTGCTGGCAATCTGTATTTTACTAATCTATATTTTCATTTGGAGCTAACTCCAGTTAAGCTAATATTCTCAGTTGGAGCTAACTCCAGATCTTTAAGCTAATATTCTCAGTTGGAGCTAACTCCAGTTAAGCTAATATTCTCAGTTGCAGCTAACTCCAGTTAAGCTAATATTCTCAGTTGTTATGCTGTAATATTAGAGTTAGCTACAAACTGAAAATCCAACAGGTAGCCTACTGAAGTAAAGAGAATCGTTTTTTTTATTCCCCAGCAATATCTGACTTGAAGCAAGCACGAAAAAAAGGCGCCCTCAAGACCGAAGTCAGTTGGAAGGATTGTCGGTGGAAAACTGTGCAAAAGTGTCGCGGTAAGTTTTAAATGAAATGATAAATATGACTTTATGCTGGCAATCGGTATTTTACTAAACTATATTCTCAATCTCAGTGGAGCTAACTCCAGTTAAGCTAATATTTTCAGTTGGAGCCAACTCCAATTGTTGATCATTTGTGTGCATAAAAGCGGTGACAGTGTCCAGCCTGCCTTCACTTATCTCTGTAGGTGCGTATCCCATATTATTATGAACATGTATTAATGATCAATTAAGCCATCATTCAGCTTTTAAAGCATAAGGATTATCATAAAACAAGCTTTCTTCTAATTTAAAGACTTCTAATTATGTGAATAAGTTTGCAGTTTGGAAAAAAGTAAAAGGTTACTGTGTTTATACTCTTAAAACTAGTAACTTTGTGCCTCTTTCTGTTCTAGGCCTTGTTTCACATTGTTGAGTTTCTGGAAACCCAAGAGGTTGAAGTAGTTCCAGCACTGTTGGTTGCAGATGATACCTGTCAGTGGCCAGCTCACTACAAGCACGACGAATTAATTAAAGCCATACGAAATGAGGAGCAGCCTGAGCCTGTGTGATCCCGCTTATTTTTCAATTTCAAGAGCTGGAAAGAGTCATCTTGTAATGCATTTATATATGTTGAATGTCCTTATTTTTTAGCTCTTCTGCATAGACTTCTTACAAATCAAGAGATGATGATGGATCAACTCAAAGTCCTTCAGATGACCATGCAGAAAATTCCAGGCGAACCTGCTGGTGGGCCGGATCCCCTTGGGATATACTGTCGCTAAAAGATATAACCTCCCTGCCGGCTCTGGAGAAACGTCTGAGGGAAGAGGCAGACCTTCAAAACAAAATGGTAATAATTGCCCTTAACAACTTAAAAGGATGGGGAACCCAATTTGAAACTATTCTTATATTTTACTTGCCACCTAAGTTATATGTTGGACAGCAGTGATGCTAAATACCAGCTAAGCGAAAAGGGAACTAATGTTAAATAAATGTTAATTTTTTTATTTTTGTAATTAGGTTATTGTGACTAGTGTTTATATAGTCCATGTATCCTTAGCTTTTAAATTATCTTTTTCAGATTACTGCATTGAGTGCCATTGGAGGACTGGACGTTAAGGATTGCGTTTGGCGAGTGATGAAACACTGTTTTACCAACTCCCTTGCCAAACAGCTCAACTGGCGTGGCATCAATGGGAAAACAGCATTCCAGACTGCAACTGAAAGATGTCATTACTGGTAAGTGTTACATTGCGCTGTCATCAGTCTAATGAGTCCAGTCCCATTTTCTTGCATGTTTGACACTCAGTTAGTACTTACTGATCCTAGATTCAACCAATTCAAATTACTCTTGGTAAAAAAGTCAAGTAAAAAAAGACATATCAAATAATATTTTGTTTAACATGGTTTGCCACATAAAGAGTTAAAAAAGAAACTCTGAAAGGAGGCTGGAAGCACATCTACTCTTTCTCCCTCATTGAGAAATTCTGGATCAGCTGCAGTCCGATTTTTACTAGCGGGCGTCGAGCTTGTTGCTGTTTGGCAGCTGAAGGCAAAGGGCGTCCTCTGCCATGGCCAGAATGTTCTCAAAGTGCCGTCACCACTGAATTCGTCGGACACAGCACGCCATGCACTTCGCTGATCCTTAGGTCCCCAGATTGCGTCCTAAGTTGTGCAATCCATCCAATGGCTTTACAATGTTCTCTATTTTTAGGGACTGTCAGAAACAACAGGCTCACAGCGACAGCAACAGACCAAGAGGTAGAATCCTACATAAAAAAATGGCTTCACCTTGCGGGCGACCGAGATGGAGGTAGAAGAGAGAGAGGAACGAAGAAGAGCTGTCCAAGAAACCCGTAAGTCAGTTACAATATGTGTATAATAATTTGTAATATATAATATAGAAATACATAAGGAATTGTATTTGGTTTCCGGTTTTGTAAGTTTGTTTGTTTTAGTTTCAAAATAGTTTTTTTTGTTTGTGCATTCCTTATAGGCCTTCAAGATTCCCATGGGCCCAGTCAAGGAGGTCGATAAATCCATCAATAAAATATCCAAGTTGCTCCCGTGCCAAGGTCCGCAAAAGTTTGTTCATTTTGGTTGAGCAGGGTTAGGTTTAACCCTATGGTTCTAGAAGTATTCTATGCTAGTTCTGTTTTCACAAGAAAATCAATAAAATACATCTGAAATGTCACTGAGTCTGCAAAAGAGTTTGTTTATTTTTGGGGAGCTAAGCTTTTTTTTTTTTGAATTGCGGGTTTTTTCAAAGTTGCTTTACTATACAGCTATTTTTTTTTTATTATTCTGTTATTTTGGCATGGTTGGATTGTATCTCAGTTATTTTCAAAATGTAATAATGCAGTGGCTAGTTCATCACCAATATTAATAAATTATGATACAATCATTAAAAAAAATGTTTGGTTCATCTGTTGTAACTTATTTGAACATTTATTGATGCAACTTTTGGGAGGCCGTTTTGACATTTGTATTTACTGTATGTTGAATATTGCTGTTGCAGAATCCACAGTGTCATTGATATTCAGTTACTGAGTCACCAAAGTGTTAATGGCTTTTTAGGGCTAGGTCTGGTTTATTTGGTTCATTCTTGGCTGACATGTGGCCATGCTTTGAACTGCTTGTGTCACAGATCTGGTAAACATCACCCGACCACCAAAGTGCCATAATTCCATGCAGCATTTGGGCCGGATGAGGATACGGAATGTGGGCCGGATCTGGGCCAGAATGAAAACTAACCGTGGCCCAGATTAGGGCCAGTTCTGGTTTATGTGGTTCGTTTTTGGTTGACATGTGGCATTGCTATGGCTTGCTTGTGGCCCAGATCTGGCAAACAGGAGCGGAGCGCCCAAGTGCCATCATTCCATGCGGTATGTGGGCCGGATGAAGGTGTTTTGTGTGGGCCAAATTTGGGCCAAACCTTTTTTGCTATCTGGGGCACTAAGCACAAAAACGGGAGAGACAAAAAACTGCGACACCGTTGGCAGAAGGAAGAATGGAGAGAAATATGTGGAAATAATACCATAAATAAAATGTTACCTCTCATTTAATTATCATATATGAAGAATTTATTTTCAAACATTGATTAAAGTCAATCTTAAAATGATTTAACAAACGCCTGTTTGAGACTCCTCAGTGCACACAAAAACATAACTGGGAGAAATAAATTAATACGGATATGTTATTTAAAACCACCTTGAATATGTTGTGTTAATGTTATGAAATGTTTTCTCATAAATCATGCGGTAAGCAGGAGGACAGAATTACGTCTAAACTGACGCCGTTTTGCATTTCTATAGGTTGTAGATACGAGCATGGTTTTATATACTATCATGTTTAATCGTGTTTTATGCCGTTTGCCAAGACTTGATAAGTCGCTCGTAAAACACAGGAGGTATGGAAACTATGAACACCATATGTGGTAAATTGTACAGCTAATATAACACAACACATTAGTTCTATTTCCTTTAACTGGTGGATATAGAGCTGCTGTGGAGGGGGGGTGGGGGGTTGAGATGCACAGGCTGCAGTGGAGACGCTGTGCACAGCTGATCGACAGCTACAAATACGCCAAATACAAAAACATAATTCAGATCCAGTCGTCATGACTCCACTCCGGAGGGATTCCCCGATCATTTCTTACAGTTTCTCCTCAAGGGGGTGTCTCCTGTCCCCGGTACAAACACACTGCCTGGGGAAGGTTATGTGTATTTTTTTTGTCATTAACCTTTTCGGACCACTTATTTATTTATTTTGGTGACGATCCGACCTCCATGCTGCTACTCTGGTTCGAACTGCATCGAAAAAACAATATGATTTATCTCGACCTCCCCAAAATAAACTAAATGTGACACGGTGTGATGTTTTTTTTAGCTGTTCTGTCGTCATTTCCTGCGATCTTCTCCACACAGTCAGTCAAAAATGAATGAATGAAAGGGCGTTTCTTTGACTATTCATAGGCAGGCACGCAATGTTTGGTGAATCGGAAAGTGGCGGAAAATGTATGGACCTATTTTTCGGATTTCTACTACGTAAGCAACCTTCCCACGTCGATCCTACGCACGGTGTTATACATGAGGCCCCAGGGCCCTTTCTCATTTCTCTAACTCCCATCCTCGACTCCTATCCTCCTAATCTCCCACAGGAGATGCGAGCGGAGGGGAGGAGACGAGGAGAGAGGAGGGGAAGCAGTAGGCGGTTAGAGAAATGAGAACTCCTCTCCTCTGAGCGGTCATTTTAAAGAGACGTCCATTAATGATGACAGGAGGCACAGCAGCCCTCTGTCTGATGGACAGATGTGTTCATGACCACTTTTATTTACTTTTAATTCATTCACAGTGCGGTATAATGCGACAATAGCAGGCTACAGATGCGGGGACACACACACACACACACATATATATACAGTATATATCAACCCAGTCTCATGGCATTTCGTGTTCACCAACACGATTTTTAATCTATTGATTCGTATTCACCAACACGATTTCCCCCTTTTTTTCCGTGTTGCACAGCACGATTTTAAAAGCAATGTATTTCTATTGGTAGTCTCACGGCATTACGTGTTATTGGAAGACCGGAAGCTGTGTGGTTCATAAAAGCATGTTCTTACTCAATATCAAGCCACAATTATTGCTTTTATTTTAAATCGTATAATTTCGGACTTTTGTTGCCGTCTGTGAGGAAAATAAATGGGGCTGAGAGCCTCAGGATACTGAAATCTGTATATATGTAAAACTTTTTTTCCTTCTAAATTGTTATTCTTTTCAAAATAACACACTTTTATTTACTCACCAATAACACACAATTATCCTTGTTTTTATTTATTTGTTTAATTCCATAATCTCTGGGTTTTTTGGCGTCCGTCAGGAACTGAATTTCAAAATAAAAATAACCGGAAACAGACGTAGGCATTTCGAGCGATTACCCAAGATCCTCAGCTATGGTTTAAGCTCGCCGATTGGATGTTTTAGCCGCAATGCATGCTGGGACTTGATGTTTATATGATATGAAATCCGGAAAACATTTTAAAAGAATAAAATAATACTTAATTCCGTTCGTTCTTGCTTTTCTCTTTGAAAGTCATCACATAACGGCATTGTAATACACGGTTCGGCTGCATTAAATATTACAGATCTGCCGTAGTTCTTTATTTATAGAGCCCTGATGAGAAGACCTTTGGAAAAACTGGAAGAAATGCCGCCGAAACTGAAGACTTTACGTGGATCATATATATATCAACAATTAAACAACAACTTAAATTTTTCTTCACACAATTCGTCTCCTTGCAGTATCAACACTAATTCGGCTGACTTTTACATTTGATCCAATTGGTAGATAGGTTATATTTACACCATAACGGTGCACAGCTGATATAAAAGGACTTGTAGTTTTTAAAGATATTACTGATTTTCTTTGAATATAAGAATGTAAATACTGAGTCTGAAATAGTATAGCAATATGCTGTAAAATTATGTGAAAGCATGAATAAAACTACACATCTTCAGATGTTGTACATACATAAGTGTCCTACACTAATAATAAAAAGTTATTATGGCTGTGTGCACCTTGTGTGCACCGCCTAGTGGTTAAAGCATGTTATTGAATTATTGTTTTTATGTGTTATATTTGATTAAAAAAAGATTAAGAGTACATACTTTCATAGGGGGAAAGTAGAAGGTCTGTGATAGAAATATAGAATATAAAAAATCAAGAAGATACTGTAAGTGATCTCTACAATAAAACAGTTTAGTGCTGGATGTACAAAGATATTAATATGAGGATGTGCAAAACAGAAAAACGAATTAACATTTATTCAAACATTAAATAATACTTTAGATTAAGGTCTTCTTTTAAATAAGAAAAAAGCTTTGGGGGTATCTACAGATAAATATTAAGCCTGACAAAGTACTTAACGTCTAATATATTGCTTTCCTGCAATGTTGACTATGTTGAAGCACTTATTTTAACTGATATCATACATATGAATTATACTCTTATGTATGTAGATAGTATAAGAAATGTGCAGAATATGACAGTTTAATGGTGGTGGTACCATGGTGGTACACACATATTGATAGATGTCTTGTAATGCGCTGTTGAGGAACCTGTGACCCAAGTTTTTCATTCATTGCATACACAGTTGTGTATTATGATATGTCAATAAACCTTTGAAAATCTTGAAATCTTGAAAGGGATGTGCAAAATAGCCATTATACAGTCTTTAATTAACTATTAGTAGAGAATAACGAGTAATGAATATACTTTATTACTCGTTTCCATTCATGTCAATTGCAGATAAATGTTTAGTCTTCTCAAGCACCAACTATCAAATATCTCTCCTGATTGTTGGCACTTGACAATCACCTTCCGTGAATTTTACTCAGGTGTAACTAAAGTCTGCTTTAAGGGTTGTTTATATTTCACATCATTAATCAGAATCTGCAAAGTAACTCAAATAAATGTAGTGGAGTAAAAATACCAGGTTAACCTCTGAATGGTAGTAGAGTAGAATTACAAAGTAACAATGAGCTGTCATGTGGGTATACAGGACTGTCTCAGAAAATTAGAATATTGTGATAAAGTTCTTTATTTTCTGTAATGCAATTAAAAAAACAAAAATGTCATACATTCTGGATTCATTACAAATCAACTGAAATATTGCAAGCCTTTTATTATTTTAATATTGCTGATTATGGCATACAGCTTAAGAAAACTCAAAAATCCTATCTCAAAAAATTAGAATAGTTCCTCAGACCAAGTAAAAAAAAAAGATTTATAACAGCAAAACACAATCAAACATTTGAAAATGTCCATTAATGCACTCAGTACTTGGTTGGGAATCCTTTTGCACGGATTACTGCATCAATGCGGCGTGGCATGGAGGCAATCAGCCTGTGGCATTGCTGAGGTGTTATGGATGCCCAGGATGCTTCAATAGCGGCCTTTAGCTCATTAGCATTGTTGGGTCTGGTGTCTTTCAGCTTCTTCTTCACAATACCCCACATATTCTCTATGGGGTTCAGGTCAGGGGAATTTGCAGGCCAATCGAGGACAGTAATGCCATGGTCAGTACACCAGTTACTGGTGGTTTTGGCACTGTGGGCAGGTGCCAGATCATGCTGGAAAATGAATTCCTCATCTCCATAGAGCTTTTCAGCAGACGGAAGCATGTAGTGCTCTAAAATCTCTTGGTACACAGCTGCATTTACTCTGGGCTTGATGAAACACAGTGGACCAACACCAGCAGCTGACATGGCTCCCCAAACCATCGCTGACTGTGGGAACTTCACACTGGATTTCAAGCAACTTGGATTTTGCTCCTCTCCAGCCTTTCTCCAGACTCTGGCGCCTTGACTTCCAAATGAAATACAAAACTTGCTTTCGTCTGAAAAGAGGACTTTGGACCACTGTGCAACTGTCCAGTGCTTCTTTTCCTTAGCCCAAGTCAGACGCCTCTTCCGTTGTCTTGAGTTCAGAAGTGGCTTGACCATGGGAATACGGCTATTGTAGCCCATTTCCCGGACACGTCTGTGAACAGTGACTTTTGATACCTGGACTCCAGCTTCAGTCCACTATCTTTGAAGCTCCCCCAAATTCTGGAAGCGACTCTTCTTCACAATGCTGTTAAGGCTGCGGTCATCTCTCTTGGTTGTGCAGCGTTTCCTGCCACATTTCCCCCTTCCAACAGACTTTTTGTGGATGTGCTTTGAAACTGCACTCTGTGAACAGCTTGCTCTTTGAGAAATTTCTTTTTGTGTCTTACCCTCCTGATGGAGGGTGTCAATGACGGTCCTCTGGACAGCAGTCAGATCAGCAGTCTTCCCCATACTTGTGATTTAGTTTACTGAACCAAGCTGAGGGTTTTTCAAGGCTCAGGAAACCCTTGCAGGTGTTTCGAGTTAATTAGACGATTCAAGTGATTCGTTGAACACCCTACTAGTATACTTTTTCATGATATTCTAATATTTAGAGATAGGATATTTGAGTTTTCTTAAGCTGTATGCCATAATCAGCAATATCAAAATAATAAAAGGCTTGCAATATTTCAGTTGATTTGTAATGAATCCAGAATGTATGACATTTTTGTTTTTTTTAATTGCATTACAGAAAATAAAGAACTTTATCACAATATTCTAATTTTCTGAGACAGTCCTGTATATTAATGCTGCGCATTATGGACACAAGCGATTTTCACCCATTTATTCATTATATCAGTCTATTTTTTTCTTCGGCGTGAGAGGACGCTGGCGCTGACTGTTCGCCGCTTCTGTCCGAAAATCTCGTCTTTCTTTGTGTTAATCTAAGAGTTTCTGACCACTTTCTACTGCTATAGATTGCTAACTATTCTGTTGTTTTTTTGTTCTGATCTGGACATATTTGTTACACCCGATTGCCATTTTTGACGGACGCTTGGTTCTCTACCCTGCTACACCTACCTGCTAACGCTGCTCCATCCATCAAATAACCAGCCCCATTCTTCGTCCTGCCCCTCCCCGTGGGCCCTGACTCTGGTTCTTCTTCCTGCCGGTCCCCCCCATCTGCTGTAAAGGACAGCCTGCAACTGACCTCTCATCCTGTCTGACGGCTGCCAACAGCTCCACTTTCAGCGCCGCTGGTCTACAACCATAGCCAGCGCTGTGCTAACGCTAGCATCCTACAGCGGCACTACGATGTTACGATACTCTGTCTCCCAACTTTTTAATCTCAACAACTTTTCTGCGCTTCCTCTAAGCTTGTCTGTCATCAATTGCCTCTGGCTTCTACGCAGACCGAGGTATGTCCATAGAGGTTCCAAACGCAGATTTGTTTACTCCCAGTCCGGAAAATCATCCATAACATTTATCTGGTCGACTAACCGCCATGTCCCACAACTGTCATGTCATCTGAGCTCACTTATTACTCCATATTATACACCCACCACTGGTCCGTTACAATCCCAGCTGTACCAAAAACGTGGAGTGGATTCCACTGCCCTCTTCTCAGAGCTGGTCCAAATTCCTGGAGTGGATCCCACTGCCCTCTGCTCAGAGCTGGCCCAAATACCTGGAGTGGATTCCACCGCCCTCTGCTCAGAGCTGGCCCAAATACCTGGAGTGGATCCCACTGCCCTCTGCTCAGAGCTGGCCCATATACCTGGAGTGGATTCCACTGCCCTTTGCTCAGAGCTGGCCCAAATACCTGGAGTGGATTCCACTGCCCTCTGCTCAGAGCTGGCCCAAATACCTGGAGTGGATTCCACCGCCCTCAACCACCAAAAACTGATAATAACACACTTCCTTCCACCTCCTCTCCGCTCCTCCCCCCCATCTCACATTCCTCCCCGCACTGTCAACCTGGACAACCTCTCACCTCTTCAGCCTGTGACCATACCACGCCCCTCCCACTCAACTAATATTGCCCTCCTTAACATCCGATCACTCAACAAGAAAGCCCTCATCCTCCATGAACTAATCTTGGAAAAATCCCTTGATTTCCTTCTGCTCACCGAAACCTGGCAACAGCCCGATGACTTCTTCTCCCTCAACCAAACATCCCCCCCTGGCTTTAAATACATCACTAAACCCCGCCCCTCCCGCCGTGGTGGCGGCCTTGCTGTAATCCACAATCAGAATATCCAGATCACAGAACTAACCCTCCCCTCAGTATCATCCTTTGAATTCATTGCCTTCAAAGCCCCTCCCTCACTGACAGTCATCCTCATCTACCGGCCTCCTAAACCTCATCCCTCCTTCCTCTCCGATTTCACTGAGTTCCTCACACTTGCCTCATCCCTCTCTCAACGTCTGTTACTACTTGGTGACCTCAACATTCACATTGACTCACCCACCTGCAAGCTGGCATCCGAATTCACAACCCTACTGGACAATTTCTCTATCACCCAACATGTCACCTTCCCCACCCATGAGAAAGGACACATTCTTGATCTCGTCTGCTCTACCAACCTCCAAGTGATTGACCTCCACCCTTGCCCATTTCCCCTCTCCGACCACAAACTCATACAATTCAACATTGCCCCCCCCCACCCGAAACCCCTGCCCACCCAGAAACATCACCTTCCGTAATCTACATTCCATTGACCATAACCATCTCTCTGAACTGCTATCGTCTAATCTCCCCCTGGACGCAACCCTCAGCTCACCTGACGATCTGCTCAACCACCTCAACTCCACCCTACTCACCTCCCTCAACACTTTAGCCCCCCTCAAAAATAAAACTGTTACTTTCAAGACCTCCTCACCCTGGTTCACACCCGCACTGCGTAAAATGAAGCAGCGAGGCCGCCAACTTGAACGTCTTTCAAAGAAATCATCCCTCACAGTCCATTACATAAGCTACAAACTCCATCTCAATGCATACAGAGATGCTCTTATTGCCGCTAAATCTGCCTACCTCTCCAACATCTTCACTGACCCCTCCCGTAACCCCAGGACCCTCTTCTCCACAGTTAACAAGCTCTTCAAACCTCGTGCTGATAACCTCCCTACTTCTACTTCCGCTACTTGCAGCTCATTCCTCCAGTTTTTCGCAGACAAAATTAACGCCATTAACCACTCCTTCTCAGCTCCATCTGATATACAAGCATCTCCCCCAACCTCCACCGCTACCATTTCTCCCCCCATCTCCCTTGACCTCCTGACTCCTCCTCCCCAGCGCCGCCTTTCCCAGTTCAACCTCGTTACCCCAATTGAAATACTCCATCTGATCGGTTCCTCAAATCCCACAACCTGCTCCCTTGACCCTCTACCCACTCCTCTCCTGAAGTCCTGCCTCCCCGTCCTCTGCCCCTATCTTGCTAACCTTTTCAACTCCTCGCTGTCCCATGGAACCGTCCCCTCTGCCTTCAAAACTGCTGCCGTTACTCCAATCCTCAAAAAACCTGGTCTTGATCCCTCCTCCCTCACTAATTACCGCCCCATCTCCAACCTACCATTCCTCTCAAAAACTCTTGAACGCATCGTAGCCAATCAAATTCACTGCCATCTCCAAACCAACCAGCTTTATGAACCCCTTCAGTCTGGATTTCGTCCTCACCACAGTACAGAAACTGCACTCGTCAAAGTCCTCAATGACCTCCTCACCTCTGCTGACACTGGTTCCCTCAATATTCTCATCCTCCTCGACCTGAGTGCAGCCTTCGATACCGTGAGCCACAACATCCTGCTCACCCGACTCAGGGACATTGGTATTGAAGGTATTGCACTCAGATGAGTCCAGTCCTACCTCACTGAACGATCCCACTTCATCTCCCTCCCCAACCACTCCTCTGCCACAGCTTCAGTCACCCAAGGTGTTCCTCAAGGACCAGTACTTGGACCCCTCCTCTTCATCATTTACATCCTGCCCCTCGGTCAGATACTCCGCCACTTCAACCTGGACTTCCACTGCTATGCTGATGACACTCAGATCTACCTCAGCACCAAATCCCTCCATAACCCACCCCTTACCCACATCGATTCCTGTCTGACAGCTATTAAAACTTGGATGCAACATAACCTCCTCAAACTGAACAGCAACAAAACAGAACTCCTCCTAATTGGCTCCAAATCCACCCTCAGCAAGGTCACTAACATAACACTCACCATCGATGGCACCATTGTTTCCCCCTCCAATCAGGCACGCAACCTTGGCGTAATCTTTGACCCCACCCTCTCCCTCGAACCTCACATCCGCCAAACAGTCAAAACCTCATTTTTCCACCTCCGCAATATTGCAAAAATCCTACCCTCTCTCACCCGCCCCGCAGCCGAACGACTAATCCATGCCTTCATTTCCTCCCGCCTTGACTACTGCAACTCACTTCTTTACGGCATCAGCACTACATCCCTCAACAGACTCCAACGGGTTCAAAATGCAGCTGCACGTCTCCTCACACATACCAAATCATGGCATCATATCAGCCCAGTCCTCAAAGAGCTCCACTGGCTTCCTGTCTCCCATCGCATCAATTACAAAATGATGGTCCTCACCTACAAAGCACTCCACCATTTGGCCCCCCCTTATCTCACAAACCTTCTCACTCCTTATCAACCCCCACGGTCCCTCAGATCCACCGCAGCCGGAATCCTATCCATTCCCACATCCACACTCTGCAGCTTTGGGGACAGAGCCTTCTCAGTGGCAGCTCCTAGGCTCTGGAATTCCCTCCCCCAAGATCTCCGTGACTCTGAGTCCCTCACAGTCTTTCAGTCCCGCCTCAAAACACATCTTTTCAACTCTGCCTACCCATAAGCTCCCCTCCTCTCAATCAATTTCCTCTTGACTGCCTTTTTATTTATTTTACTATACTTACTTGTTTGCCTGTCCTTGTTTGTCTACCCTCCCTCATATTGTAAAGCGTCTTTGAGTCGTGAAAAGCGCTATATAAATAAAATGCATTATTATTATTATTATTATTATTATTATTATTATTATATGTTTTACATTTGATAACACCAATGTGTTTAATACTGGCAACTTCTAATTGTGGGAAAAACGAAAACGTTCAGTAGAGACGTCCCATAGCATGTGTAGTCCTGGGGGGGCGTTCAATTCCAGTTTTGGATAGTCTGGCGTGGTTTCGTTCCATTTCAAACAGCTGTTTGACGCTCGGCGTAACCTTGGCGCACTGCCATTCCCACATCCAATCCCAGAGCTTGAAGATTAATCACGGGGACTGTAGTCCTAAACGATAGCTGGGTATTATGGGTAGTGTAGTGTCTTCGGCCATCCTGAACTCGAAATGCGTACATCTGTTTCCGGTTATTTTTATTTTGAAATTCAGTTCCTGACGGACGCCAAAAAAACCCAGAGATTATGGAATTAAACAAATAAATAAAAACAAGGATAATTGTGTGTTATTGGTGAGTAAATAACAGTGTGTTATTTTGAAAAGAATAACAAATTAGAAGGAAAAAAAGATTTACATATATACAGATTTCAGTATCCTGAGGCTCTCAGCCCCATTTATTTTCCTCACAGACGGCAACAAACGTCCGAAATTATACGATTTAAAATAAAAGCAATAATTGTGGCTTGATATTGAGTAAGAACATGCTTTTATGAACCACACAGCTTCCGGTCTTCCTATAACACGTAATGTCGTGAGACTACCAATAGAAATACATTGCTTTTAAAATCGTGCTGTGCAACACGAAAAAAAGGGGGAAATCGTGTTGGTGAACACGAATCAATAGATTAAAAATCGTGTTGGTGAACACGAAATGCCGTGAGACTGGGATATATATATATATATATATATATACACACACACAATTTCAGAATCAAACAGGGCACTCTCATAATAACGCAACACAATCAGAGACTGGATATATTCCCCCCCTCCCCTCCCCTCTCTGGTCACTACAATGAAGAATTGAAATTACGGGCCAAAAGTTGTATTTACAAGTATTAAAAGTAAGCATAGGACACCAAACCAACTGAGACCCGTCTGTCCGCCGCATCTACGCACTGTACAACACACACCTACAGCCCCAAAGCATATAATCAGGCTACAGCCGTTGTGTGTTTTATTATGTGAAGCACTAAAGGGTTTTAGAAAAATATCGACTCTTTGTTTGTAGATATCTACTAAACTAAAGCAAATAAAGAGAGTAGGCCTGTTATACTGAGTGATATAGATTTTACACACTGCTCTGCTTTCTGCACGGACCCCGCAGCTGTTCGCTCTGTAAACATCGCGTCGCGATGAGAGCAGTTAATAAATAATATCCAGGATGCATGCAGAGCTGTCACTGGCTGAGATAAGTCCGGCCGTGCCTCACGACTCTTTTAAACATCTCTGTTCCCAGAAATGCATCTACGAAGGAGCCGTGGAGGACCGTGGAGGACCCATCAGTGTATCCTCGGTTAGAGCTCCTCCAGAGAGCCTCCTCGACGCTCGATCCTCGGTCCTCGAAGTGCATTTAGAGAAATGAGATGTCCTTCAACATGGCGCGCTGAAATTCATTTCCGGGTCCCTACCGGAGGACCGAGGAGTCGAGGAAGGGGATTTGATGAAATGAGAAAGGGACCAGGAGTGGCTGGATCAAGTTAGCTACCTAGCTAGTAGCAAGCACGTTAGTTAGCATTACAGCCTTAGCCTTGTCATTTTTATTAGCCTAAACATTAAGTAAGCCAAAATGTTAAACAGTAAGAGTAGTAGTCATATTTCGTGAACCCTTTGAAGCGTACTGTCACACCGGTGTGATCATTCTATAATACACCATTTAAACCCGGGGGAGAAATACTAATGCTACATTAGCATCGGCGATCTTTTGTACTTCATGCTATCTGCACAAATGGTTGACATTAAACATTAAAAAGACCAGGCAGTTCAGGGAGAATCAAAGGAAGGCAGGCAGGCAGGCAGGCAGCTTTGCATGACATTCTTCTGGACGTGTTGATAGTGAGGGTAGTCAATCCCTTGACAGTAGTGACCATAGATATATATGGTAGTGACGGCCATCTTGGTGACGTGTGTTGTTGTGCGAGTCTGCGAAGCCAGGCCTGCAGTCGAATAGTCCAAAAATCAGCTCCTAACGTCTAACCCTATCGTCCATTCCTTGACCTTGGAGTGAAACGTCACGGGGTTAAGGGATAGTCGATAGGAGAATTCAAAAGGATTTAGGAGAAGAGACTGCGGTACTTTAGAGAATCCGACTGCACTTTCCCTACCCGAAGTATTTATGATGCGCCAGCGGACGTCATAAATGTGCGTCTGCTGCTGTGGGAAACTATGGAGACTACAGTTTTCTATACAGCGGACTACAACATGGATGTATAATAAGAACGCCGGACTACTGTAAACTCATCTAGAGACTCTGCACCGTGCTCTGATGCTGTTGTTTTATGCTTTATGAACGGGAACAACAGTGAAACATATTCTTCATGACCAAAGTTGGAATTGAAATAAAAAAGGAAAGTATAACTTATGCTCGTCACCTTCTCCCTCCGGTCCACATTAATACAAATGATCCCAAAGATTGTATGAACTATGAAAAGATCTTAAAATCAATACAAATGTATTTATTATAAACGTTAGTCCTTAACATCTATCACTGTGTATATCACCATTCAAACATCTTTTAAAAGTTGAACAAACCTGTGAAGCTGACCGTTGAGCGGCCCGACCAAGTAAGGAGGCAGAGGCAGAACGTCCAAATACAACCCCCGGTGTGGGTATTTATTCGTCACTGACAAATGATTCACAGCCTCAGTTGCTGTCCACCTGAACACAGTCAGCAGCCACAAGGATCTCACACCCAAAATCAGAGAACACACAGAGCCTAAATACCCACAGACTAATCAATCAACAAGACACAGGTGAGGGGGGAGGAGACAACACAGGGCACCAGGTGAACACAATCACCAGCCACAGACAAAACGGGAGGGGAAACACTTTCAAACTAAACCACATGTGCAATATTACAAGGCCCGAAGCCGTCAATCCACAGTGACAAAGTTACCTCTGTCACAAAACCCCACACAGCTCAGTAAAGACTGAAATGTTGACTTTATTTGATCATTTCAGTAAAAACTAACATTCATATTTCTCTTGTTGATTATAATACTGATGAACGTTCAGAACAAGGAACTTTGGCAAGTTGCCACCTACTTTTTAAAAAGTTTAATAAGCACCGTAACTTTCATGATATAATTTCTCGGTCATAATCAGTTGTTACAGTGAACGGCCGACTGTTGTGTGACGGCAAATGCTGTGGCTGCAATGCATTGTGGGGCAGCATTTTCTCCTCTCCTTTCGGTGAGGAAGGTCCAGTGGTTCCTAAGCTATAGGAGGTTATAAAAGGAAGTTTGAAACCTCCTTTCCTATCATCTAGATCAGCCTTTCCCAAACTCAGGGTCGCGACCCAAAATGGGTTGCGGACCCGTTTTGATTGGGTCGCCATGTTAAATGCATTGCTACACACACACAGCGTCAGAGCTGATGGCTGCGTTGCAAATACAATTTTTTTATAATTTTTGTTTTTTATTTTTTATTTTGAAAATTAAATTATGCAATATAGCATTGTATATTAAATTATTTAATTTTCTAAATACAAATAAACTAAAAATAAAAGATTGTATTTGTATCAGCTCTGACGCGTCCCCCGCGAAAGTTTTCTCGCCGTCTGTTTATTGTTTATTGTCTGTTGATTAATCCCGATCGTACATGATGGCAAAAAGACGATACAAAGAGGAGTTTTTAAACGTTGGCTTCACAAAAGCTGTTAGAAATGGAGAGGAGCGGCCTCAGTGTGTTTTATGTGGAGAGGTGCTCAGTAACGAAAGCTTGAAAATGAACAAATTGGACCGGCATCTCCAAACAAAACATCCTCTGCATCGGGACAAATCGAAGGATTTTTTCCTCTACAAAGAAGAGTCGTTCAAGAAGCAGTGTTTTGACGGCGGAAAAGTAAGTCACTCATTTTAATCATTTGATTTGTGTGTTTGTGAGTTTGTCAGGGTCTGTTGTGAAATTGTTTCGTTAATGCAAAGTTGGATGAAATGCAGACTGAGCCCCGGAGCGGACCGCCAGCTGCGCGCTCTCGCGCGTCCTCTACCCGCTCCCGCGAGTCCACTACATTCTGCAGCGGCACAGAGCGATGTTTCAACTTTTACTACCCTAAAATGTTTTTATAACGGCCGGGAGAAAAACAGAGAAACAATAACCACAGGAAGATTAGAGGGAAAGTGGCAGGTAGTATGAGAAGGAAAGCGAGAGAAAGCTTTTTTTCACTGCAGCCGCACGGACGTGACTGCTGCAGTGTGATGCACAATATGTCAAGGGGTGAACACTGAGGCATGAACTCAATTGCACGACTCAAAACTCAGACTCAGATAGCGTTTCAAAATGAAGACTTTACTGGAATTTTGCACAGTAATAAAATAAGGAAAACAAAACACTCTTTCGAGGAAAACTAGAATGGTGATCTATAGCATAGGTCCGTGAAAGGTCCGTGAGGTAAGCCGATACGTAGGTCTTCGAGAGACAACGAACTGACAATTAACAGGAGGGAGCTAACACAATATATACACAGGTAAAGGGGACACAGTTGGAAACAATCAGGGCGGGGAAAATAATCAAGGACGCAGGAGACAGAAAGGGGCGGGGAGCGTGGAGGCCTGAAATGAGAGGAAGAAATAATTAAGGGCATAGACATAAAGCACAAGACAAAGGGACATGACAACTCTAACATAAAGAATAAACTTTCACTATAAGTTTCTTGGACATGACAGTACCCCCCCTTCTAGGGACGGCTCCTGACGGCCCAGGCTCCTCTGAGTTGAGGTGGTCAAAATCCTCAATGAGGTTTTCGTCTACGATGAAGCGGGAAGGAATCCATTGCTGCTCCTCAGGACCATAACCCTTCCAGTCAACCAGTAACTGTCGCCCTCTACCCCTTTTCCGACTAGCCAATAGTGACTTGACCGTGTAAACCGGACCTCCATCGATCATCCGGGGGGGCGGGGGGGGTTTGACGGTGGGAACCATAGCGCTCTCCTTCAACGGTTTTAATTTCCCTACATGGAAGGTGGGATGTACCTTCATGGCCCTGGGAAGCCGTAGTCTCACTGAGACTGGGTTTATGACCTTGGTGATGGGAAAAGGACCCACAAACCGGGGAGCCAGTTTTCGGGAGAATACGTGGAGGGGAAGGTCTCGTGTAGAGAGCCAGACTTTTTGGCCTGGCTGGTATACAGGGGCTGGTCGGCGTTTTCTGTCTGCTGCTCTTTTAACCAGTTGCGCATTCCTGCAGAGTATCTTCCTAGCCGCAGCCCACACGCGCCGACAACGCCTGACCAGAGCGTGGGCAGACGGGACCGTGACCTCCCTCTCCGTGGCTGGGAACAGTGGCGGCTGGTAGCCATAAACACAGTGAAACGGGGACAGGCCCGTGGCAGAAGTAGGGAGGATGTTGTGTGCATACTCAACCCAGGTGAGGTGCTTGCTCCAGGAGGATGGATTCTGGGACACCAGGCAGCGCAGGCAGGTCTCCAGTTCTTGATTTAGGCGCTCTGTCTGGCCGTTAGACTCCGGATGGTATCCAGACGAGAGACTGACCGTGGCACCGATGAGGCTGCAGAACTCCTTCCAGAAGCGTGACACAAACTGGGGGCCCCGGTCGGAGACAATATCCTTAGGGAAACCATGAAGCCGAAACACATTCTGCATCATGACCTCCGCCATTTCCTTAGCTGAGGGCATCTTGGGCAGAGCAATGAAATGTGTCATCTTGGAAAATCTGTCCACTACCGTGAGAACTGTGGTTTTACCTCCAGAGAGGGGCAGGCCAGTGACGAAGTCCATGGAGATCTCTGACCAGGGCCTGTTGGGAATAGGGAGTGGTTGTAATAGTCCTATTCGCGACCTGGAAGAGGTCTTGTTTCGAGCGCAGATAGGGCACGCCTCCACATACTCCTTCACCTCCTTCTCCATGGATGTCCACCAGAAACGTTGTTTAATAATGAACATAGTTCTCTTGACTCCGGGGTGACAGGTGAGCAGCGAAGTGTGAGCCCAGTGGATCACCTGTGGTCGCTCGGCCTCCTGAACAAAAATCCGGTTAGGCGGGCAACCCCTTGGTGCAGGAGCTCCAGCATTGGCTCGTATTATCTCCTTCTCTACTGGCCAAGTCAGCTCTCCTACCACCCGGTTCAATGGGATGATGGGTTCCGGCTCCTTGGCTGCAGGCACAGGGTCGAACAGACGGGACAGAGCGTCAGGCTTGACATTCTGAGACCCCGGCCTCTAGGAAAGAACAAAGTCAAAACGGTTGAAAAACAAGGTCCACCTAGCCTGGCGGGAGTTCAGTCTTTTTGCCTTTCTTATGTACTCCAGGTTCTTGTGATTGGTCCAGACCACAAAAGGATGCTCGGCTCCCTCCAACCAATGCCTCCACTCTTCCAACGCTAACTTCACGGCCAGCAACTCACGGTTTCCCACGTCATAATTTCTCTCTGCCGGAGAGAGCTTCCTGGACAGGAAAGCGCAGGGGTGAAGTTTGTTGTCCTTCTGTTGTTGCTGGGAGAGGACCGCTCCCACCCCCTCGTTGGAGGCATCCACTTCCACCACGAACTGGCGAGTGGGATCCGGCATGGTAAGTATGGGGGCAGTGGTGAACATCTTTTTCAGCCGAGAAAAAGCTTCCTCAGCCTGAGAGGACCACACAAAAGGCACCTGAGGGGACGTGAGGACATGAAGAGGGGCTGCAATAGCGCTGAAGCTCCGCACAAAACGTCTGTAAAAATTAGCAAAGCCTAAAAACTGCTGCACTTTCTTGCGAGAGTCAGGGGTAGGCCAACAGGCTACTGCGCTAACTTTTTCTGGGTCCATCCTAACCTGACCTGGGGAAATGATGAAGCCCAAAAAAGTGACTGTTTCTACATGAAATTCACACTTTTCAGCTTTGACAAACAACTTATTTTGGAGCAGTTTCTCTAGAACCAGGCGGACATGTTGTTTGTGGGTGTGAAGGTCAGGGGAGTAGATCAGAATGTCGTCCAGATAAACAAAAACGAAACGGTTCAGAAACTCCCTCAACACGTCGTTGATCATAGCCTGGAAGACTGCAGGAGCGTTTGACAAGCCAAACGGCATGACCAGGTATTCATAATGTCCTGAAGGGGTGTTAAAACCCGTCTTCCATTCATCGCCCTCCCTGATCCTGACCAAATGATAGGCGTTACGCAGGTCTAACTTGGTGAAAACCTTGGCTTCCTGAAGCTGCTCGAAAGTGGACGAGATGAGAGGGAGGGGGTACCGGTTTTTAACCGTAATGTCATTGAGAGGTGAGTAGTCGATACAGGGCCTAAAGGACCCATCCTTTTTGCCCACGAAAAAAAACCCTGCACCTGCTGGGGATGAGGAATGACGAATAAGCCCTGTTTTGAGGGAGGCATCAATATACAGGACTGTCTCAGAAAATTAGAATATTGTGATAAAGTTCTTTATTTTCTGTAATGCAATTAAAAAAACAAAAATGTCATACATTCTGGATTCATTACAAATCAACTGAAATATTGCAAGCCTTTTATTATTTTAATATTGCTGATTATGGCATACAGCTTAAGAAAACTCAAATATCCTATCTCTAAATATTAGAATATCATGAAAAAGTATACTAGTAGGGTGTTCAACGAATCACTTGAATCGTCTAATTAACTCGAAACACCTGCAAGGGTTTCCTGAGCCTTGAAAAACCCTCAGCTTGGTTCAGTAAACTAAATCACAAGTATGGGGAAGACTGCTGATCTGACTGCTGTCCAGAGGACCGTCATTGACACCCTCCATCAGGAGGGTAAGACACAAAAAGAAATTTCTCAAAGAGCAAGCTGTTCACAGAGTGCAGTTTCAAAGCACATCCACAAAAAGTCTGTTGGAAGGGGGAAATGTGGCAGGAAACGCTGCACAACCAAGAGAGATGACCGCAGCCTTAACAGCATTGTGAAGAAGAGTCGCTTCCAGAATTTGGGGGAGCTTCAAAGACACTGGACTGAAGCTGGAGTCCAGGTATCAAAAGTCACTGTTCACAGACGTGTCAGGGAAATGGGCTACAATAGCCGTATTCCCATGGTCAAGCCACTTCTGAACTCAAGACAACGGAAGAGGCGTCTGACTTGGGCTAAGGAAAAGAAGCACTGGACAGTTGCACAGTGGTCCAAAGTCCTCTTTTCAGACGAAAGCAAGTTTTGTATTTCATTTGGAAGTCAAGGCGCCAGAGTCTGGAGAAAGGCTGGAGAGGAGCAAAATCCAAGTTGCTTGAAATCCAGTGTGAAGTTCCCACAGTCAGCGATGGTTTGGGGAGCCATGTCAGCTGCTGGTGTTGGTCCACTGTGTTTCATCAAGCCCAGAGTAAATGCAGCTGTGTACCAAGAGATTTTAGAGCACTACATGCTTCCGTCTGCTGAAAAGCTCTATGGAGATGAGGAATTCATTTTCCAGCATGATCTGGCACCTGCCCACAGTGCCAAAACCACCAGTAACTGGTGTACTGACCATGGCATTACTGTCCTCGATTGGCCTGCAAATTCCCCTGACCTGAACCCCATAGAGAATATGTGGGGTATTGTGAAGAAGAAGCTGAAAGACACCAGACCCAACAATGCTAATGAGCTAAAGGCCGCTATTGAAGCATCCTGGGCATCCATAACACCTCAGCAATGCCACAGGCTGATTGCCTCCATGCCACGCCGCATTGATGCAGTAATCCGTGCAAAAGGATTCCCAACCAAGTACTGAGTGCATTAATGGACATTTTCAAATGTTTGATTGTGTTTTGCTGTTATAAATCTTTTTTTTTTACTTGGTCTGAGGAACTATTCTAATTTTTTGAGATAGGATTTTTGAGTTTTCTTAAGCTGTATGCCATAATCAGCAATATTAAAATAATAAAAGGCTTGCAATATTTCAGTTGATTTGTAATGAATCCAGAATGTATGACATTTTTGTTTTTTTAATTGCATTACAGAAAATAAAGAACTTTATCACAATATTCTAATTTTCTGAGACAGTCCTGTAGTCCTTCATGGCCTCTTTCTCAGGTCCTGAAATTGCATAAAGTCGACCCTTAGGAATGGGAGACCCGGCAATCAAGTCAATAGCACAGTCATAGGAGCGGTGAGGAGGAAGAGCCAGAGCTTTGGACTTACTAAAGACTTCACTAAGGTCGTGGTAGCAGGAAGGAACTGAAAGTACATCCGGAAGATATATTTTTGGGACTGTATCCTGCCTAACACTCCCAGTGTTACATCTCCTGTCAATCTCTGCTACCTGCTTAAAACAGTGATCAATACAATTCTTTCCCCACCCCTCCACCCTCCCAGATTGCCAATCTATGTGAGGGTTATGAAGTTTCAACCAGGGAAACCCCAAAATGAGTGGATGTTGGGCTGAGTTAAATAAGTGAAAAGACATTGTCTCGTGGTGGTTATCATTACATCTTACTTCCAAAGGCTCTGTTTGGTGAGTCACTTTAAACAACAGCCGCCCATCGAGAGCACTCGCTTCAAGAGGCTGGGGTAGAGGTTTAGTTTTTATGTCCCATTTTTTAACTAAACCCCAATCCATAAGACTTTCGTCCGCCCCTGAGTCAATGAGAACACCATGAGTAACTACATTGTCTCTGATTTTTACCTGGATCTGGGTCAGGGTGCGAGGAGGAAAGTCAGAGGAAGAGATCCGGCTCACCAACGTACTCCTCTTTATTGGTGAGCCTCCTCTTTTACCGGACAAGCCACTTGTGGGTGTCCGCGCTGCCCGCAGTAGAAACAGAGACCCTCCTTGAATCGACGCTGACGTTCTGCCAGCGACAGCTTGGCGCGGCCCAACTGCATTGGCTCCTCCACGGAGCCAGGGGGCGCTGTTGTCCGGAACGCAGGGGGTGAGGGGTGACGGAGCCTCCAAGAAGAAGTAATATCAAGCGGCGAGCGTCTCCTCTGGAGAGGCGGATCAACCGCATCCTTGGATTTATTCCATCTCCTCTCCGTCAAACGATTGTCTATCCTTATAGCCATGGATATGACAGAGTCCAAGTCAGCGGGCAGATCGAGAGGCGCCAGCTGGTCTTGTAAAGAATCCGAGAGACCGCTGACGAAAGCGTCAAACAATGCAGCGGAGTTCCAGCCGCTGTCGGCTGCCTTAGTCCGGAACTCGATGGCGTAGTCAGCCACACTCCGCTGATGTTGTCGCAGCTTGATCAGAGCCCGAGCTGCTTCCCTGCCCGGCGTGGTTTGATCGAAGGTCTTCCTCATAGTGTCTATGAAGTTTTCCAGAGACCCGCAGATAGGCGAGCCTCGGGACCATTCTGCCTTGGCCCACGCTGCTGCTCGACCGGAGAGATGAGAGATCATAAAAGCCACTTTGGAATTGTCCGTGGGAAAAGCAGCCGGTTGGTGGTGATAGTGTAACTCACACTGCACGATGAACGGCCGGCAGCCTTCTGAGTCTCCGGAGTACTTTTCGGGTGGAGCCAGACGCATGGAAGCACTGTGCGGCTCAGTAACCCGGTTGGGATCGAATCCGGTCACCGCTGGCACCGGAGGAGTCGTGGGAGGAGAAACAGCATGCAGGTGAGTGAGCACACGCTGAACCTCTGCTGCCAGTAGATTCACTTGGGTCGTCACCGATGTTTGTAGTTCCCTCTGGCTGCTGGTTAGATTCTGCACTCCCTGCTGCATGGTGGCCATATGCTTCTCTTGTTGCCCAAGACGTTGGCCCTGAGAGCGGATAGCGTTCTTAATCTGATCTGAGTCGGCTGAGTTCATTTTGATGGTCAGTTCGTACTGTCAAGGGGTGAACACTGAGGCATGAACTCAATTGCACGACTCAAAACTCAGACTCAGATAGCGTTTCAAAATAAAGACTTTACTGGAATTTTGCACAGTAATAAAATAAGGAAAACAAAACACTCTTTCGAGGAAAACTAGAATGGTGATCTATAGTATAGGTCCGTGAAAGGTCCGTGAGGTAAGCCGATACGTAGGTCTTCGAGAGACAACGAACTGACAATGAACAGCAGGGAGCTAACACAATATATACACAGGTAAAGGGGACACAGTTGGAAACAATCAGGGCGGGGAAAATAATCAAGGACGCAGGAGACAGAAAGGGGCGGGGAGCGTGGAGGCCTGAAATGAGAGGAAGAAATAATTAAGGGCATTAGACAAAGGGACATGACAACTCTAACATAAAGAATAAACTTTCACTATAAGTTTCTTGGACATGATACAATACATATGGGGGTTATTCCCTATCTTTATTCAAGAGCGTGGTCTTTAAATTTGAGAGCATACTTTATTGATTTCAGGTTCAGAATATGTATTGCTTTCCCTCAAACCCTGTTATTGTCACTCAAATAATGCCTGCTTGCACTTATGGCGCGTTTCCACTGCAGCGGGTAGCTCGCTTTAAGCGTGCCGAGCCGTGCGGGGCCCGTTTTTGGTTTAGTTTCCACTTGGCCTAGTACCGGCTAGCGGGTCCTAATTCACAGTATTGAGTATGTAAGTCGCTTTGGATAAAAGCGTCTAACAAGTAACATGTAATGTAATGCGCTATAAATGCGGTTGCCAGGTCCACATTAGGTATACAGCGTATGCCGGCTGGTGTTAAAAATCACCCAATAACCCAGCAATGTTAATGATGATATCTTCTCTGTTATTTTCAGGAATTCAAAGGGAACAGAGGGGCACTGAGGGCATCCTATCAAGTCAGCCTCCACATTGCCAAAGCAAAGAAGCCCCATTCCATCGGGGAGCAGCTGATCAAGCCTTGTCTTAAAGATGTGTGTCTCTCTGAATATAGTCGAGCACTTGTCTCAACTACAGGAGAACTTCAAGCTGTACTTCCCTGACTCACAGAGAGCTCAAAACCTTCAGTGGGTGAAGTTTCCCTTCCAAGCTGTGCCATCACAAGATCTGGGTCTCAGTCAGGCAGAGTTAGATGCACTGGTCACACTGCAGGTCAACAGGGGCAGTAAGATGCGGTTTGAAACAACCACTTTGGCACAGTTTTGGGTTGCTCATTTCCAGCAGGCTGAGTTCTCCTGCTTGGCTAAGATAGCTGTAGAAGTATTGATACAGTTTGGCACCACATACTTGTGTGAATCTGGGTTTTCTACTTTAGCATACCTGAAAAACAAATACAGAAACAGGCTAAATCCTGAGCATGACCTCAGATTGGCACTGTCAAAAACCCAGCCCAGAATAGATCTGCTGGTTGAAAACTTCAACCAGCCACATACCTCTCATTAGATGTAATTGTTATTACCGTATATTATATCATGTATCAATATATGATATAATACCCCTTCTAGCATGTCAGATGAGAACATATTGTAAATAAGTCAGTAAAGTTAATCAGTTGCCAAGTGTTGGAGTTTTTTTGTCTCTCAGAGTGTTTTACAACACCTCTGTTCATTTAAAAGTGGGTGTACATAGTTTTTGAGCTAGTGACAAACTTAATATTGCACTTTTGTTAATTGTATCATTTAAATTTGATTTGTACTGTATATACTTGACTGCACTTCCCATGTTTCGTCTTTTTGCTTTGATCCTTATTTTTTCTGGGCAAGCTCAAAGGGAAGGTTTTTATGGTGAGAAACCTAATTGCTGCGAAGCATTTTTATAATTAAATAAACATTTTCATTTACATTTTAAATTCATGGTGTGTTGCATTCTTTGTTTATAAATGTAGATATTATGGAAAATCTTGACATTTTTTTAGCTTGGGTCCCTTAGGACCACAACATTTCTGTTTTGGGTCTCATGCTGAAAAAGTTTGGGAACCCCTGATCTAGATAATTCAAACGGCACTTATCATGGCTGCCACTGAGGGACTTCCGGGTCATTTCACTCCGTTAGGATGGTTCCTAAGCTAAATTGACTATTCGACTGCAGCCCAGAGATGTAGTTCATTGAGTGTTTCACACAAAAAAATGTGTTACTTCACAGTTTTATGACACCTTTTCATTTTTTTGACTTGCAAAATTATCTTTTAAATTGACAAACATCATATGTGTAATTTGTGGCTAAATTCAAACGGATCGAAAGATAATCTTTCTCTCTCCATTGACTTCAATACATAATTTTTCCGAAATAAGGTCCCATGGTGCTCCCCCGGAAGGGGAGGGACTTCGGCACTCTATAGTGAACCCGGAAATGTTGAGTACCCCAAAGTGTTATGTTAGAAATGTATAGTACGGGTCCCCAGCACATAGAAACTGCCGGATACTAACTTGCATATGTTGGCCAATTTGCACAAATAGCAAAATATGTGTTAATTAGCATTAATAAGCATTATAGCCTGTGTGGACAACAGTGTGGACGTGGCATGGCCGATTTGGAACATTTTGGACATTTTCAGTATACAAAAATGGGAGTTTTAAATTCTGTGTAATTTTGGAAATATTTGGTGGAATCATTTGGATTGGACAGATTGCTTATCTCACAGAGGGTACAGATATGGCAACTGCCTGATTAAAACGGCCATTCCAAAATAACCCCGAAACCACTCCAAACATTTTCCAAATCGGCCAAGCCATTTTTTAAACTATGCAGTTAGCATCCGGCAGATACTATTAGCTTGGAACCTCTCATTAAAACCGTTAAAGACTGTAGCAGCAGCAGCCGTGATTCAATGTTGACATTGAATATTGTTTCAAAGTGAAACTGAATGAAACGGAATCCGGCCATATGCTCATAAAAAAATGCTCAAATCTGTTCTTGCAGTGAGCCGTCGTTCCTTCTGTAGATCGTACTATCTCTGACCGTCACATTAAAGGTGGCCTGCAGGCCTCCACTCTCAGGATAGTTCCGGTGTAGGCTGCACTCTCAGGACACCTCCACTGTCAGTGCAGGAAGTGACGATACTGACGAGCACGTTTTTCCCCCGCCCACCGAAGGACTCGTCTGATGGAAGTTTTTGCAAATCAGTAAGGTAAGCGTGGCCTGTTGGCACTATCCAAAACAATGAATGTAGTCTAAATGTATTGTTTCGAAGACAAAACAACATTTATCGATATAATATATATATACTTGCAGAGCATATCATTTGCTTATCATACGCCATAGCTATGCCGCTATGCTCTGATATATCAATATCATCAGCGGTAAAAAAAAAGTTGATGCAAATGGAAGGAAATGTAATGCACTCATTTACCGAGACGTGGGAAACTGAGCACAAGTTTGTGATGAATGGAGACAAGCCGGTATGTCTTATTTGCTACGAGGCAGTGGCATTGTGTGAGAAACCTTAAGTTACTGTGTGTGTG
The DNA here is from genome assembly GCF_949606895.1 of Notothenia rossii. NCBI lineage: Eukaryota > Metazoa > Chordata > Actinopteri > Perciformes > Nototheniidae > Notothenia > Notothenia rossii. The sequence continues at coordinate 47,740,780 of NC_136906.1, forward strand.
TGTGTGTGTGTGTGTGTGTGTGTGTGTGTGTGTGTGTGTGTGTGTGTGTGTGTGTGTGTGTGTGTGTGTGTGTGTGTGTGTGTGTGTGTGTGTGTGTGTGTGTGTGTGTGTGTGTGTGTGTGTGTGTGTTATGATTGTTCTGAGAAGACAGGCACTGCTGGGTATGACTTGACCGCAAGTCTTTTCTTGTCACTTGAATCACAACTCATGGAGAGCAGTGTGTGTTTAGCTGCGTAGAAACTATTTTATGAGGCATATGATAACATATTAACTTTCAATGTTATGCATTTCAGTTCTTCAATAACATTACTTAATTAACACTTCACTTTCCTGACACAGTTCCACTAACATACAGTACATTCACTGTCGATTGTTATTTTTTTATATTCTTTGCGGAATTTGGCTGTGTAAAATGTCCTCTTGGGTTGCCGTACAGCCAATGCGTGACGTCATTAGTAAGCGTAACGGACCCCGTGCAGATCTGGTAGGCCGTGCAGATATGGTTGTCACTACCTGATCTGCAGCTCTGCCCGATCTGCAGTGCGCATGTGCGAGATGGTCCGCCGTATTGGACAACTCCGGACGGCAACCCAAGTAGGACACTTGACACAGTGGCTTTTGGAAAAAGCTCAAAGATATTGTTATTACAACGTGACTTCACTATTATTTAACAACTCTTTTTATTGGGTTATTTTATTTGGGGTTAAGTAAATCGTCAGAATAAGTGAGAAATGAATATAACTTCTCTTAGACAGCTATATGCCACACATTTTTGCATACATTCACAGTAAATATTTATTCAGTATGATAGCTGTCTAACAGAAGTTACATTAATTTCTCACTTATTCTGACAATGTACTTAACCCCAAATAAAAGAACCCAATAAAAAGAGTTGTTAAATAATAGTGAAGTCACGTTGTAATAAAAATAACTAATATCTCGAGTTTTCTTTTTGTGTTTTGCCAAAAGCCACTGTGTCACGTGTCCTTCTTGGGTTGCCGTCCGGAGTTGTCCAATATGGCGGACCATCTTGCACATGCGCACTGCAGATCGAGCAGAGCTGCAGATCGGGTAGTGACAATTGTACCTACACCGGCTAAAATGATTGGTCGTGCAGACTCGAGAAGACTCTACGGCTTCCACAGATGACATTTTTTAATGGATTTTTTGTCAAAGCACTTAAGATATTCATTGCTATCGGGATGTTAAGAGCATTCCATGGAATAACAAAAAGTGTATCTTGAGTCGGTTTCTCAAACTTACCTTTAAGGTCTGTGGGTCTATCTCCACAAGATGTTTTATGTAACGAGATTACGTAATCAGGATACAAAAAAAGTAACTGTATTCCCTAACAGTTACATTAAAAAAGATGTAATCAGATTACTGTTACATTTTTATTTTATTGGGATTACAAGCAGGATGTTACAATACACCTTCAAATAATAATGTTACTATTACAGGTAGGCGTACTGCTTGATTATTCTTTTTGGTTTTCACTCAGGGTCATTTTAATATTCTTTATTTTAAATATCCTTTTTGAAATGCAATTTGTGAACACCTTTTTTATTAAACATAAAACTGTGTTTTATGTATTAAAATAAATCAGCATTTGTTAACTATTCTGTACACCTATCCTACAATTCAAGAGACCACATGTCCTCTTTTATAAGGTCACATTGTTCTATTGTCTTACATAATACACTTCAATAGAAAACATATTATTATTTATCTTTTATTTGATTTCTTTGCATTGTATTTGATATTGAGGTAATCCAAAAGTAACGGAAATTAATCAGGATACATTCCTTTTATATTTTGATACTCAGATTAGGTTACTGATTGCATTTTCTAGTAACCCTCCCAACCCAATTCAGATCAGCAGTGTGGTGTGCACAAATTGGTGACTAGCCGGCTACCAGAATAGTATAGTTAGCGTCTTTTGATTGTTAATGTTGTTTTTTTAGGTTGTAACCACGGTTGTCTTTTCAGCGTTTTTTATGTGCAGTGCTTTTTGTAAACGTGTTGTTGAGTTGGTGAAGAAACATGTTTGCACATTTGGGTTTTTATATTTGCTCATGGATTAATATCTCATGGATACATAACATGGGTCAACTATTGCTTCTAAAAGCTGGGATACAGAAGCATGTGAACGCGTCGTCCTGTTAATGATCCATGCTGGTGTTTCTTCCTCATGAGGCCCTTTACGTGATGACAGTAAAACAACACTGTTGCATTACCCCCCCCCCCCCCCCCCCCTTCATCTTAACGAGTTCCCAAGTGATCTTGTGAGACTGAAACAGGTGAATCCAATGTAAACACATCATGTGTCATGTAGGTGTCCGGTCTGGTTTGTTTATGGGATACATTTTGTGCAGCTCTGTGTTAATTATCCTGCTTCCAGTGCGTCACCTGACGGCTCTTTCCACTCAGGGACTCCACTTCCTGTCACTTTCTCTGCTGAGAGCATTTCACCTCCATGCAATGATATTCCCCAAGCAAGCTTTGGTTGCCGATGGCAGGAGTGGAGAGGAAAGCAGGATGCAGCTGATAACTGAGCGTGTGTGTGTGTGTGTGTGTGTGTGTGTGTGTGTGTGTGTGTGTGTGTGTGTGTGTGTGTGTGTGTGTGTGTGTGTGTGTGTGTGTGTGTGTGTGTGTGTGTGTGTGTGTGTGTGTGTGTGTGTGTGTGTGTGTGTGTGTGTGTGTGTGTGTGTGTGTGTGTGTGTGTGTGTGTGTGTGTGTGTGTGTGGCTCAGGCTTACAGGCTCACAGGTCTGTTTGTAGAGGAGACAGCATCTGTTGAACTGTGTGTTGCAGTTACTTTTTGTCAGTTTAAGGTTTTAATGGTTAGCACAATACATAATACACAAACATCGCAGCTAAGAAATTACAAACACTGCAGGAAGAGGCAACAAAAAAAGATTGGGCTTATTCAAAGCCTATTTCTACATAATGTTAAAATCACAATTTTGCATAAAACACAAGATCAATATGCCAACAATTGCTTGAATTCAAAGAAAATGTCAAACTTTAAGAACAACATGTACTACTTAAGATTTTAACAAAAATAACTCTATAAAACCCCGGCATCACACCACATCACACCGTGGCCAAATAATTTTTTAAGTTATTTTTCAAAGCAATGCAGTGAGGTACAGTTTTTGTTTTGGTTAGAAGGCCATCTTTGCTCCCCTGAAACGGAGGGCAGACTGAGCTCTACAAGACAATTTACGGCGTGGAGGTTTGATGAGTGGCGTGTTTCATAAAAATGAACCTGTGAATTTCTTGTGAAGTATGTATTGAAGTGCCTAGGAGTGACCCCCTTTTCCTGAATATATTTTGTAAATAAAAAAACACATTTCATAAACGTTGACGTCATAAACTGTAACGCAGCGTCCTCACGGCGGCGTGCGTTGAAGCTTGCCGGTGAGCTTGTCTGAAACTCGACCAACAACCAATCACATGAATCTCCCGCCCCGGACACACAAGCACGCGGTTTGATTAGCTAGAGCTTGTAATGGCATATGATTTGATTGGCTGACGCTTCCGCCGAAGCTTCAAAAGTTGAACATTGCTCAACTTTTGAAGCGAGCAATGCTCCCACAATGCAGTTCGGCAAAGCATGACGTCACCCCATTCAAAGTGAATGGGCAGAAGCGTTGAAGCGTGTGGACGGGCCGTAAGAATCTGAAGGATAAAGGAGCAGAGGAGATATGGGACAATCCTTATCCTTAATCCGTTTCTGGAGGGACACAATTTGAGAATATAATGCTAACATGGTGCAAATCATTATTGATTTGTGTTCAACAAGGGAGAATCAGTTTCATCAGATATGTCATATCTTAACCCTAAAATCATGTAGGATGATTCCGGCTCCATCTGTCCAGCTGAGAGGAAGTGTGTGAGCTGCCTCAGAGTGAGGAGCTGAATGAAAGTGTGTGAGCTGTGCTCCAAACTTTCACAATGACATCAGCAGAAACACAGTGCATGCTCTGAGAATAAAGAACATTCACTTTTGAACACACACACACACACACACACACACACACACACACACACACACACACACACACACACACACACACACACACACACACACACACACACACACACACACACACACACACACACACACAGCCAGCCTCTTGAGTAGCTGCCTCTCTTCTTTGTAAGTTTTTAAGCAGTTTTTTACTATTATAAAATAATATAATAGATCTTAATTCTATTTTTTTTTTTTTTAAATACATTGAATTTCACCTTGAGTTATCTGAAATGTTTGCAGTCTGACCTGCCCATGTCTTATTGCTTGTGTAATGAATATGATTGTAGGTCACATCTAATGTTAATTGGAAAAACCTTTCAGAGCAGTCTACTTTAATGTCAGCCCACGAGACGCTACAAAGAGAAGCTAATCTGTGTGGGCCGACACATGACAGCAGAGTAAATGAAGCGGCTGGCAGCTCGGCTTCATGTGGGAAACGCTGACCGTGCAGAAAGGTCAGCAGGTCGTCCTTCAGTCAGAATTCAGACCCCACCCCCCTCTGCAGTCGGTGAGCTGCAGACAGTGAGATACAGACGGTGAGATACAGACGGTGAGGTACAGACGGCGAGATACAGACGGCGAGGTACAGACGGCGAGATACAGACGGGGAGATACAGACGGCGAGATACAGACGGCGAGATACAGACGGGGAGTTACAGACGGTGAGATACAGACGGGGAGATACAGACGGTGAGATACAGACCTGAGATACAGACGGTGAGATACAGACGTGAGATAGTGTTGACTTTGAATCGCTGGGCAGATTTGTGATTCTAAAGGATGGCGTTTTGATCAGCTTCCTCTCTGGGATTCATTATGCAGCCAGCAGTGAGTAATGAGCGTGCCCAGAGCTTTGAAGCTCACTTTAATCATGGCACTGTAGACTATTACCAAGCAACAGCAACATGCAGATGTCTCAGAAGGATGCGTGGTGACGATGCATGGAGTGATGCTCACCTAAGAAGATGAGATAAAGTCAAAGAGCCACTTGTGGTTATCCAACTGTGTAGCACTCTGGCATTATATTTATTCCTTTGGGTATCAGTCAGTTTCACGTTCCATGATTGTTGTTCATTTGTTGGCAACGGGAAATAACCCCCCCCCAAACCCAGAAACCAGAGATCATCACAGCATTCCAGCATTACATGTCATTTAGCTGATGCTTGTGTAACCGGTCTGGTTTGACGCCACATGTGATCTCTGCATTGTTGTGTGTGATTGAATGCAAACAACTTCTTTCTTGCCAACCAGGATTTATTATCTGTGCAAAACAGCATATGATTAAAGCAGGAAATGGCTTCATCAGCTTTTTAACTCAAAGGGGACCCATCATGCAAAATGCACTTTTATATGTCTTTTATACATGAATATGTGTCCCCGGTGTGTCAGGGAACTCACCAAGTGTCAGAAAACACTGGGTTACGTATTGTAACCCTTGTTATATTAACACAGGCGGAGCCCTCTACTGGACTCTATGGGTACTACCTTATCATGCAAGCATTCACCTACTGAGATTTCTATAGACGTAGCCGGCCCCGGGGCGGGCCTACCTGAATGCGTGCGCATCTCACTTCCTTATAAAAGGAGGCCTTGCCTCCTGACCACCATCCTACACCACTCTTCAGCGAGCGGCATAGCCGTGGGAACATGTTTCAAATGGGGGGTGCTGTGGGGATGACACCAGGGCTGGTTCTGACCAATGTGCTGCCCTATAGGCAATATTTTAGCTGGCAATGAAAAACCTCTACAAAAGACCAATACACTATGAAAAGAGAAACATATTGACATGGTGGACAGCTTATATAAAAAGGCTTCAAATGTATTTAGTATTATAACATGTTTTAATTGGGGGCTGGACTTCACATCCTTTAGGGGGGTCCGGGGGTGCCTCCCCGGGAAGATTTTTTTAACATTTTAAAGTAAAATGCTTCAATCTGGTGCACTTTGAGCGCCCAATTGCTAGAGACTGATCTAGGGGGTACAACTCTAAACACCCATATGAAAAAGATCGGTTTGCATTTTATTAACCAAATAAGTATGTGAACATTTTCAATAACCTACCATAGCCAATAAGAAATAAATGTAACTTATTTTATTTTTGTTGTTCATTCATATCTTATTTTACCAGTTAACATTTATTTATTTATGCATATTTTTAAATCTCTCCAACTTTAAACAATATTTTTGGTTTACTGTCCTATAGTATACATTGGAATGATTTCAAACCTGTTTTTATTTATCCTAATAATTATAAAGGTGTGCCTTGGAAATATTTGTTTACATAATTGTGATCAATACGTTTGAGACTCACTGAGATAACTTAGACTAAAGTGAAATATCTAAACCTCAGAGTCCTTTACCTCACTGAGCTTCTCAGTCTGACAGGACAGAGCTCTCCCTCCACATTATTGTAGAAACAGTTTCTTATATCCGTTAGCGCAGCAGAAGCTAACAACAATCCCCGCCGGTACCGGTCCACCCCCTCTCTCTATCTCTCTCACTTTGGCTGTGAGCTGTGGGCGCCTGATAAGCCAACATCCCCCACTTTCATCACTACAGCGCCCATCGTACAGGGCAAATGGAAAATGTAACCAGGGTGAAAAGGGTGTTATCTTTACTTAATTATGAATGTTGTTACATCAAGGCTGAAAATTCTTTTTTTTGGTATTATATTAGTATTATATCTTGTAGAAGTGCAGATCCCCTGTCATCCACCAGGGGGTGCTGCAGCACCCTCAGCACCCCTACTTCCCACGGCCCTGGCGAGCGGTATAGGATAGACAGTGCCCCAAGGTAGAGGGCTCCGCTTGTGTTAATATAACAAGGGTTACAATACGTAACCCGGCGTTATATCTCTCACAGGCTCCGCCCTCTACTGGACTCTATGGGTACAGTGGGCGGAGCCCCGATGTATGCACGCACTGTCGTCCAGCACACCGTTCCACCTCACTGTCCCTGAACGGCTTTAGCAGCCGCTGCGCCTCACTCACCTCTCCCTTGGTTGTAACTGTGGAGAAGTCTGGGCTGCAGCTGATAGAGCACACCCTGACGCGCTTGCCTCACATAAAAGTGTGCTCGAAAACAGTGCTGAGGGCTCCCCTGCGTCCGCTTATAGGCAGACAGGGAAAGTCCGCAGCTGTATGGGTTCACTATGCACCCTCTCTCCTGAGTCCCTAAAGAGCACGGGGAGAGCGCAAGTGCCCCCTATGTCCCCACACTCAGACACTGACCCCGTGCAGAGTGTGTACGGACTATAGTATGGAGGGCTCTCCCCCTCCTGCCCCCAGGCAGGCGAGGGGAGCCCTTTAGCCCTGTAAGGGCTCAAAGCGCACTACGTCACCCCGCGACCCTCCAGGAGTTCGGAGAAACGTAAGCGCATTTATGCCCGGGGAGGGGGTCAGATGCCAACTGACCCACGGAGAGCACGAAGCACACAAACAGCTGTTCAGTGCGTCTCAGGGTAGCTGTGCGCTCTACATAACATACTAACGCACGCACCGGGCAGAGGAGGTGTAATTTAGCTTCCCTGGCCCCACCATGGGGTGGAAGACTAAATGCCCCCAACTGAATAGCCCTCGACCTGAACGCACTACTTAGGCTCTTGGGCACAAAGGAGGGGTTCGGTCTGAGTGTTGCCCCGCCCCGGTCACCCCGAATCAGTAAACAGCTCGGGTGCACCGACAGAGCGGTTAACTCGGACACTCTTTCGGCTGACGTAAAGGCAAGTAGCAACGCTGTCTTCCACGACAGTGCTTTTAGGGAGGAGAGCTTTAGAGGCTCAAATGGCAGTGTGACCAGAGCCTCGAGCACCAGCGGCAGGTCCCACTGCGGGGTGGAGGCGCGCACTACTGGGCGCAGCCTCTTGACCCCCTGTAAAAACCGCAACATCAGTGGATGAGAAAAGGCTGACATGCCGTTGAATCCCTCATGACAGGACGAGCTGGCTGCTGCATACACTTTACAGTAGAATGAGCAAGTCCTCTGTCCACTAATAACTGTGAAAAGGACAAAATAGAGCCCAACTCACAATATAGGGGCTCTATTTTCCGCTCCTCACACCATCGCTGGAATCCCAGCCACTTCGGCCTGTAACAGGCTGTGGTGGATCCTGCTCTAGCTGCCTGGATAGACTGAATAACGCTGTCAGACAATCCACCCTGTCTCAGCCTGTCCCTCTCAGGAGCCAGGCCTGGAGAGGACGGCCCAGAGTGGGTAACGCCCCGCTTGCACCTGCCTCTTGAGACATCGCCCCCCAGAACTGGGGAACCGCCCAGTGCTGACCCACCTTCATCCGTGTCATCTCTGAGTACCACAGCGCCCCGACGCGATCCGGCGCTACCAGAATGACTGCCAGACGTTCTCGCCTCACTCTCCCCAGGAGAGGGAGAGTGAGACGCAGCGGTGGAAAGGCGTATAGCAGCTTCCTTGGCCATGGCTCGTGTGCAAACGCTGCCACCCCTAAAGGCGGGTCGTCGCTCAGGGCCATGGAGAACCACAGGGCACAGTGGCTGTTGCGCCGGCTGGCGAATAGATCCACTTCCGCTCTCCCGAACTGGTCCCAGATTTGCTTCACCACCTCTGGGTGAAGCGTCCATTCGCCTGGCAGGGGGCCGCCCCTCAACATGAGGTCGGCCCCCCTATTCTCCAGTCCCGGGATATGGAGGGCTCTCAGAGATAACACCAACTCTGAAGCCCATAACCACAGCCTCTCCGCTGTGGCCAACAAGGTGGCGGAGCGGACTCCGCCTTGCTGATATAAGCCACTGTAGTGCTGTTGTCGCTCCTGACCAATACATGTCTCCCTTGAATTAGGGGCATGAAATGCTGGAGGACTAACACTACCGCCCGTAGCACTAAGAGGTTGCTGTGTCATGTTTCTGTTAGAGACCAGCGCCCACCTATAGCCCTCTTCAGGCAGGTCCTTCCCCATCCTGTTCCCGTGAACACTGTGATGTAGGGGGCGCCCGGGAGACCCCAGAACCGGAGGTTGCCCTCCACTGAGGGGGGGATGGCCACCAGCCGCCGTTTGTGCCTCTTGGGATCCAAACGCAGGCTGGAGAACCACCTCTGCAGGCGGCGCATATGCAGTAACCCCTGCGGGACCACAATGTGAGCAGCCGTCATGAAACTCAAAGTCTGCATGACAGTTAAAGTTGTCACTGTCGCCCCCTGTCACAGCCTGTGAACCGCCCGGAGAAGGGACGCACTGCTGCTCCCTGACAGGGTGGCGCGTAGCGCGCGTGCATCGAACACCACTCCCAACTACAATGCCTGTTGGTGAGGTATGGGGATGCTCTTTTTTCAATTGATCGCAAAGCCTAATTTGGTTAGGTGTGTGATCAATTGTGCTGTGCAAAATTGCCTGTTCCCTGGACCCGGCCATGACTATGAGGTCGTCTAGGTAAAAGAAAAACTCTCATGCCGTGGGCGCGCAGCGGTTAAAGCGCAGTGGCCACACATTCTGAATGTGCATGGGGATAGGGAGTAGCCGAACGGTAATCTGTTGTACTCGTAGGCTATTCCCTGGAAGGCAAAACGCAGACACTTTCTGTTCTCCGGAGCAATTTCCACATGAAAGTATGCGTCTTTCAGGTCGATGGTGGTCAACCAATCGCCCGGTTTGCACTAGCCCCATTAACTGTTTTATAGTTAACATGCAGAATTTTCTGCAGGCAATGTAGCGATTCGGGCTGCTGAGATCTAGAATAGATCTGAATTCCCTTGTCTTCCTGAGAACCAGGAAGTACGGAATAAAGACCATTTTCTCTGAGCTGAGGGTGCACAACAGACACAGCCTGTTTCTGCACCAGAGCCTGCATCTCTGCTGAGAGGAAACAAATCTCTTCCTGGGAAGACAGATTTCCTCTCGCATGCCCATAAAAGGAGGTGGGACGCTGCAAAACTGGAGTGAATAGACCCGTTCCAGCATCCTGTCCATCAACTTTGTTAGCACACAGCTGAGTTTCCATTCCCCATAACATTGTGTTAATGGAAAGCCCTCAGCTGTGGGGCCGCAGCTATGAAGCTGTGATACTCTCTGGTGACCCGTTCCGCCGCAAAACTCCCCGTGAAGGGAAGATTTGCCCATGGAGGGTCGACACAGAAAGGGCCGATTATTTACTGAGGTCTCTGAACGCACCGCCGTGCGTTCTTGTGTGAGCGCGCGCTCCACCATAATGCTGTTTTAGGGATCACCAACTACATTTGTCCAAGGGCCATAATGCATCCAATAGACACTATCGCGGGCCAGCGATTTTTATATTGCCCAGAATTTGGAAGTTGTTGACCGGGGGGGAGGGGGGGTGCTAGTGGAGCACACTCAGGTACTGCGGACCGCATAAAGCTTAGCAGACTCTTCACGCTAACGAAGGATCACTTATAGGCAGGGTTGGGAGGGTTATAGTTCTTATCAAGAACTCAAACACAACATCTTGGTGTCATTCTGGACAGCTCTCTCTCATCTGCACCCCACATAAAAAACATCACCCGGACTGCATTATTTGTACTGTCTTAAAACCTTTCCTTGGAATATGTTATGAATTGTAAGGTGTCCTTGGGTGCTTTGAAAGGCGCATTTAAATATAATTAATTATCATTATTATTATTATCTGAAACAATGTAATAACTTTTAAAACGTTTTCCAGTCACTTGCACCATGCATTCAGCAGCAGCAGGCCATTCACTTTGATTTGATCCCGTTATGAAATGTCATCATTTCGGCAATAAATAAATGCTAAATAAACGTTATCTTGCACATTTTATCTAACCATCTCCGTTTCTAACTTTCAAAATGTTTTCTTTAAGAGATCTCTCTCTGTCTCATCTGCGTGCGGGGGCGGGGCCTGACAGACACGCTGCATCTCTCTCTCGCTCAGACATGCTGCAGCGCTTTGCAGTGTGCACACAGTTCTGCCGGTAATGAATATTACATTTTATGAGGAATCTTTTCCACCAATAATTCCAATAAGTATTCCAAAATGTATTCACTCCAGGTTTACGAAAGTAACTGTAATCAGATTACTCGTTTTTCAAATGTAACGCCAGCTGAATACAGTTAGCCTACTTGATTTTTGTATTCTGATTACGTAACTCCATTACATGTATTCCGTTACAACCCAACCCTGCTTCTAGGCTACTGTCCCGCAGCTCCTGCCTCTCTGTTGGAAACTGTCGCAGCGGAGCCACTGCTGTGGTGCGGAGCGCATTCACCAGACTCTTCACAACGAAGGATCACTTCTTCTTCAAGTCAGGGAAGGTTTCGCAGTACGCAGTCTACTGACCTGCAGTTGCTGCCTCTCTGTTGGACTCCGGTACTGCACATTACTCACGAGACGTTGTCAAAATGGGTGGGGGGAGAACACAGTAACCACTCCGCCAACGCCACAGTCCCCCCCCTGTCGTGCGGGCCGGATGAGAATGTCTGGCGGGCCAGATGTGGCCCGCGGGCCGACAGTTGGTGGTCACGGTAATCAGCATTTAATCGGAGTTTTTATAGGCGTAGTGTGTTCTACTGAGGTCCCTGAACGCACCGCCACGCGCTCTTGTGTGAGTGCGGGCTCCGCCATAATGCAACCTTTACCACTATGGAAAACTGCATTAATTGGAGTCTTTGCTCTAGGCGTAGTGTGTTCTCTGACAGCAATACGCCGGCCATAATGTCCCTGCACCCGCATAGCGCTCTCCTTTAGATAGCACTCCCCGCGGTTCATCCCTCTCATCTGCGCATGCCCAGTAGCCACCTCCTTTACAGGAGCTACAGGTGGGGCAGCGAATGGGGAATTTGTACGGTTAACATTGTGTGTAAGTGTAGCATTTGTGGAAACAAAAGACACTCAGATTTGGATACAGATCAACCTCATTCTTATTAGAAAACGTAGTGATCTGTGCATTATACAGAGAGGAGGCGGGATTCGTCCTCTTGTCCCGGGCGGAGAGATGTTCTCCCCCCGCCAGTTGAAAGCAATTCTAGAACCCTAAAGGCAGGAGAGACTGAAAAGAGTCAAGGGAAACTTATAAAAGTTAACAGCATTTAATTACACAAAAGATGCGGTGGTGTACAAAATGAAATGTGCGAGTGGAGGCGCTCTCCACATCCAACGACCGGTCAGTACAGGTCAGGGGGTAAAAGAGATCAATTCTTGGCTTGCTCTTCCTGTTGTCATCTGAGGTCTTCTCCTATCGGCCGGCGTCGTCGGGGGGCGGGTCCAATGCAATTCCTGCCTTTTTCTGTAGCTAAATTACATCATTCTGGTGTCTGTGGTTATTTAAACATTCCCTAATAAACGTTAATCAGCGGCAATAAATTAGTGCTAATCGCAGTGTGCTCAGTGTACAACATCACATGTCAGTTCACCTTCAATTCACGATATGAAAACGTAGCATTTTGCCACATGCTAATGCTAACCGGAAATGAAGAATGTTCAGAATAAAAGTGTTAAGTTCCGTTTTTTTTAGAATAAAACTGATTTAAATTAAATAGTGTATTTAATTCAAATTACGCCATATTAACATTGATTTTAATTTCTAACACAGGCCAGTCAGATCCGTGAAGACGGGCAGCCCGTCCCCGTGAGTGCCGGTGTCGGTACCAGATGTGTTCGGGGTACCATATGTTTTCGGGGTCTGTCTCTTACCAGTGACGTCACGACGTAATGACGTCAATGACGTCACGCATTGTGATTGGCTGTACGCTAATTTACCCACGCTGTCTAGAGTATAGAGGGTTTTTTTGATCATTACATTACATTTAGCTGACGCTTAAGTGCATTCGACCAACAAGATAAAAACTTGAAGAAATACAATAAAACTTGAAGAAAAACAAAGACGAATGAGGAGAAGAATAAGAGAAATCCAAGGTAAGAAGTATATAACGTAATATGGTAGGTAATATGTAATATGTTCAGTGCCGTTGGTACGTTAGTTCAAACAGTAACAACGGACTATTTTTCTTAGCGTATGCATGTCAATTTAAATCAATACATACAACTATTTCACATGTACAATATTTTCTTAGCCCTAATAGTGAATACTACTTATTTCGTTTTGATTGTTATATTTGATTATATTATATATTATCAATAAATTATATATTATATATCAATGTGATATACTTTTCTATATAATAGATGATCAAAATAAGTATTTATTAAGTAAGGGATAATGTGCAGCAATCACAATCAAGTCCACAATCGAATCCATAAAGACAAAGTAAATCTGTTTACAGTTGTTTCATATGGATGTTGAGAGGTATCCATATATCTCTTCATTTTGCTCTCAAAGTGCACCAGATTGATGCATTTAACTTCAATATTTAAAAAAAATCACTCCAAAGGGAGTGCTTGTTCTTCCTTCTGTCTGTCTGTATCTTTGTATTCTCATGTTCCGATTAACCCAGCCAAATTTTTCTTCATTTGTGTCTTGATGTGATCTTGAGTCGAGGCTGATCCTCTTGCTGTGGTCCCACATCCTGGATCCTCTATCCTGAGTTCTGGATTAAGTCGTGGACTTCGGGTCGTGGCTGAACCTGTCTCTGCGGTCCTGCCTGGGTCTCGTCGTGCTGCCTCCCTGAAGGCTCCCACAGGATTGTTGACATCTTCGTGGATTCATCCTATTATTATAGACGCATGCATTTCCTAACATTCGGTCTACCTATGTTGTAAAATGTATTATCTCTTCGATTTACACACGGCATCTATTGCACGTCTGTCCGTCCTGGGAGAGGGATCCCTCCTCTGTTGCTCTCCCCGAGGTTTCTCCCATTTTTCCCTTTAAACTGTGGGTTTTCTCTTGAAGTTTTTCCTTGTACGATGTGAGGGTCTAAGGACAGAGGGTGTCGTTTTCTTCTCATACTGATATTCTGAACAAACTGCTGTTGTATTAGCTGTAAAATGTCTTTACTGTAGGGTATTTTTATTATTTGTACAGCACTTTGGCTCAACCAAAAATCGTTTATAAATGTGCTATATAAATAAAATTTGATTTGATTGATTTGATTTGAAAGGGTGTGCGCCAAGGTTCCATATTAGGATCAATAATTTCACCATATACTGTATGTAAATAATCTCTAATAATTTTTCAAATGCTGCTTTCCATTTTTATGCAGATGATACTGTTATTTATTGTTCATCCTCTTCTATAGAGCAAAGTCTTGATTTCCTCCAGTCTGCCTTTGATGTTATTCCATCCCATTTATCTCAACTCAAGTTAGTATTAAATGCAGACAACTCCAAACTCATGATATTCTCAAATGGCAAAAAGTTAACTTCTTTTCTCCCCAACATTTGTACTGTTCAAGGGAATGACATTGACATTGAAAGTGTCACTACACATATCTAGGTTTTATTATTGATCAGAACTTATCTTTCAAGTCACACACTGAAAATGTTGTTTTAAAATTTGGTTTCTCCTTTCAGACAAGGAAACATTTGATCTCTGCAACGTTTTGACCAGTATTGGATTCTGGTGATCTGCTTTACATGAATGCCTCTGACCAGTGCCTAAAGAGTTTGGATACTGTGTACCATTGTGCATTATGTTTTATTACATATATATATATATATATATATATATATATATATATATATATATATATATATATATATATATATATATATATATTGTGAGTTTGGAATAAATATGCACTTTATGAAAATTATTAGTTGGTTACTGTTAGTAAAAAAACAGTAAGGTTAATACTGGATGTTTGTTACACTTGGATATGTTTTCTGTAATACTTGTAACATAATTATTCTCCAGTTTATGCATTTGAGTGACTTGCAGTTAATGCTCGACATTCAATTCAAAACCTTTATTTATCCAGGTAAAATCCATTGAGATCAATGATCTATTTTTCAAGGAGACCTGCAGCAGTAGTTCCACATGAAGACATAAACACATAAACAACAGAACAACAAAAGGACATCATACAGCAAAAATTACAGGGATTACAATTTACATATCTATCCACATGTACAGGTACCAACAGCATCTGACTGTGGAGCATCCAACCGAGCTTTAAAAACATGTAGTGGTACCAGCTTGTTAATTTTACATTCTTTTTGCAGACTGTTCCAAGTTAGTGGAGCTGCACATCTAAAAGCTTTCTTCCCTAAGACAGTCCTAGCACTTGGCACATTTAATAAAACCAGAGCATGAGATCTCAGGCAATAAGTACTTTCAATTTTGCCGAGAGATCAGGGAGCAGATATAAGATGGTGCTTTATCCAACATGGCTTTGTAAATGAAAATGTACCAGTGACTGAACCTCCGTACAGTAAGTGATGGCAAAACCGCCTTGGTTTACAGTGTACAGTGATGCGTAAGTGCTTTACAATTTGTCACAAATCTCAGTGCACTGTGATAGTAAAACCTTATTTTGGTGTAATTATATATCCAAAGCAGTCAGAAGTCAGAAATCATTAGTGATGTTTAACCACTCAGAAGACAGCCCATCAAAATGAACACATTGGGACCTTTCAGAGAGGTAGTTCATCTTCTGCATATAATAACGGACAAAGTAAAGAATGAAGTGTAGGCTATGTTTAAATGTTCGGAATTTGACCGTGTATGATGGTCCTCTTGAGTTGCCGTACAGCCAATGGCGTACAGCCATTGCTCCGTTTTCATGTTTTTTTAACATGTTTTTCACAAACATTTTCACACGCTAGGAGCATAGGAATAATTCAATTCGGTTCGTCATGATCTGTAGATGTGATTTGTCCCCGAGCACCCCTGGGTAAATTACCATACAGCCAATCACAATGCGTACAATGCGTGACGTCATTGGTAAGAGACGGCCCCCGAACACATCTGGGTACTCCGAACACATCTGGTACCGACACCGGCACGCCGGTTCCATGGGGTGGCTGAAGAGGTGGAGGGCGCCGCGGGCACGAGATCTCCGTGCCGGCACCTCTCCCTTCGTCTCACCACGCTCCCTCGTCTGCAGAAAAGCCTGTGGAGGAGCGCACGCTGCGGTGACTCTTCTCTCTACTGAGGTCTTTGAATGCACCGCGGCCCGCCCTCAGGGGAGGGTGGCAGCGTGCGCCGTCACAATGCCGTCCAGTGGCGGCGCCAGAGATTTTCTCTAGGGGGTGCTCTGGGGTAGCCCGCGTTTCATAGGGGGTGCTCAAACATGAAGGGTTTCCCATTAATGCACCAGCGCTACAGTTGAATTTTCTACAGCAACACTTCCCACACGCACACACAGTGCACCCGCAACTGTTACAATGAAGGCTCGATAATCAGCTCACGGCATATAGGTTTAAGCAGGGGTAAAGTGCTATTTTTACAAGTGGGGAGTGGACCTCACCTCTTCTAGGAGGGTCCTCACCTCCTCTAGTGGGGTCCGGGGGCATGTTCCCCTGGGAAGATTTTTTTTTAAATATTGAAGTTAAAAGCATCAATCTGGTGCACTTTCAGAGCAAAATGAAGAGATCTATGGATACATATCTCAACACCCATATGAAACAGAACTGTAAACAGATTTTCCATTTCTTTATAGATATTTTACAAATCACTCCCCTATTAAAACAAACCGTTTGAGACCCACTGAGATAACTAGACTAAAGTTAACTATCTAAACACTGAGAGAGTCCTTTACTTCACCTGAGCTGAGGTTATCTGAGACTCTCAGTCTGACAGGAGAGAGTTCTCCCTCCACCTTGTTGTTGAAAAATCTCCTTATATCCGTTAGCTTGGATAGTTTGCACCATATGCTAACCACAACGATCTCTGGTAGATACCCCACCGGTGCGCGAGCTCTCTCTCTCTCTCTCGCTCGCATTCGCGCACGCACAAAAATATGGCTCGTGCCACACACACACACAGAGCAGAGCTTGAATGAAATACAGAGACCCAGAAGTAAGCTACTTGTACTCACGAGGCCTATTATGTGCAGAATCCCTCTCGCTTTCAGGTGGTTTTGATTGAGTGTCCACACGTGACGTTTAAGGACTAAAAAACGATCAATTTTTCACTTTGCTGTTAGCAAATAATTTGGCGCTCTAGCTAACAGGAAGTCACTCAAGTGTCACAAAGTAATTTAGCCTATGGATAGGTCAAAAATCGAATGGGTGCTGGTGGCCATTGTCCTAATCATATCACCTGTGTTGGCTTTATGTTTTTGGTCAAACATTTGTTTGTTTCACATTTGCATTGATGTAATCAATCTTTTTTCTAATTTAATTTAATAAAAATAATAATAATAATATTTTTTTAAAAACGAAAAAACATAAAGACACATATTTCTTGGGGGTCCTT